>NC_092875.1:10975655-11275655 GCF_028372415.1 Notamacropus eugenii
CAGATGGGTAAAGCTGAGGAGTTTGAGATCAGTGGAATTATAGATAGAGCTGGGAGGGGCCTAAGAGGCCACTGGGGCTGACCTCCAGCCCAGAGGACCCAAGGTAGCACCTGAATCCAGGTCCCTCTGATTCAGTGCCATGCTCCTGTGGGACATCTAGGTTTTGAAATGCCCAATAGATAGCTGGTTTTGTGGGACTGGGCTCAGGAGAGGCTGGGGCTGGGTATACAGTGGTGAGACTCATGGGAATGCAGCTGAGGATTAAAACAAGGGATGCCAGACCTGGGAGGGGCCTGAGAACAGGGGATGTCAGGGCTGGGAGGGGCCTTGAAGATTATGTCTCTGACCTTGCCATTCTGCACATGGACAGTGACTTCCTCAGGGTGACATGACAGTTGCCTTATTGCAGAGCTAAGATTCAGCCTCAGGGCTCCCAGCTCCCTGACTGCCTCTCAGTGCTCCATTCCCAGGGCTGGGGCATTGATTGGCTTGTGCCAGTCTGCTGAGGGGAAGCTGACCTGCCCCATGGGGTGTCATGTGGATATGGAATCCTGGGTAATTAATGTTGATTGTTCTGTACAGGAAGCCCAGGCTGCAGGCCAGCAGAGTGGGGAAGTGGTTCAGAGAGTGGGCAGAGGAGCAACAGGTGGCTTCTCTTTGGAGCCTCAAGCAGGAGCATGGTGAAATTCTGACGGAAAGCCAGCTGCCAGCCCTGGCACTCTGGGGCCTCTCTCCTGGGCTGTCCCTGACCTCTGGCATCTGCCTTCCAATCCCAACTTGGTTTGTCTAGAAAGAAGTGGAAGACTTGAGTTTGAAAACCTCTGGACAAGTCCCCAAACCCTGTTGGCCTCAGTTGTCTCATCTTCAAAATGGGTTTCATAGACATTAGAACTGGAAGGAAACTTCGATCTCATCTGGTCCAACACACTCATTTTATAGAGGAGGAAACCAAGTCAGTGACTCAGTCAACAAGGCCTTATGAAGCTCCTTCTGTGTGCCAGGCATTGGGCTAAGCCTTAATGGAGGGAAGGGTCTTGGCTAAGGTCACATAATGAATAAGAAGCTATACTGCCTCCCAATCTGGGCCTTTTGTGATTCATTCATTTGCAGACTCTTGGAAGACATGCATTATTTGGTTTTTGTCTTTATCTCAAGCCCCTGCTCAGCTCACAGTAGGTGCCTCAGAAATGCCAGCTGAATCAATTTGGTTTCAACCAACATCAATTAAGGACCTACTGTGTGTAAGACAGGATGCTAGGTGTTAGGACTATGAAGATCCATTGGGTGCCTTTAACCCTCAGGGCACTTACAGCCAGGAGGCCTGGCTGTGGAGTAAATGTTGACCAGTATAAGCCAAAGTCAGTTGGGATTCCAGGAGTGGTCCAGTCAGAAAACTCTAGAAAAGTGATGATGGACCAGGGAGGGGAGGACATGCCTTCATTCTACTACCCTGGCTGACCTTACTGCTCCATCCCTACTGCCTGAGTCCCAAGAGCAGCCGCTAGAACCTCAGCAACAGACCTGTCACTTCTCCCTGGATGGTGGGGGGCCAGGGGGAGGGAGTCACCAGTGGTCTGACAGGAGCCTTGACATCAACTGACCCTGTGTTCTTGGAGGCCCCAAGCAAATTGCTTTCATGGCCTGAGATCAGAGCCATCCTTTATGATTTTTGTACCTATGGCAAGTTACACAAAATATGTTCTGAAATCATATGTTCAGGCAAATCATTTGGTGGTGGAAAGGTGGCAAAGGGGAAAGACCATGAAACTCTGCCCCTTGGAGGGGAAATTGAGAATGCAACACACCAGAGTCTCCTGTAGAAAGATGGCACATGGCGAGGCATGGAGGACATCTGGCTTGGCTGGGGAGGGGTTCATCCACGTCAGTCACCAGCTATGGAAGAAAGAGAATGGTGCTTCATTTGAGACCTTCTTATTCTGAGGAATTGTTCTTGAGAACTAAGTGTTAAGCTTAGTTGTGGCCCCACTGGAATGACTGCAAGTGATTTCAAGAGCCTCTGATTTTTGGCACCCTAGTACAAAAACCTCATTGGCCCCACCCTAGTTAGAGCTTTGGATGGACTTTCTGTTTAAGAGGTTCTTTGTAACCCAGAAAGTGCCACGTCCTGAACCAGTGAGAAGTACTTGGCTTACTGTGTGCCAGGCACTGTGCTGGAAGTACAAAGACAAAATGAGACCCTGTCCTGCCCTCAAGGAACTTAACTTCTGAAGGAAGTTAACTTCTGTGTAAATACAGACATCTAGATTGGTCATTTTCAGCTGTGTCTGACTCTGTGACCCCATTTGGGGTTTTCTTGGCAAAGATACTGAATCGGTTTTTCCATTTCCTTCTCCAGCTCATTTTACAAATGAGGAAACTGAGGCCAACAGTGACACAAGGTCACACAGTTAATAAGTATCTGAGGCCAGATTGGAACTCAGGAAGATGAGTCTTTCTGACTCCAGGCTGGATTTGCTGTCCATTCACAGTACCACCTAGCTTCCTTCAAGAATTTGAAGGTTTCCCCGTATTCTTTATGGTCCCAGAGGCAGAAC
Organism: Notamacropus eugenii; assembly: GCF_028372415.1. Lineage (NCBI taxonomy): Eukaryota > Metazoa > Chordata > Mammalia > Diprotodontia > Macropodidae > Notamacropus > Notamacropus eugenii. Next base: position 10,978,211 of record NC_092875.1, read on the forward strand.
CGGGAGCCATGGGAGAAAGTTGAAGGGAAAGTTGATGTTGGGCTGGATGTCTAAGCATGAGAGCTCTCCCAAAGTGGAGGGGGCTGCCTTGGGAGACGATGAGCTCCCCATCACTGGAGATCTTTACCAGAGGCTGGGGGCCCACTTCTTGGCTGGGTCACAGACAGGATTCTTGGTTGGCTGTTGGGTGACCCATCAGAGGAGGCCCTTGGCAAACCTTAAAGGACTCTAGAGATGCCAGCCAGCTGTGATTAGGAGCTGGCCTCTGAGGTCCCTCACCGCTCTGTGCCTATCCCATTCTGTGGTGCCAGTGTTTCTGACAGCTGTCCCAGGGCCAGCCTCCCTTGTGGTCCAGATAGCAGGGGTCCCTGCTGGGATTCTGCTTCCCCAAAGCCCCAGGATCAGGGAAACCCTAGCATCATTATATCCTTGTCACAGAGGAGGAGACCGAGGGTCCCAGAGGGGAAACAATCTGCCCAAGGCCAGAAAATCAATCAGTTCCAGAAGGGAGATTGGAACTCAGGGCTCCTGCCTTCCAGGACTGCCTCCTGCCTGCCCAGTAGCCATGATCAAATCCAGCTGTTTCTCTGTGACTATGTTTGAACAGCTGTGGTTTTTCAGGAGCTACTGGGATCAAGTGGGAGGAAGAAGCCTGGGAACGGTGTGTGTGTGTGTGCGTGTGTGCGTGCGTGCGTGCGTGTGTGTGTGTTCTGTCTCTTAAGCATGCACACACCAACACGGTCTCTGTCTGTTTCCAGTTCCTCTCTGTATCTCTGTGTCTCTTTCTCTCTCTCTGCCCATCTTTCTCTGTCTGTGTGTGTGTGTGTCTGTCTTTGCCTCTCTCTCTGTCTCTGTCTCTTTCTGTCTGTCTATCTCTCTGCATCTCTGTCTCTCTCCTCTCTCTTCTCTTTCTGTCTCCTCTCCGTGTCTCTGTATGTGTCTCTCTGTCTCTCTCTTCTTCCTCCCTCTCATCTCTCTTGACTTGCACCAGCTATGATTCTGGGTAGATCACATAACCTGTGTGAACCTCAGTTTCTCTATCTGTAAAATGAAAGGTTTAGACCAGATAGTCTCTGCGGGTCCCTTTCAGCTCCATGTCCTATCTGGGATCTTCCTGGACTTCAGTTTCCCCATCCCTAAATTAGAAGCTTAGGCTAACTGGCATCCAGCCTCCCTTCCAGCTCTAAAAATAGCGATGATGGTGATGATACCTAGGATTTTCTACAGCATTCTAAAGTTTGCAAAAAATTATTTTTTCATATATTATGTCATTGGACCTTCTGGGAAATAGATGCATTGTTATCCTCATTTTACAGATGGGGAAACTGAGGTACATAGTATTTAAGCAAGCAGGTTCACACAGGTAGGAAATGTCTCAGGCAGGATTCGAGCCCTGATTTCAAGTCCTGTGCTCTTCACCACTGCAGCTGCCTTCCTCCTGAATGCCCACTGTTCTATCAGCAGTGGGCAGAGAATGTGCCATGTGAAGTCTGAGGGCAGAAAGGAGGTGGGGACAGTTGGGAGAGGCTACCTGGAGGAGGCAGCATTTGAGTTGGACTGGGTTCAGCAGAAACCAGGGAAGGAAGGCATGCTAGGTGCAGGACCCTGAAGTAGCAAAGGCATGGGAGTTTGCAGACAGGGCTTCCCGGGGTCAGGGAGGTCATTCACCTGAGTAGCTCTGGGGCTCTGGCATTGGGTGGCCCCAGCTCCTCCTCAGCCCGTGTATAAATAGCACTGACTTCAGTGCTATCCAGGAAAGAGGCCTGGCGTCCAGACCAGTGACTGTTCTAAGGGCAGGAAAGCCAGGAAATGCGGAGGCTCTCTCTTGATTGGGCCCACTGATTGTATCTGGGGATCTTTCCTCTCTGAAAGGAAGTGTCCCAAGGACCCAGCCCCATGCAAGGAACTGGACACGTCCGTAGAGTCTGAAGGGACATCAGCAAGCATAGGATTCAACTGGGACCTCAGCTGTCCCCACTCCCAGCATCCTCAGCTGGAAAAAGAGCTTTCTTTTCTTCTTTGGGCCCCTGAGCAAACCCGTCCATGCCTACCAAGTCTCCCGTTCCTCTGTGGCCATCGCTGGCTGCTTCTTAGCAAAGCTGGCCTGCGTCTGTGTGGTCAGCTTGGTGCTCCTGGTTCTGGCCTCGGCGGACAAGCAGATGGGGCCAATGCCTCTGCCCAGGGCAGCCCTTCAGATCGTGGCAACGTTTAAGTCCCCAGGAAGCTTTCTTTATTTCACAGTAAGGCTCAGACTCTCGGGCCCAAAACAGGGGGTATCATTTTACCTTCTGGGCTTCATCCACTGACACTGGAACTTTCCAGACTGACCTGTTCCTCCCCTATGTGAGCTGTCAGCCCCTTATAGAAGGGAGGGTAAGAACTGTCTTTGCTTTTAAGTTTGTGTCCAGTCCTTAGTACAGTTAAAAATAATTTATTTATAGTAGTAAATAGTACTTTTCCATTCACTCATTCACCCTCTTCCCTTCCCCTTTTACAGATTGGGAAACTGAGGTCCACTGTTGGACAGCTCTGCCAAGTTGTTCCTTACATGGAGTCAAAGTCCAAGTCCCAGTAGCTTCCACCCATTGTCCCTCTTTTGACTACCCGGTGTCAAGCAGATTCTTAGTGATCAGGCTTCTGTAGGACAGACTGTCAGACGTTTGAGCACCCAGAGATCCTGGCCCCCAAACTGTCTTCAGCCCAGGCCTCCCTGGTTCTTTTGGCCTGTTCCTGGAGGAGGGGGTCTTCTCTCCTCCCTGCTCCCTCATCTTTGGCCCCTGGATGTCTCTCCTGCGCCTTCATTTTCTATCCTCTTAAAAAGTAATCATGTCTTTTTATTTACATCACTTATTCTACAGCCCCTCCATTTCCCCCCACGTGCCTCTCATGAGTCCTTACCAAAGAACCATCTGTCATCAGAAAGGATTTCTTAAGAGAGAGGAGAGAAAAAAAGTCCACCTGACTTGGGCCCAAAGTCAGCTGTTGTATGCAGTATTCCAAACCTGTGGCCCCCCATCTCTTCCTGTATCTGTTCCTTGGGGCCACGCGTAGTCATTATGATTTCACAGCATCCATCTTTCTTTAAGTCTCAATCTTGGAAGCTGGTCATGGGAGGGCCAACAGTAATCCTGCTGCTGGAGCGACTGAGGCTGGTGTATTGCTTTAGCTTGGGCTAAATCCTGCCTCAGACTAGCTCTGTGTGACCCTGGGCAAGACGCTTCATCTTTCGGGGCTGAAGATTCCTTGGCTGTAGAGCCAGGGGACCAGCTTCCTGATTCCTTAGGCCCTTTCTGACTCTAGATCTCATAAAGGATGACTCTTGGCCTGCTGTGTTCTGAGTCTCCTCGGTCTTCAGGGGCCACCTGTGGCGTGACCCTTCCAGGAGTAAGACAGGCTCTGAGGGTATGTCAGAGCATGTGGAGCCTTGTTCCCTGGAGGGCCCCTCCTTGTCCTGGTGGGAAGGGAAGAATGGCATCTGACTGGGGACACTGAGGAGTGTTACCTCATGTAGACAGCGGGGTGTTGGGAGCGAGATCACACTGGACCACTGCTGCCCTGCCTTCCTCATCTAATTTGGGGATTTGGGGGTCAGAGACAGTATGGAGAGACAGCTGGGTTCAGGGCCATTTGGGGCCAGCAGGTGAACAGGGAAAAGATCATGGCAGAAGAGGGGGAGGCCATGGGGCATCTCATAGAACCTAGCCTTTAGTTTCACCCCCACCCTCCTGTACCCTAAAATGAGGGAAACTAAACCAGATGATCTCTGAGGCCCCTCCCAGCCCTGCCATCCCCTCTTCTCAGCCCCCTCCCAGTTCTAGCTGCTTTTATGACCCTTCTTCAGGGCATTCTGTGCATGAGTCTGGGGGCCTTCTCACCCTCTGTCCCTGTGCTTGTGGGCTCTTGAGGGGTGTTGGGTGGGCTCCAACATTTGGGCCTGGTGTTAAGGAGGACTGTACCTAGTGGCCAATCCCCTTTGTCCTGTTCTGTGGCCAGACTTCTTACCCTGTCTGGTCAGCCAGTCAGTGAGTGTGTATTAAACCCTTGCTAAAGGTTACACACACACACACACACACACACACACACACACACACACTCACATACACACCCCAGACACAACACACACACACACACACACACACACACACCCCTCCACACACATACACCACCCACACCCCACTCACAATACACACACCCCACACCCCACACCCTACACTCAGAAGCTGGCTTGGCCTGGCCTCTGGGAGCATCATGAATTCAGTTAACACTCTGGACCTGTGTCCTTCTCAGCCCTGCTGGCTCACAGTTCACTAGTTCCCTGCATGACCTTGAATATGGACCTCCCCCTGTCAGAGCCTCTGCTTTCCCCCGAAAAGGGCTGCTAGGCCTGGCCCAGTTGGTCTCCTGGGTCCCTCCTAGCACTGACATTCTGTGTAAATCCTCCAGAAGCCCTCTGGCATTTTCTGTTTATGAAACTGGAGGGGAAGGCTCCCTGGAACTGCCCGCAAAGGTTAATTTAAAACAATAAATCTGTTGTGGGCTGAGGGGTTTTTTTGTTCCTGTCATACCGATCTGAGCACTCAGCTTAATATTTTAGCAAATTAAAACATAAATCTTCATTTTCTCCCTTGTGATGCTCCTGGCCTGCCCTGGCCTGTCTGTGCCTTCACTCAGGTCATTCCTGGCACCTGGACTAGACTCCTCTTTCTGGACTTCTGTCCTGTCCTTTCAAGGCTCAGCTAAATCCACACTCCCCACCCCTGCCCACGGCAATCCTGGGACCCCTCCCAGACCAACAGCTAGTCAGGTGAAAGGTTAGAGTTAAATGTGCTGTTTCTTCCTCCTACTTCCTCCTGACTTTTTGCTCTTCCTTGTCTGTTAATAGATTAGGGCACATTCCTGCCTGTGCCTCATTAGTATAAGGTACCAGACTCCCCAAGCTGGGGAGAGCTCAGACACTATCCAGTACTCCCAGTAGCTGAGCATCCCTGAAAGGTAGAGTGGTGGTCAGGAATTAGCTAGGGTCAAGTACTTCCACTGACACTAGTTGTGTGACTTTGGGGGCATCACATAAATTTCTCTGTGCCTCAGTTTCCTCATCTGTAAAATGAGGGAGGTCGAACTCAGTGACTTCTAAGTTGCCTTTAGCTCTAAATCTATGCTCCTATGAGCTCCCTTTGCCAGTGCAGGCGGGCACCTTCTCTGTAATTTCCAGTCAGACTGAGAGATCAAGGGATTGGTCCATGATCACAGCCCATATGGGTCACAGACTTGGCCCCAGGTATTAGGCCCCTCAGAGTGGTTTTTTTCCCTTGCCCCTTGGGGCTGCTTAGTAAATATTAAATGAGATTTGAATGTGGTGCTTGGCTGGAATCCCCTTTTCTTCTCTGGAAGACGAGCAGGATTCCTCCTTGGAGAGCACATCCACAGAGCAGATTGTAGCCTTGATCCTCCTGGATAGGACCAGGCTCTGAGATCCTGACTGGATGGGGACTATACATGGACAGGCAGCAGATGGGAGCCAGCCTGGAGCAGAGGCTGCTGGGAGGTGGCCTTGGAAGAGGGGGAAAGGCAACGGGTCCCTTCAGCCAGAACTATTCCTGACAGACAAGGTTGCAGGTGGCTCAGAGCCCCCAGTCTGGTGCCTCTTCCCCTTGGGCATGTAGAGGGCCAGGATCTCTCCTCCAACAGGCTCAGGTGGGGACTCAGAGCCTGCCTGAAGACAGTGAAGCAGACTGAACTGTCTCTCTCTTCCTCCCAACTTTCTTTAATGCCTTTATGGCAGAAACAGGAGGCCCACTGCTCAGGGACACCACAGCCCAGCTCCCTGTTCAGGCTGTTTCATGTGTTCATTCCTTCCTGTGAAATGCCTGCCCTGGGCTGGGTGTTGGCGGGAGAAAGACAGACCAGAAATAATCTTTGCCCTCAGAGAACTTATATTTTGTTGGGGGAGACAGCAGATGCACATAGAAGTATTGGCAAAGGGCAGACATGATGGGGATTCCATCAATGCCGAAGCAGCCTTCCCTGTATCTGACAGACTCAGAGACTTGCCTAGAGCCCTGAGGGGGCAAAGGCATGGAGGCTGGAGAAGGCATGACATGAAAAGGAAGTAGGCTGGAGAGGAAGGTGTAAAGAGGTAGAAGGATCTGGTTGGGGGCCAAAGATCCTTTCAAGGCTCAAGAGAGAAGATTACATTTCATCCTGGATGCAGTGGGGAGTGGTTGGCATTTGGGCCCTCACCACCACAAGGCAATCCCTTTATTTTTCTTTAGGTGACCCCCTGGGACACTCCCATAGAAACTGTCTCAGAGTCTCTTCTCTCCTCTCACCTGTCACACCTTTCCCTTCCCCTTTCTCCCCACTGCTGGAGACCTTGCCTGTCATTTTACTAAGGAAGGTCAGGCTGTTAGCTCTGGGTCCCATCTCTTTGGATCACACACAGCTGGCTCCGACATCATCCTCCACTCTCCCTTCCCCTGGTCTGTGGCAGAGACTTGTCCATACTCCCTGATGAGGCCAATGCCCCTCATGGGCGCTTTTTCTATCTCTTCTCCTCTTGTCAAATATAACTGTACCTCCCATCAGCCCCTTCTCAAATCCTCTATCCTCCCCAGCTCTTGGCTTTCCCACTGCCCACAAATGCACCTGGACATCACCCCCACTGCCCCCAGTTGTCATCCTCCATCGCACCTCCCGTTCTTAGCCAAATTCCTAGAAGAAACGGCCTCTGCTTCCTCTCCTTCATGCCTCAATTCTTTTTTTTTTTTAAATAAAAACATTGTAATTCCTGAATTATTTATAACCCCTGCTTCCTCTTCCTTGGCTGCCTCTCACTGGTTCCTTGCCCTGTAGGTCAGGGCCTCCAATATCATGCCTGTGTCCCCTGGTGGCCACCCTAGACAAAGGGGGTGTCTGGGGTGGGGGTGAGCTGAGCAGGGATGACATCTTGCAGATTCACTCCAAGGACGCAGAGCTTTGCTGCCCCAGGTGAGCTCAGATCCTCATCCCTAGCAGGGAGTTCCCAGCAGAGGGGCCTGAGAATGGGGCCTGGCCTGAGGCATGGCACACTGGCTCACCTCCCAGTCTCCCACCTGCTGGCACCTGGCCTTGGCCCAGATGGGAATTCAGCCTGGGAGCAGGTGGGGGTCGGAGTTTGGAGGGATTTGCATGTATTTGTGTTGTATTTGTTCAGAGATGGCACCGTGACCCCCCCCCAAAAGCCAGCTCACCCTCTTCGCTGCCCTCCCACCCTTTTAGGATCTCCAGAGCCCCTGGGGGATCAGTGCATGGCTTCTCACAGGCTTACCAAAGCAGGGGGAGGGGAAATACAGGAGGGTTTATGAGCTAGGCAGTGACCGCCCAAGGAGACTGAGCCGCCATCGCTGCTGCGCCCAGCTGGGTTTTTCCAAACTTGACAGCCCTCGACGTCTGTTCATGGGGAGTCATGGGGAGAGAAGCTTGGCTCACTCTGGGGGAGCTGTGTCTCCCTGACGGCTGGCCCAGAGTCCCTAGGTTCCTGACTCAGTCTCTTCTGATTGGCAGATAAAATCCCGCTTTCTTCTCTGGGCCTCAGTGTGAGATATTCATCCCCTTCTCACACCTTTACTTTACAGGGATGTTAGTGCTTGGGACTGTGGGGCGGTCCATCTGGGCCTCCTCATCCCTGGCTTCCCATGCCTAGCTCCTATGTCTTCCCTGTCCAAGTGCTGGGGCCAGCCTCAGTTTCTCTTGACATGAAGAAGAGCCCCAGCACTGGAGCCTTCATCCTCCCTATGTGACCCCTGTGTTTTTTGGAGGTCACACCTTTCTCTGAGGACACCCACTAACCCCTTAGCCTGACTAACTCCCTGACTGTAATAGGTCACTACCTGGCACACCCACTCTCCATTGTCAGGCAGGCCGTTGGGGTATTCTGTGTTTCACAACCAAGCAACACCCCAGGAAAAATATGGGTATGGGCCTGGGTGTTCATCTGGTTTATTTAGCGTTTTCTCGTTTTCCTCTTTTTCCCCCCTTCTTTAAAAAAATAAAAATCTCTGATATATAAGGGACAAATCTCTGAGAAAAGGAGAGAGTGAATCAGACAGTCAATATTTAAGCCCCTTCTATGTGCCAGACACTGTGCTAAATCCCAGGGATGCAAAGAAAGGCAAAAAGATATCCCCCCCCCCTCACAGAGCTGAAAGTCTATCCACTGAAGTAGATAGCGTCAGACTTCAAGTTAGGAAGACCTAAGTTCGAATGCTGACTCAGACACCTAATAAGTTGTACAGCTCTAGATGAGTGATTTCCCATCGATTAGCCTTAGTCTCTTCATCTGTAAAATGGGAGTGGTACCTCCTCTCCAGGGTTATTGTAAAAACAAGTCAGTCAGTCAGCAAGAATGTATTAGGTCCCTACTCTGTGCCAGGCACATAGTGAGCACTGGAGAGGTAAGAATACAAGCGAAAAGAGAGGAAATCCTTGCTCTGGCCATCCCCCAAGCCGGACCCGCTCTCTGAAGTCCCACCTTGTGCAGGAAGCCTCCCTTAATCCCAGGGCCATCGCTCTGTTTGTCATCTCCTGTTTATCCCCAGTTGGTCTTGGTGGCACGTCGACGTCTCCCCCATCAGATGTCAGCTTCTTCTTTGTCTTTCTTTGGATCCCCAGTGCTTACTTTGTGCACTTCTCTGGCTCATAGTAGGTGCTTCATAAATGCTGATTGGCTCTTTTCTAAAATGGGCTTTGGTTTCCAGAAACCAACGCTCCTAAAAGGACTGTAGAGTTTCCCCCCAAGCATGGAACCTGCCTGCTTCTCTGCTCTTTCATTCCAGTCTCGGTTCATTGTCCATTTTACAGATGGGAAAACAGACTCAGAACTGGGAAGTAAATCTGCCAAGGTCATTTAGCGAGTAAGTTAAGGGACGACCAGGACTTGAAGCCAAATTTGTTAACTCTGAAGTAAGAGTCCTCCTAGTCTCGCCTCCCTGGCCCCTGTCTCTTGCCTGGGACTATGGGCCTCTGCGTTCATGGTCCATAGAACTCTCAGACTTGGGAGGGCAGGGCAGACGTCTCCTTGAGGACCTGGCCCTGGGAAGGGGCTGCATGAGACTAGAGAAGGGAAAGGGCCCAGGTCTTGGACACAGAGACCCTGGGCTCAAAGTTGTTCTAAAGCCCCTCCCAGCCCTGACATCCCCTGTTCTAAGGTCTCTCCCAACCCTCACATTCTCTTTTCTATGTTTCTTCCCACGTTTACTGTTCCATGCTCTGGGCTCCATGACCTTGTCCATCTCAGGGCTAGGGTAGCTTTCTCAGGACTCTCTGGGAGAATAAATCTGAGAAGGTGTGTCTGTGGAGTGATCAGAGTCACCACTTTCCTGCCTCTTCAGCCTCAGGGTCACAGTTAATTGCCAAACTGTGCCCAGCAGTCTGGAACAGGTAATTAACCTTGTGCCAGGCAGGCGATCTCACAGATCTCACTGTCTGAGGTCTGCCCTGGCCACTGGCACCCTAGGCTTCCACCTCAGCCACGCTTTGGCCGGCAGCCAGGGCGAGGACTGTGAGGACGGGGAGCCCTGGGGGAGGCTGCTTTCTCAGTGCCCCTCCAATCAAAGGCCACCTCCTACCCTCGTTCAGTTTCACAGAAAAGGTCAGTGTGGCCTTGGGGAAGTTGGCAAGGGTAGCTCATTCATTGGATGGCATTGCCTAGGTAAAGTGGTAGCTGAGGTCCAGCTCCAATACTCAGACCCAACTGTGAGTCCTTGGGCAAATCACTCAGTTTCTCTGAAACTCTTGTCATATGATCTTTGTTCTAGAGCTGAAGGGGATCTTAAGTTGAGTGACTTGCCCAGGGTCACTCAGTTAGTAAGTGTCTGAGGCTAGATTTGAACTCTGACCTTCCTAACTCCAGGTCCAGTTCTCTATCCACTGCACCTGATAGCTGTCTACTCTAGTGGAGAAAACAGTACATACAGAGGAGTGGTGACTGGGGAAAATGGACCTTGTTCCATAGAGTTAGGGGATGGGGAAGGGGACCATAGAGGAGTAGACTGACACAGTCCAACCAGGAACAGTGGCACAGCGGGTTTGATCGTGGTTCTGATTCCAAGGCAGGAGAATCAGGGAGGAAAGCATCCATTGGGGCTGCCAGATGATTGTCAAGAAGGCTCAGGATTAGGGGCTAAGAAGTAAGTCTCTGAGGAAGAAAATGAGCTCAGGTCAGAGGCTATGGGTTCAAGTTCCACCTTTGACACTAGCTGTATGACCTCTGGGCAAGTCATTTAAGTTGCCTGGGCCTCAGTTTCCCCATCTGTAAAATGAAAGACTGCTCTTCATGGCCTCTGAGGCCCCTTCCAACTCTAGACCAGTGATCCCATGAATATGGAATTTGCCATCCTCCCAGACCCTCTGGACCTTTTTCAGAATGGGCACTTGCTTCAGTGACTCCCATTGGTTAACAGAGTAAGGTCCAAACTCAGCACTGCGTGGACTGGCCATGGAATCAGGAAGACCTGGGTGGCAATCCTTCCTCAGACACTCAATAGCTTTTTGACCTTTGGAAAGTCCTTTCTTCATCTACAAAAATGAAGGCCCTGCACTTGATCCCTCCTAGCTTTAAATCCATGAGTCTGTCTGCCAGTATGCCTTACATGTGAAGTCCATCCACCATGCTGATAGCCTTCCTCTGGGTCTCATGACACTGAGATGCCTGAGAGCACTCGGGCTGTCCCTCCCTCCCAGTAATTTTCTTACACAGTTCTTAGTATGTAACAAGTCACAACCAGATCCCACCCACCATACCCCTTTCCTTGAGTGACCCTCAACCACACACTCTGTTCATGGTTCATACTATAAAATCCTGGCTTGGGCAGTGCCATCAGAAGGATGCCCTCCACCTTGGGCAAGCAGGAGAGGGGCTCTGAGCAGGGGAGAATTTCATATTCCCATCTTGAGATTTGTAATGAACTGGCCAGCCAATGAGTCATTCATCAAGGGAAGTAAATGAAATTCGCTGTTGGCCTGTAATACTGAAAAATTCCTCTGGATTTGTACAAAAGTTGACCAAGTCTCTCTTTCAATTTAATTGAGGCTGGGGAACCTTTATGTCAAGTTATAAAAGTTAAATTACGTTTCTCCCCGTCTCTCTGGCAGACATTTTTCAGTCCAATCTCCTGGCTAAATAAAAGCCGTTGGCAGCCTCGGTGGACAGCAGAGATCACTTTGATTTTTGCTGTGATCTAAGACAAGGCAGTGAGGCCTCTGTGTGTGGAGGTCAGCTCGTTCCAGACTCTGGGCTTGTAGCAAGGTGACCTTCTGGATCTTGGAGGCCTTGAGGTGGCAGGAAAAGGACGCTAGGCTGGAATGCAGAGTTCCTGGTTGGGTGACCTTGGACAGGTCACTTACCCCTCTCTGGGCTGCTGTTTGCTCATCTGAAAAATAAAGGGACCAGACGAGTTGCCTTCTCAGCTTCATACCTGTGAGATGATGTAATAAATGTGTTTCACCTTCTGGGAGCCTCACTTTCTTCACCCTTAAAAGGAGAGGGCTGGCATGGAAGGGAGGGATAGCTCCATGAGCTGTGGAACATGAGTAGAATGTTAGAATGCCAGCGTCCCCACCACCCAGCACAGAGCCTGGCACACAGTGGGTGATTTAAACAAATGCTGATTGATATTTTTTTTCCTCTTTTCTCCTGTTGTTATAAAGAATGACTCTGGGAAAGGGAGGATACAGGAATATAGAACTGGGTTGGGAAATGGAATCCATGTCAAAACAAAGGAGACTGATAAAAATTTAAATTGAGAAAGCAAAAACTGGGCTAGATCGTTTCTGAAGTAATTTTATAACTGTAAATTCTGTGATCCTGTGATATGCACTCTGCTACAGAGAATGTTAGGGTTGTGAATATGCTGGCAGATAGATGAGAGAATAATTGTGTGTGTGCGTTTGTGTGTGTGTGTATGTGTGTGTGTGTGTATGTGTGTGTAGGGAGGAGAAACATTTCTCTTGTGACTCAAACAAACAGCCCATATCTGCATGGAGGTGAACACACTTGGGAGTAGAATGAATACACTTAGCTAGTGAGGTGGGAAGACCCTAGGCAGCTAAGTGACGTAGTATGGGAGACATGTTCAAATCTGGCCTCAGATGCTCACTAGCTGTGTGACCCTGGGTAAGCCACTTTCTGCCCAACTCCCAGGGTTATTCTTGTGAGGATCAAGTGAAATGCTGATCATAAAGTGCTGTGCAGACTTCTTGTAGAAATGAGTGTGTGTGGACAGGAAGGGTGTAAATACCTGGGATAGATAAGCCCTGGGGCAGGGGGTGGAAAGTCTGTCTAGTAGTTTTATAGATGGATAATGACCCTTTTAGAATAACTTGGGTGAGATTTTTAGGCTCATTGGGTTGGCTGATGCTTTAAAAGCCAGGTTGTGGTTGACAGCGCATATGCATCCGGATGTCTTCACTTCCCCTCTAGTGTAATATCGGCGAACGTTTCCTGATACTAACTACTCATCCCTGGTATCCATTGATGAACAGACCTGTCTTCATTCCCAAGGTCTCTGCTGGGGAGGGAGAGAGAAGCCATTTGTAGCGATGGCCAGGAAGCTCTCCTTTGGCCTTGGCATGCGTCCCACACCACTTTATCTGTCCCTTTTGGGAAGACATGTAGGCTCATGTGTGTGGTGGAGGGGGAAGAGCCTAGCACGTGAGAGATCTATGAGCAGCCTCTGCTCATTCCCCTAGATATGTGTCCCTCCAGCAGAACACAAGCTCGATAAGGACTGACATGTTTTCATTTTTTTTAACCCTGGCACCGACATGGAGCCTGGGCACAAGGGAAGCAATTAACAAATGCTTGTTGTAGTGAATTGAGCTAGATTGCCCCTCCTTGCTTCCTCCCTCAGTTTCCCCATGTGTACAGTGAAGGGATTGAGCTGTGTGGCCACACCCTCACAGCTCTTCCTTTTGTGTGGCTCAGTGATTCCTTCCTTTGGTCTGAATCCCACAGTTCTTCACTGGGTCATCCACCATCTTCCCTAACTCTTTAAGTTCTATGCTTGGATGCATGGGTGATTGGGTGGGTGGGGATGACATGGGTGGATGGATGATGAGATGGATGATTGATTAGGGGGGATGGATGACTGGGCAAATGGATGGAGAGATGGATGAAAGAATAGGTAGAGAAGTGGGTGGATAGATGGGGAGGTGATTTGGTAGACAGGTGATTGAATGCGTAGATGGATGGATGGATGATGTAATTCCTCATGAGAGGTGGTGAAGTATAATGGTTAGAAAGCTGACTTGGAATCAGGAAGTTGTATCTCTCTGACATTTCTAACTGGGTAACAATGGGAAAATTATCCTGCCTCTTAGTACCCCCAGACAAGTCCCTAAGCCCAAGTTTATGGATGAAGTACCAGTTGGCACCGGTGAAAGTAGTTTACACTCTGGGACTTCCCACATTAATGACATCTTAGATGCAGTTCTCCAGATCCTTACAGTGGTAACATTTCTGAAGTTCTTTCACGTTCAAGGCTGACTCATTTATCTCCTAAAAATAGTACACAGATCCTGGCACACAGTAGGTGGGGATCGAGGCTCCCATTTATCCTATTTGTGGCAAATCCTTTCTTGAGATAACATCAGGACCAGCTCCCATTTTTCTAAGGCTTGGAAGCCAGTCCTGTAACCCCAGTGTGCCACTGGGCAGCTCTCCAAGACTATAAGTTGCAGAGAAGGAAGGTGCTTACTTGAGTTAGTGGATGGAGTTTGCTTACCTGGGAATTCCCTATAGCGATAAAATCACAGAACCAGTTCCTATCCTCAAATGCCTTCCTCATACCAGCCCTGGGAAGAAGATGTTTTTTATGTACATTTTACAGAGGAAGGAACTGAGGCATGGAGAGGAGTAACTTACCTAAATCACTCCATCATATTAAGCACCTACTAGGTGTTAGGTCTTGTCCTAGGCTCTATGAATACAAAGAAAATGAATGAAACAATCCCTACTCATTACCTCCTAAGGGAAGAACAGTTAAGAGAGATATATACACGTAAGGAGCTGTTGAAGCAGAAAGAGAATGCAAATAAATGTATGTAAATTTGGTAAGTACCAGGTGATTAGGGAGATTGGGGGGGAGGGGGTCCAAAGGCTGAATGGAGAAGGGGCTACTTGAGCTCAGATAGGAAGGAGGACAGTTGGAGAGGTGGACTGGGGAGGGAACGCACTCGGAAAGTAAGGGGGTTGGACGGAACCATCTCCTGGAGCCCTTCTCAGTCTTGGGCGTGAGTCGATCCTTGGAGCCAAACTGGGAGGCTCCTAGCTTCCAAGCTGGAAGGGAATTCACAGGCTGTTGTCTTCATTATCAGGCAAACCGTAGGCACTGACTAAATGCTTGTTGATTGACTGACAGTAGCCAGATGTTGGGCTCATGGTCTAGGTTCTACTTCCTTATCAGCTTATCAAATTTCATCCTGCTCCCCATGCTTTCTGCCCCATTAGGAGGGAGAGAACCCTGGCTTTACCTTTCTTTCTATCCCAAGAGCTTAGCACAGTTCCTGGCACACAGTAGGTATTTAATTATTGCTTGTTGACTTAAATCAGCCCCCAGTGTGTCCAAAGCCTTGAGTTCTGTGCATGGGATGCAAAGGTCTAAAGGTTCCTTCACCAGCCAGACAAACACAAACAGTAGCTTCCTCCACTTTGCCTTGCCTGAAATCTCCATGGCTGTATCTGGGCAAAGAGTGGGGAGCCCCTATCCTCTGGGGCTCACTGCAAGGGCTAGGCTAGTGTTCATGGCAGATTGGAGAGCTGGACCAAGGATGGTAAGCAGATAGGAGAACCCAGGAGCCTTCTCTTAATCAGACATCAACAATGCCTCTCTTCTCAATAATTGTTGTGTTGGAAAATGTTATTTTTCATAAAATTTGTTATATATGTGAATATACAGTGGGTCCTGGTTGTTCTAAAAGGAGTGAAGAAAATAAAGATCTTAAATTTTTTTCAGTTTTATTTGCTAATACAGTAAATATTAATAGATTAATATTAATATTAATACAGTAAATATTAATAGATAACTCATATAAAGAAAAGTTTTTTGGGATCACCAATAATTTTTAAGAATATAAAGGGTTCTGAAACCAAAAAGTCTGAGAGGTGCTGGGCTCGATGATTTTAGAGGCCCCTCCCCCGGCCCTGACACCCCCTGTCCTCAGGCCCCTCCCAGCCCTGACAACCCCTGTTCTGAGGCCCCTCCTAGCCCTGACATCCCCTGTTCTCAGGCCCCTCCCAGCCCTGCCACCCCCCTTTTCTCAGTCCCCTCCCAGCCCTGACAACTCCTGTTCTGAGGCCCCTCCCAGCCCTGACAACTCCTGTTCTGAGGCCCCTCCCAGCCCTGACATCCCCTGTTCTCAGTCCTCTCCCAGTACTGACATCCCCTGTTCTCAGGCCCCTCCCAGCCCTGACAGCTCCTGTTCTGAGGCCCCTCCCAGTACTGACATCCCCTGTTCTCAATCCCCTCCCAGCCCTGACATCCCCTGTTCTCAGTCCTCTCCCAGTACTGACATCCCCTGTTCTCAGGCCCCTCCCAGCCCTGACAGCTCCTGTTCTGAGGCCCCTCCCAGTACTGACATCCCCTGTTCTCAATCCCCTCCTAGCACTGACATCCCCTGTTCTCAGTCCTCTCCCAGTACTGACACCCCCTGTTCTCAGGCCCCTCTCTTCTCTGCCATCACCTGTTCTGAGGCCCCTCCCAGCCCTGACCATCCAGGCCTTTGTCTGTCTGCAAATACCAAAATTATTTACTTTTCTGGGCTTCAGGACTGATCCCCGGATGGATAAGACAAGGCTGCTTTCTGAGCCTGTGGTTTCTTCTCTCCTACAAATTTCTTCCCTTAAGTAAACATGTCTGCTTCCCTTTTCCTGACTGAATGTGGTTTTTCCCTCTCCCTCTTCTTTGACAGAGCCTCCTATTGAGCAGCCAAAAGTTCCGTGGACTGAAGGCCAGAGGAGGGAAGCCATCGATTCTGCAACATCCCCTTGGAGGGGAAAGTAAATTGGGAAAGGTATTGTGTGCCTGTGGTTAATTACCCAGCATGGGCCTGGGCCTGGTCCAGCTCGGCCCCTCCCTTCCTGTGGCTCTGGGCCCTGGACACCACAGTCCTTCTCTCTCCTCCTCAGCTGCCCTGGGCTCCAGACAACAGCTCCCCTGGAATTCATTAGTCTGTACTACCAGGAGCTGCAGGACCCCGCTCGCCTGGGGTCCTTACTGTTCTGACCCTGGGAGTAAACAAACCGTCTCTGACCCAGGGAAGGAGGAGAGGGGGCCGCAGATGGGGGGCGAACTGCTTCCTCTGGCCTGAGAAAGCCCACCGGGTCCTGGAGCCAGCCTCCCTCAGCTACTCAGGGTGGCAGTGGGGGTGTCGGTGGGAAACACCCAAACAGCCGCACATTTGAGGGTCAGATCCTGGATGCAGTAAATGGGTGAGGGGATCCTTACCTAACACAGGTCCTGGGCTCTAGATTCTCACCGTATCTTGGTGGGGGGGATGTAGACAAATCCTGTTTTAAAGTGTTTTCAGAAAATTTAATTTCCGTATTTGAAAGCTGGGGGTTCAAAGTCATCCTGAGATAGATGACTTGGGGGAAATACTGGTAGAAAGAAGTGTTGCTTAGAGCATCTTGTGGGAAACTTGCCATAATATTGTCTTGGAGGGGGGGGTGCCATGGTCTGGTAAACCCTTCCTGGGGAGACTCTCTTCTAACTAGGGCAAGGGTAGGGGACCTGCAGCCTTCAGGTCACAAGTGGCCTTCTAGGTCCTTAAGTGCAGCCTTAATTGGATTTGGTCAAAAGGCTGCACTTAAGGGGGTTCTGTAAAGTTTGGATTCAGTCAGAAGTCCTCACATAAGGACCAGAAGGCCACATGTGGCCTGAAGACCAGAAGTTCCCCACTCCTGAATCCTATAGGGCCTTCCATAGCCAAATACTTTGAATGGATGCAGTTCATTCCAAGAAATATTTATTCACTTCCTCTTCTGATTAAAGTGTTAGAGACCTTGGGGATTTGAAGACATAATGAAACAGGGCCTTCCTTCCATTGAGGGAATACAACATAGACCCTAGTACATGGGTGGAATGTATGTATACGGAAGCATTTCAAGAGGGCAGGTGTGAGTCATTGAGGGCACTCATCTGGGCACCTGTTTGGAAGGGAGCTAGGGATTCTGTAAAGGGGAGGTGGGAGGGAGACATTCCAGGAGGACATAGGACCCACCATCACCATCTATACCCAATTCTTCTCTGAAGACCAGCATTATAGGGTAAATGCGTGAATGCTGAGTCTCTCGGATTGGGGATGGTCAGCAACCTTTGATGTCCTATTCCTTTCTCTGTGAATCACTGACCTCAGCCTGGCTCAGTGGCCAGAATCCTAAAGCTCCGTGGAACCAGAGGATCTAGGTTCGAATCCTGACTCTATTGCGTGACCTTGGACCAAAAGAGACAAATTGGCATAGGGGCGAGAATCTTGGATTTAGAAATAAAGAGCATGGATTCAGATCTTGTCTCTGCCAATGAGACCTTATACAAGTCATTTAACTTGCCCTCGGTTTCCCTATTTGTAAAATGAGGGGTTGGAGTAGATGATTTCTGAGGTTCCTTTCAGTTTAGTACTCAAGGTCAGGTGAAGAATACGAGATGTCCAAATGAGAATGTCCCCATCGAGGAACGTGGTGCCCCTGTCCTTATGGTTAGGAGTACTCTCTATCTCTTCCTCAAATCAGCATTCATGTGCCTATCTGTTTACACATTGTGTCCCTCCAGTGGAACATAAGCTTCTTGAGGGCAGGCCTTTTTTTTTTTTTAATTTTTGCTCTGTATCTTACATCTTTTTTTATCTGTTCCCATGATTTCATTAGTTTAGGGAACCTCCCCCCACAGATTCAGGTCAGCTATTGTTCTGCGGCTTAGAGGGGGATTTCTTAGGGACACTGAGAAGTTGTCACTTGCAGAGGGTCCCTTATGCAATACGTGTCAGAGGTGGCACTTGAATTCGAATCTTGACTTTTGCCTTGAAGTCCTACTCACCATGGTAGGTAGGCTGCCTCTGGGGTCCTGCTTGAAGTACCTGCTTATCCCTGTCTTTTGGCTTGGTTTGGGTAGTGTGAACCAGTCGCTGTGGTCAAATGTCAGTGGTGGGTGAGGTTGCCATTTTCATGTTCACAGGCATAGACACCCTGGCTGACAGAGTGTACAGCTTTGGTCAAAAAGTGGGAGGCTTCCTATAGGGGATAGCCAGGGAAAATGCCCACAGGTGAGAGATGGAGTCTTGGGTGAGGAAGAGCCTGAGGGCCGTAGATCAGGTTTTCCATTTGATCTTGGAGGTGATAGGGAGCTAGTGGAGATTACTGAGATAGGTTGAGGGGGAGGTAATGTGGTCAGATCTGTAGAAGACGGGCCTAGAGGCAGAATAAGTGCCTGCAGTTTGAAGTCAAGCCTGACTCAGACTGGAGGGGCTCATTACCAGGGCACTGACCACCAGAAGATTTTTTTTGGCTACAGAAGCTCATGAAGCTAAAATTTTATAGCAGTGGAGAGCTGCTTCACCAGCTGATGAAGCCCACTGTGTCTGCAAGCATTTGACATAGGAATTAGGCAGGCCTCCCTTCTCAAGCATCCCTGATAGATGGGCATCTAGCCTCTACTTGAATACTTCCAGTGACAGGGAACTCATTACTCTTAAGGAACCCACTCTATTTTTCTTCCTTATAGACCAAGTCTGTCTCTCTGAAACTTCTATCCAGCCTGATGTCTTTGTTTTCCTTGACCTCATTAAAGGGGCCATGCCCTGGTGACTCCTTAAACAGGCCTATTCAACGAATGGGCATTGTCTCACCCTAAGTGAATGCCTGCAAAGATCTTGGCCTAAAGGGCCCAAGGTCTCCCAGTGCATCTTGGGTCATGTCCAGTCATCCTGATGAGTATCTGGTCACTGGACCCAGATGCGCTGGAGGAGAAAGTGAGGCTGGTGACCTGCACAGCCCTCCCTCACTCAAAACAAAGTCAAGTGCAAGTCATGTCATCATTTCTCTGATGGCATGGTCTTCTTTGGCAATGAAGGATGAACACAACAACTGTATACCACACACTGTGCAAAGGACTGGAAATATAGAGGTCAAAGACAGGCCTCACCCTCAAGAAGCTCTTGTGGGGAGAAAACACATAAACAATTATGTTCAAGCGAGCAACAGACAGAATAAGGTGGAGGCAGCCATGGGGGTAGTTCCAACCCCAGAGGCAGCCTAAGTCTCAGTCAGTAGAGCTCTGGGCCTAGAGTCAGAACGACCTGAGTTCAAATCCTGCCTCAGACATTTGCTAGAGAAGTCACTTAACCTCTCTCTGCCTCAGTTACCTCAGCTGTAAAATAGGGATAACGATAGCCCCTACCTCTCAGGGCTGCTGTGAGAACAACGTAGTGAGTTCATGTTTGTAAAGTCCTTAGCACTGGCCTGGCACACAGTAGATCCTCAGTAAATGCTTCTTTCCTTCCTTCCTCTTCTCTGCCTCTTAGAATCCCCAGCTTCTTTCAAGCTCAGCTCTGCACCCCTGATCCCCCCTTTGAAAGTTTAGTGCCATTTCCTCCTCGGATGATCTTGTCCTTCTCTGTGTGGTATCGATCACCTCATACTCTGGTACAATGTAGGCTCCTTGGAGACAAGGACCATTTTCTTTTTGTCTCTGGAATCCTGTTATCAAGACCAGTGTCCTGTGCATAGTAGGGGCTTATTATGTCCAATCCAATGGCTGAGGCTGCCAACCACAGAGACAGTGGACGACGAACATAGACTTTGGGCGGGGAGCATTTGGCACCTTCTTGTGGTCCCAGACAGGAGCCAAGGCATCCATCCACAGGAGTGTGGGAGAACTCATATGCAGACAAGGAGTGAGTCAGCCCAGGGGGTGGGAGTGCAGATAAAGAAGACTTTCAACAGGCCAGAAAAATGCAGACCTGAGATATCGAGTATCCAGCAAACGCATTGTGCAACGTGACTCCTGGTTTTTCAGCATTCTTGTTGCCTGCTTCAAGCTGATTCATTGATACCTCTCAGTGGCCATTGAGGAGAGGCCAAGGTCAGGGCCTGGGGAGAGGCTTTATCTTTCTCCACTGTAACCTGAAAATGCTGTGAGTATCAGCAGGTGCTGATGACTGCTCCTGGAGGCCAAGGTCACATCGTGAGCAAAGCTTGAAAAATGTCAGTGCTGACAATCGCTCTCAGAGGCCAAGGTGGAGGCCCCCCCAAAAAAATCCTTAGGTTTTCTTGGCATAACATAAAAATGCCAAATAGCCCATCAGGGAAAGTGGCAAAAGAGACCCCTGATGGTCAGTCTCCTTGTTTTCAGTTTATTGGGTTGTAGAATATTTAATTAATCATGCTTTCCACTTTGGGGACATTACTGCTGTGGTGATGGCCTCCCTAATGCTGATGGTCATAACCGTGGTTCATATAGCAAAGCAGAATACCGCAGTGCCACTAATAAACCCACTCTCCAGCCTTCTGGTGTCACCATTCAAGGTCTGGGTAATCTTGCCCAAGGGCCTGTGCCCAAGAAACATCTTGTTGGATCCAGCTAAGTTGTTGAAGTCAACTCTGGGAGTTTGGGGAAGGTCCAGAAACCTTCATTTCATGAAGCCTTCCTTCAGGGGTGAGGAGATGATTAGGAAATGGATTTTTTTTCCCTGCAACTGACACCCTTCAGAGAAGGGATAAATGAGTGAGGCTTGTCCTTTCACACTCGCGTCCTTCATAATTATGTAACTCCCCTACACACATGGTGGTTTCTTTCAGAAGGTGACCAGTAGATTCTATTTTCTCTAAAAGATCTGAACAGTTTTCTTTTAAGATGTCTTGAAATATGATTTCTAGGCTTTTTTTTGTCATAGCATTCAGGAAGTAAAATGATTATTTTTTGGTGGGGCAATTGGGGTCATGTGACTTGCCCAGGGTCACACAGCTAGTAAGTCTCAAGTGTCTGAGGCCAGATTTGAACTCAGGTCCTCCTGATTCCAGGGCCAGTGCTCTATTCACTGTGCCACCTACCCTAAATATTTTTTCTTCCTGATATCTGTTTTCAGGTCAGTCATTTTTGCAAGGTTACACTTTCTTCTAAATTTTTCTGTCTTCTGAGTTTGTTTTTCTGAAATATGTGGACATCAAATTTCATTAAATATTTCCCAATTACATTTAAAAATTTTTTAATTCATTTAAAAAAAATTTTGAGTTCTAAATTCTTTTCTTCCCAGCCCTCCCCCACTCCCAGAATAGGCAAGCAATATATCAAATATACATGTGAAGTCTTGCAGAACATATTTCTATAGTGAGCCCTATTGCAAAAGAAAACATATGCACAAACAAGTAACATAAAGAAAAGGAAAAACAATAGACTTCAATCTGCACTCAGAATTGAAAAGTTCTCTCTCTGGAGATGGAGAGAAGTTTTCACCCTGAGTCCTCTCGAATTGTCATGGACCATTTTCTTGATCAAAGTAGCTAAATCGTTCTTTTGATATTGTTTGAATATTTACTATTTCCTTGTGGAGTTGTTGGCTTTTATTTGGTCCACTCTAATTTTTAGGGAGTTTGCCAAGAGTTTGTACCTTTTGTTCCAAGCTGTAAATTCTCTTAATTCTTTCTTCCATAGCTCTCATTTCTTTTCCAATTTTTTTCTTCAAGCACTCTCATGTCATTTAGAAAACATTTTCAGCTCTTTTTTAAACTCTTGCTTTATTTCTTCCTGGAATTCTAATCTGAGCTTTCTTTGAGTTTTTGCTTTATAGATGTTTTGGAGGCATTTGTTCTCTTCTAGGTTTTTATCTGTAATCCCTGTCACTATAAAAACTTTTTCTGGTAAGATTGTTTTTTGTTTTCTTATTCTTCCAACTTATTTCCTGCCGTTGGACTTGATGTTAGGGATAGGTTCTATGTACTTCTGGAGGAAAGATCTTGACTGGTTCTGCTGCTGCTTTCTTGGGATAGTCAGTGTTGTGAGAGCAGGCTCTCATGGACAGGGCTGGTGACCTGTCTGATCCAGGCCAGAGTCTGATCACTATTCCCTTGGTCTGAGCTCTACAAGTTCCTGACCTGCGTTTGGGTCTGAGCAAGAGTGGACTGATGCTGGACTCAGTTATTAGGAGTCAGCTGGGGGACTCTCCTGGTTCAGAGGGACAGAATGGTAGACTCCCCTTTGGTCCAGGATTCCTGCCATAATTATTGCTGTGGAGGCTTGAATAGAGACCTTGCTCTGCTCCTGGGGTCCTAGACACAAAGTTTTTATTTGCCCCTGAGTTCACTCTTCTCTCCTTTCTCCACCTAGGGCCTGTGGCTGCTCCTTTACCAGGAGCACTATCTGCCTCGGGTCAGATCCACTCTGAACCTGTCACCTGGGACTGAGTAGTCAGCGACAAAGCTGCCAGCTTTGTCAGGTTATAGCATCCTTTACGGGGTCAAGGTGTCCCAGTATCCGTTGGGGACCTCCTTTTGCCATAGATACAGCCTTTCCCTGGTCACCTGGAGTGCTCTTCCCCAGGGTCTGAAGCCTTCTCTTTTAGTCTCCTTTGCCAACTTGGACAGGGAAAATGACTCACTGTGTGATTTTCTCTTGGATTTCCCCATCAGGACTTGGTCTAGTGTGTTTTCTTGATCTGTTTAGAGTTTTTCTTTGGGAAGGAGACTGAAATGTATTTATATTATTCCGACAGCTTCTCACCAATCATGCCTATGTATCAAACTGACCTAGTGGCCCTTCCCTGAACTTGACCTTCTATCTTCTCCATCCTTTGCAAGGCTGTCTAACATGCCTGGAACATCCTCCTTCCAGATCCCTAACCTCTTTATGTCTCAGCCCAATGCTGCCTCCTGTGAGAAACCAGCCCTCTCCCAACCCCCCATTCTGAGTGCTTGTCCTCTCAAATTGACTGGTATTGCTTTACTGGACACCTCTTGTTTGAAACAACAATGTTAGGTCCTCAACAGTGGACACTGTTGAGACTTTTGGCTTTGTATCTCTGGAACTGGCACAGTCTTGTATTTAGCAGGTAGCTAATATATTGAATTGAAATAAATTGTGGGTTGTAGGAGAAGAACCAGACAGAACTTCTGCCTACAATTGCCCCTTATGAAAAAAAGGCCTTCAGGAGTTCCAGGTGCTTTTAGACCAGAGAAATATGTCTCTCTGTGCCATCTCCTTTTCTAATTAGTTGTAGATCAGAGACAGTATGAAGGTTTGAACTCTGTAAAGACGATGTGATCTTGTCCTGGCAGTCTCCATGTAAGAATGAACAATAAAGCATTGATTAAGTGCTTACTGTGTGCCAACCCCTAGCATATTGGCCAATCGGTACTGAGCCAACTCGATGATGATGATGATGACGGTGCCAATGGCATTTCTGTGGTGTTTTAAGGTTTGCAAAGCACTTTACAAATATTATCTTATTTGGGCTTCAGTGAGGTAGGTGCTATTATTTGACAGATGGGGAAACTGAGGCAGCCAGCCAGCAGTTAAGTGAACTATTCAGGGTCATCCCGCTAGTCAGGGGTCTAGGATTCCTGGCTATATACATGACCTTGAACCCTTCCCCTCTCTGAAACCCAATATCCTCCTCTCTGAAATGGGGGGGGGGGGTTAAACCAAATGATCCCTAAGGCCCTTCCCAGCATCCATCAGAGAATTTTTTAATCACTCTAAACACTAATGACCCTAGCACTAGGCTAGAAAAACTTGAAATTTCAGCGGGTAGGTCCTGGATTATCAAACTTTGAGGGATTTGGTCATCAGGACAGGTACCTCAGAATCACAGCTTGCTAAAGCTAGAAGGGGCCTCATCTAGTCCAGTTCACTCTTTTTGAAAAAAAAGGAAACTGAGGCCCTGGCATCCTTATTCAGTCCCCTAATGTCACACAGGTTCCGATTGGTAAGAGTTGGTAATGGTGACTCTGGGCCAGAAGCTTGTGGGAGTTACCAGGGCTGGTTCAGGGCTTTCTGAGCCCTTTCTAAGCAGACATCAGAGCTCAAACAATGGATTCTGCAGCCCAGAGAGGAACTCAGAGATGTCTACATTTGTATTTGGGAATTTCTCTCAGATGCATGCTCCCAGAATCACTCTTCTCTCTGGTGACAGGCTGTTCTCCTAGACGATGCCTCCCTTGAAGGAGTGCCCCCAAGGCTGAGAGTTCAGGGACCTCTCTTCCTGGAGAATGGAGATTTCCTGAACCAGGAGTTTCCTGGAGAAATAAGAGGATCCCTCACTTGACCCCTGAGCCATGAAGGGATCCCATGACTTGGGGAAGCAGGGCAAGAACATGCCGCCACCTTCCCCTGAAAACTCTTACAGTGAGGGATTCAAACCGTGCAGGTTCAGTGGGACATGCCAGTGCTTATTAAGCAACAGCAAAATATTAGTGTTTCCTGGGAGATGCTCATGGGCTCTTTGAATGCTTTATGTGTTTTCTGTATCAGCGTATGAGTTCCTTTGAGACCTTTGCATCTTTCTGCATTTCCTGTGGCGGGAGATAAAGCCTGTCCTACCTGGTACATCATTATTACCTTGAGTGCTTGTATGGGAGTTAAAGACCCTTTTATATGCATTTAGAGTATATCCTAGCACAAACTTCAGGTGGGGACAACTAGCCAAAGAAAGAATGTTGATGACAGACAGAAAGACAGACAGACAGAGACACACACAAACAGAAAGACAGAGGGACAAAGACAATATTGATACCTTTCTTTCCTGCCCCAAGAAAAAGAGAACATTTTTGAAACCCCTGCTATGTTCCAGGCACTGTGCTGAGTGCTTTATAAATACAGTTTCATTTCATCTTCACAACCTTGGAAGGCAGTCGCTGTCATTATCCTCATTTTATGGATGAGGAATCTGAGGCAAACAGGTGAAGTGACTTGCCCAGGCTAGAAAGTGTCTGAGGTCAGATTATGAGGAATTCTCCTCGTATCTAGCCCACTGAAATAAAGTCTGGTTTGGACTCGGTGCTCTCTTATGTCCTAGACCTCCCTTATGTTCTAGACCAACTCTAGAAGCTGGTTTCTTCCTTTGTAAGATGATGAGATGATTGGAGGAGATCATTCCTATGCCCTTTCCTGGGCTGGCAATATATAAGCACAGCCCCTGACCCTGCTCCCATGTTCCGTTACTTGGCCTCGGCCTCTCTCTCCAGGCATCCTCGGGCTTCCTGGCTCAGCCTTCCTCAGTCTGGCCCACCCAGCCCTTGTTGATCATAGCTACTGGTATCAGAGCACATTTGGGGTACAATAGATACTGGAGTCGATTGAGGGCCATGGCAGAGAGACTATTAACATTTCTGTGTGGCTCTCCTCAGATTAGAGATTGAGACCTGAATCTCCCCTGTAGGCTTAACAGTGAAATTAAGGATAAAAGAAAATTTAGATTCTCCGCTCCAGAGGTAGAGGAACTGAGTTCAGCTCTCTCGTCTGATACTACCTGGGTGACTTCGGGCAAGTGTCCTTATCTATTAAATGAGAGAGTTGGACTTGGTGGCCTCTGAGGGCCCTATGAGTCTATGAGCTCCCTCCCCAAGGAAGCAGGAAACCCTCCAGGCAGCATCCCCCAAGAGAGAAGGCTGTGTCCATCTCAGGCCCAGAAGAAGGACCATTTTGTGGCGGTAAAGCTTCTGTACTGGACTCTCCCACCACACACAGAGTGCCATTAGGACACAACCACTTGGATGTTTCTCTGGCACCTGTCCTGCTGGGGTCTACACAGAGACCTCTTATTCCTTTCCCGTAGACCAATGTCTCATTAAGTTGTCATCCAGCTACAAGTAGCATTACATTTCTGAAAACAAGATCAAAGGGAGAGACCGTCTGCCTCCAAATCCACTTAGTCCTTATTTCAGAATCCCAAGGAGCTGTGATTTTATGGATTATAGATTTGGAGCCAGAAGGGACTTCTGAAGCCATCAAGACTAACCCTCTCAATTTACAAAGGAGAAAACTGAGGCCCCAAGAAGGGAGTGACTTGTCCAAAGTCACACAAAGTGTCAGAAGTGGCCTTTGCAGCCTGGGCCTCTGACCCTGGAACCACTGTAGCCACCACTGGATTCTTGTGGGCTGATGTTGAAATTGCCTCCCCCAACCCCATCTCAGCAGATGGTCCCGGGAGTCAGTGTGACCCACCACAGTTATGATGAAATGGCCCAGATCTGGTGAGGAACTCCTCCACACCTAGTGAAGAAGACTTTTCCACTTGGTTGGATTTACCAACACCATCTCCCAGGTTTTCTTCCCCCATGCCTGCCCAGGTATTAGGAAAGGTCCTTGGTGAAGACTCAGCTGTCACAGAGATCACACCCCCACCCCCTCCTCGGAATCCTGATGGTTTCATAGAGGATTGTCAATGCTGGACCGGAGCTTGAAAATGAAAATTCTGTAGCTATGTCTACTTGTGTGTGCAATTTCTATTTTTAGTACCAATTAACTTCTCATCATTAGGAGAAGTCATTTGACACATCTGCTGAGGAGATCAGGTATTTACCAGTGTGTGGTTTGCTCCAAAGGAAGTGTTAAATTGACAGTAGCCTCTTCCCTGACATCCAGCTCCAGGCTGCAAGATCACTGGGGCCTTTTCAATGTGGTTTTATGTCCTGTACTTGGCTCCAACGACTTAATGGGGTTGCTGCACCTCAATGGGTGGTGGCTCCATATGGGGTCTCCATGTATGGC
Organism: Notamacropus eugenii; assembly: GCF_028372415.1. Classification (NCBI taxonomy): domain Eukaryota; kingdom Metazoa; phylum Chordata; class Mammalia; order Diprotodontia; family Macropodidae; genus Notamacropus; species Notamacropus eugenii. The sequence continues at coordinate 11,004,943 of NC_092875.1, forward strand.
TTCTCTGAAGTGCTCCAGCTTGCACCCACTCTTGTGTGTGGACCTGCTAACCAAACAGTCCTTGGATTTGGTGGGGGTGCCCGAGGTGAAAGGGCCATCATGCCAAAGAGAACCAGGCAGATAAGTTTTCAGAATAAAAGGTGCTCCTGGGCAGAGGATGGCAGACGGGAACAAGCAAGTTTTGGGAGGTGCCAGGAGAGTGAAGGAATGGTGGGGAGAAGTTGTTTAGGTATGCATGTGTGGGGTGGGGTGGTGTTTTGGGGGGTGAACTTGAGGAAGCCTAGAAGACTTGGGCTATCCACCCTCCCTATACCACAGGCTCTCTTCCAGAAAGCATAGCCACTTGTGGTAGGATAGATTATTAACTCCCTCAAGGTAGACAAATCCCTTGGTTTGAGACAAGGTTTCACCCCTTGGGTAGAAATGCCTCTGCAGTGAGTGATAACTTCCCTGGTAACTCAGCAGGTTTTCATGTCTCTCTGCCCATCTTTTCTTTGCCCTAAGCAACAATTCTCTTTCCTGGGGCTTCCTCACTGGCACCGGTGACCCTGCCTCAGGCAGCACATGACACTTCCTGCCACCTGTGGGTGGCACAGGCTTAGGCAGGCACCTTTCTGGGCAAAGAGATGGAGGGGAAGGGAGCCATCTTTGAGTCAAGCAGTTGGGAGCTTTTGCTTTGCCCCTGCCTCTTGGATGAAGACTGGCCAGACTTAGTGATTTACTACTAACATTTTGCTCACAGTTTAGAAATGGCCTCAGGCTGTGATAATAATGATGTTGTTTTTAAATAGTCCTCCCTGGCTTCACCCCCCCTCTCCCCCTCACAATTGATGTTCCTTCAGTTCTGGGGTTGTCGGAAAGCTTGGGTCAACCACTGGTCTAATTGATCCAAATTTGTTTTAATTGCCCAAGGCGACATTGTTCTCCATCCTGGGCCCCCAGTGTCTCAGTATTTAATTCTCATTGTCAGCCATGTTGATTTGAGTAATAAAAAGCTTTCTGGCCCCTCAGTACCCTACAGGAATGAGTGAATAAAGCTGTATCTGTGTGGTGGGTAGAGAGTGAGGTATTACTGGCCAGAGAGGAGAGGAGGAGAATTGTATTGACCAGGTTTCCAGAGAGGTGCTTTCCACAGACAATTCTGGCTGCCTCTTCCAATAGGCACTGGAAAAGGGGCTCTGATTGGCCCCTGCTTTCTCCATCTGCCAGGGTTCTTAACTAGAGACCTATGAACTTGATTTTTTAAAGTATATATTTTGGTAACTGTATTTTCCAATAGTGTCCTATGTAATCTTACGTATTTTATGCATGTAAAAATGTCATTCTGAAAAGAGGTTCACAGGCTTCACCAAACTGCCAAAAGGGGCCTGGACACAAAGGACTGCTTTAAAGGACGCTATTGTTACAGGAACACTTAAGTCATTCTGGAGCTGAGTAGTTATCAGGGCATGTCAACCAATACTTATTGATCAACTGCCCTGAGTTCAGTCCTGTGCTGGGAGTAGGGGGAGAAGGAGAAGAAGATGCCATTCAAAGAATTTATTTATACCCTTCCTAGGAACTCCAGATGAAGACACGATACATAATGGTGCTGGGTGTTAGCACATCAGGGGTGGCAGTGCAGCCCAAGAAGGCAGTAGGCGGTATGGGGATTTCCACCAGGAGAGTGCCTACATTTCCACTTTTGCCAAAGCTTTGTGCCACTATTAGACTGTAATCTCCCTGAGAACAGGGCCTGGTTTACCTTTTTTGTTGTATCCTCTAGGCCTAGCACAGTGCCTACACATATCAAGTGCCTAATGTGATTGCTTATTGAACTGAAGATGGTGAGGTGTTGTCATGGATAGAGTGCTAGGCTTGGAGTCAGGGAGATCTAGGTTCAAAACCGGCTGGCTGTGTGACCCTGGGCAAATCACTGCACCTCTGTCTTCCTCAATTTTCCCAATTGTAAAATAAGGCTAATAATAGCACCTACCTTGGAGGGTTGTTACAAGGATCCAATGAGATATTTGCAAAACCCTTAACCCAGTACCTGGCTTAGCAGGTGGTTATCTAACCTTCCTCAGGGTCTGAAATGAGAGACTTGGGCCAAAAGACCTCGAGGGTTCCTTTTAGACCCTCTACATCTGTGATCCCATCTTGGAGATGGAAGAGACCTAGAGATCAGCTCTTCCACCCCCCTCCTCAGTCTCTACAGGGGGAGCCTTCCTCTCAAGTTGGGAAAGGATTTTCCCAAGGACAGCCAGCAGGAAACTGCTGGGCAGGCATACAGACTCGGGTCTCAGCCACCTGCTCAAGGAGCCAGGCTTTCTGTTTGGTTGTTTCTCCATGCTCGGCAACATCCTCCTCTGTGAAAGGCCACCCTTCACATTTGAAGCTGAGAGAATTGATATATTCAAACCACCTTAAATCGCTAATTTTTCAGAAAGTGAGGGTTTTGTTTTTGTTTTGATCTGGGAAATTTAACTCGAAGCGAAACCGAAGCAGTGGGGATTTTGAGGTAGACAGAGCGGAAAGGCTGAGAGCTCTCTCTGGGGCTCAAGGATCGAGCAGGGGAAGCTTCATCAGATTTTTAAAACAACTTCTCCAGAAGAGCAGGAGGCGTCCTCTGAGGGAACAGTGACTGCTCTGTGTCTGATGTGCCTGACGTAAGATTTTCCACCCAGGTTTGAGGGAAGGAGGTGAGTAGCATGTTAATGAAGTGGGCTGGAGGGATACCAGAATGTGAGGTGTGGGGGTGTTAACATCTTGGAGAGGAGAGTGTGAAATCCCAGCTAAGAAAAGAAGGAGAGAGAAAGAAGAAGGCATCACACTGGTCTGAATTGGTCTAATTCTGCCCAGTTCGGCCCATCCAGAGGAACGTCAGTGGGGTTTAGGGTCAGCTGATGGATGGAGGGTGAGACCCTGGGGTCTCTCAGATAGGTGGTGAAGGAATGCCCAATTCCACTCTTCCAGCCTCGATTGTCCTGCTAAAGCAGAGCTGTAGCCCAAGGATTGGTGCAGGGGGGGACAAAACAGGGGGAAAAATCTCCAGGGACAGAAAATGGTGTAAATAGCCAGATTAGGGGATCTGTGAAATTCAGAAGTGGAAGGAATCTCAGGGAGTCCCTGGTCCAAACCCTCCCTAAAGCAAGACCCTTCTCTGCTTCAGCCCTAAAATGTTTATCCAGCCTCCTCTTAAAGACCCCAAGGATGGGGGACTGAGAAGGCAAGGATCACCCCCAGGGAAGACACCTACTATGTGCCAGACAGGTTTTATAATTATTATCTCATCTGATCCCCGTGATAACCCTGGGAGGTAGGCGCTCTTATTACCCCCATTTTACATTTGGGGAAACTGAGGCAAACAGAGGTTTGGGTTTTTTTAAGTGACCATCCCAGGATCATAGGTAATAAGTGTCTGAGACTGGATTTCAACTCGGGTCTTCTATCCATTGTGCCACCAGCTGCCTCAGACACTCAGATTGAAGGTGTTACAAAGACCTCTGACAAGTCAGTCTCTACCTGAAGCAGTACTCCTACTTCCAGGCACCACTTTTCAGGAGGAACTTGGGAGAACTGGACCTTCCCAACAAGAGGGCAGCTTGGATGGGGAGGGAGCTGGACCCTGGGGACTGGGGGTGCTCAGCCTGAGAGGAGAAGCTGCAGGGACATGGCGATCATCTTCAAGTATTTCAAGGGTTGACTGTGGAGAAGGGCTTAGGCTTCTTCTGTTTGAAACTAAGACCAAAGAAAGGCCAATGTGGGCTCCGTGTAATGGAAAACTTCCCACCAAAGCTGTCGCAAAGTGGAGGACCCTGTCCCTGGGTGGGAGGGGGGCCTGGAGGCAGCTCACACTGGCTCACCAAGTCCCACTCGTCAGTCTTCAGTGTGAGGCTTTACACCTGCCTGCAAACCACCCACCAGAGGTTGGCCTCCTGCCTTGGCCTGAAGGCAACAGGAGCTTTTGAAGTTACCAGGCTGTGACAAGCCCTCTCTGCCCCTCAATGCCAGATCCTGACAGCCCACCCCCCCACTTACACACTGCCCTCTCACAGCAGGGCAGCAGCAGGAACCCAGCCCAGTCTGCTCTCCTGGAGAAGAATCTCATGGAAATGACCTCTGTTCCTGATGGCAGTTTAAACACTGTCCCGACAATCTTCCTCGGGCCTTCCATCACTTCAAATCCAGCCTTGGACACTGACCAGCTGGCCCCACCTGCATTCTCAGGGTCCCAGGGGAGGAGGTCTGTGTTACTGGATCACAGATTATGTGACAGAGAATTAGGTGGTAGGAAGGTGGAAAGAGCCTTCAAAGGCCTGTAACAGGCAAAAAGAGAATTTCCTATTTGGTCCTAGAGGCCACAGGGAGCACTGGAGGTTTTTGAGTAGGGGATGATATGATCAGACCTGAGCATTAGGGACTTCACTTCAGTGGTTCCGTGGAGGATAGACTGAGTAGAGGAAGACTTGAGGCAGGCAGATGCCCTCCCCCCCAGGCAGCTATTACCATAGTCTTAGTGGGAGGTGGATGAAGGTCAGAGGAGAGGAGGCCGTATTTCAGAGGTGGTGCAAAGGTGAAATCAACAGTCTTTGGTGCCATATTGGATATGGTGGGTGAGAGATATTGAGGAGTTCAGGATGACTGCTAGGTTGGGAGCCTGCAGGACTGAGAGGAGAGTGTGACCCTAAGCAGAGATAGGGAAGGGGGCAGAGGTTGTTTAGGGATGATGAGGTCAGTTTTGAACTTGTTGAGTTTGAGATGTCTACTGGACATGCAGTTTTAAAGGTCTAATAGTAGTTGGAAATTTGAAAGTGGAGGTCAGCAGAGAAGCTAGGTACAGATGAGTAGATATAATACTTTCCTAGAGAGAATGGACTTCACAAGAGCTGATGAGATCCCCAGGCTAAATAGTGTAGAGGGAGAAGAGGGCCCAGGACACTCACAGTTGGGCGAGTGTGGCTGGGATAAGGATCCAGGAAAGGAGATGGAAGAGCCAGATAGGGAAAAGGAGAACCTGGAAACAGTGATGCCACTAAAACTAAGGAGAAAAGAGGATCAAGGAGGTGAAGGTGGCATTGCCAAAGTCTGCAGAGATGTCAGAAAGGATGAGGATAAATGCTCTGAGTGCCTTTTACCAACTTGTAAGTAATTAGAGCCTGGAGTCAGGAAGACCTGAGTTCAAATCCAGCCTCAGACACTTACTAGCTGTGTGACCCTGGGCAAATCATTTAGCCCTGCTTGCCTCTGTTTCCTCATATGGAAATGGCAAACCACTCTAGTATCTTTGCCAAGAAAACCCTAAATGGTGTCACAAAGAGCTGGATATGACTGAAAATTGACTGAACAACAGATGATTTGACGTGTAGGAAGCTTAATATTGTGTCTTTGGAGTCCTCCAATGGGGCAAAGTGTTCCAAAGCTCTAGGGCAGTGATTGTCCTGGACATTACCTTCCAGGTTGGAAAAGTGGGTGCTCTCTGAGCACCTGGCCTTCTTCAGAGTTTACTCTTAGAACCTCTGGAGATACTGGGTAATAATACATTGGCAATAGACCTAAAGGAGATTGAGCATTTATTTCTCTGTTGTGTACAAGAAAATTAGGTTATTTCAGACCTGACAAATTCATTTACTCAGACACAGACTCACTTACATCCACATGGTCATCAGTACTCCACTACTGGCCATCAATTACACTTTTTAAGGGTCTTGGTCTTTTGGCCATTCTGTGGGCACTCTTTCTTTCTGTGCAGAGCTAAGTGGGGGCTCTGAGCTATTTCATTCCTATGGCCCTTTCTGCCAAAACTGAGCCGTCAGAGCTTTCTCTGTAGGGATCACTACTCACTCAGTGTCTAGGCTCAAAGCACCAGCAAGGCATGTCAGCCCCTATCTAGCCCCAATACCCATTCCTTACCCATTCCTCATGTTGCCCATGGATCCCCAGCAGATGCACATTCCAGTTCACTCCCACAAACTGTCTCATACCCTTCCAGTTCTACACAGGCTTATCCCCAGCTAATCCCTTTCTCCATCACAAACAACCAAGGGCCAACTTCTGATCACATGTACTCTACATATTACCGGTGCCAGGAGAGTGGCCTTGAGTTCTCTTCCAGTCATGGAGAATATTCAGTACGTTGGACAATTAAGAGCTTCATTCTGCAGGAAGTCATTCCCCATCCCCCTCCATGTCTGGTGCCTTCCCTCTGATCATCACCTCCATCCATCCTGTCTACATCTTTGGATTAGATACAGGAGAGGGGTATGAAAATCCCCTGAAGCCTACCCCCTTGTAGTATGGGAAGAAAGACCTTACCAAGCAATGAATGACCTGAACAAGATTGTAGGGACAGTATTTAAACTGCCATCCAGAACAGAGTTCATTTCCATGTGATTCTTCTCCATGAGGGCAGACCAGGCTGGGTTCCTGCTGCTGACTTGCTGTGAGTGGGCAGTGTTTAAGCAGGTGGGTAGGCTGTTGGGATCTGGCTTTGACCGGGTCAGCGAGGGCATGTCACAGCCTGGTAGCTTCAAAAGCGCCTGTTGTCCTCAGGTTGAGGTAGGAGGCCGACCTCTGGTGGGTCTCTCCAGTGGGCTTGCGTAGGTGCCAGGGATGGCATCTGGAGGGGATGGCGTGGGTCTAGGGCAAGAGCCTTGGCCTGGGGGTTAGTAAGTCAAGAGAGCTGGGTTCTAGGCCTCCCTTTGTTTTCACTTCTCTCTTGGCCTCCACTTATCTCCTCTGTCTAATGGGACTAGTTGAGTCTGCCCTGCCAGCCCTAGAAGGGTCTGATGAGCATCCCCTGAGTCCTTTCCTGATGCCTCTCCAGCCCTTGAGTGGATGCTCTAAAACTTACCAAGTCACCTTTAGCAGGCCACTTAGCATCTTCCAGCCTCAGTTTCCTCCCCTGTAAAATGAAAGGGTGGCTTCAATGACTCTTCAGGGCCCCCTTTGCTCTGGTGGTTTCCACATCTGTCTTCCATTCAGCAAACATAGATTGAGCACCAACTGTATACTGAGCTCTTTGCTATGTTCTAGGAAAGACAAAAAGCTAAGGCCCAACTGTCTGCCCTCCTGAAGTTTGGGGTCTGTCAGGGCAATGTGGCATTCTCATGGCTGTGGAAAAAGACTGGGAGTGGGTATGGGGGCAAAGGCTGGAGCCTGAGGCTCTTTCTACTAACTCAGTTCTGATTTCTCTCTCCTCCCTTTTCTTACAGCTGCTGCTATCCTGCTTTCTCTAGCATAGTGGGCCATGGTCTGCCAGGGTTAACCCTCTGTCCTCTCTCACCTCCCCTTCTAGGTGGGTATGGCTCCCTTCCTACTGCATGCTTTCTCTCTGCATGCCAACTTCAGCCGGCCTCGAGAGGCTCCACTGCAGGGCGAGCACTTGCTTGAGGGTTCTGCTGCCAACCTTTGGGGGTGGGGGAGCAGGAAGCAGGTATGCCTGGGTAGTGGGCAATGGAATGGAGTGGAGTCAAACCCTGCAGTGACTGTCTTTGCCCCTCTGAGCCTCAGTTTTCTTCATGTGTAAAGTGACTGGATGACCATTAAGTTGAGTTCTGACCTATGTTCTAAATGCCCTCCCAGCTCTGACATTCCATGTTCTCAGGGCCCTCCCAATTCCCCGCTCCCAAGTGGCTGCCTCCTAGCCGGGTCTCACTCTTAGCAAAAATCACCTGGGTCAGAGTTCCATTTGTTATAGTGCCAAGAACCCTGGCCTTGAATTGGCAGGCGTGGATTCAAATCCTGCCCCTGACTCTTCCTAATTGTGTTACTCCAGGTAATTCTCTTTCTTAGTTTTTTTTATCTGTACAATGGACATAATTCTCTTTGCACTCTAGACCTGTGTATTAGCCAAGTGACCTCTAGGGTTCCTTCTAACCATGAATCCTAGGTGCTGGTGCAGGATTAGGGTTAGGGTTAGAGGCCTGTCATTGAGGGGTCACTTCCTCACACTTGATAGGGTTCTACAGTTCACCAAGCTGAGTTTAAATCCAGCATCAGACACTTACTGGCTGTATGACCTTGGGCAAGTCACATCACCTCTATTTGCCTCAGTTTCCTCATCTGTAAAATGGGGACAATGATAGTACCTCCCTCCCAGGGCTATTGTGAGGATCAAATGTGATCACATATGGAAAGCCCTTGGCCAACCTTCAAAGTGATGATGGTTACTAGAGGTCATTTGTCCACCCTCTTCCCAGGGAAGATAAGCAGCTCATCTAAGGATAGGGTTTGAATCGGGTACCTCAGGCTCAGAATACAGGACTTGTTGTCTCCTTCTCCCTCTCACTTTCCCTTTCTTCCTTCCCTTCCCCTCCCCCTTTCCAGTCCACTCTCCTCCCCCGCTTCTGTGAGTTCAGCCATGTGGTCTTGTCTCACCCGGCTGCCTTTATCCACCAGGGTTTCCATGCTCCAGTTTCCTTTGAAAGGCTGAGGAGCAGATGAGGGGAGGCAGCCTGGGGACTCCCTGAGCTAGGACGTCCTTCACTTGGGTTGGGCCACAGCCCTTGCAGGATCCCTGGGAACCCAATTAGAAATGTAGTCAAGAGTCAGCAAGGATCCGTCCCCCTTCCTCCCAAGCCTCTTTCCATCTCTCTTGGTCCAGCCTTTTGACCCAGCCTTAAGCCCACCCAGCCTCATATATTTACTGGTTGTGTGACCCTAGGCATGTCATTTAACCCCTCACTTGCCTCAGTTTCTTCATCTGTAAAATGAGTACAATGATGTCACCCACCTCAGAGTCATCATGAACATCAGACAAGATATATGTGAAGTGCTTTGTGAGCTTTCATGTGCCCTAGAAATGCCAGTGCTTACTCTGACCTGCCCCCCTCAATAGGATGCCTGGGGTCCAGTCCCCCAGCCTATGGTCTGTGCCAATGTTTTTGCAGCGTCTCTGGCATGCTATCTCTGCCCTCCGAGCTCCATCACTCATGTTCTCTGGGCCCACAGCCTCAGCCAGCTCAGCAGCTGGGCTCTAGGGACCTACCTACCCCAGACACAGGCAGGCAGCCAGACTCTCCAGGGTTCACACCAGGCCTCCTGGGGCTCTCTTCCCCTCCTCCCTGCCAGGAGGCTCAGTGGCCACAGTGCATGGGCACTTCCGGACCCGAGGAAGCCTTGTGCCCTGAGTGGAGTGATTGGCAGCAGCCACTGCTGCCTCACTGGCTCTTGGCCCCATTACTCAACTGCCCTGCCTGCTTGAGTGTGCTAACATATGACCTCTTTGGGAATCTGGAATCCTACCCCCATCACCTCTGACTGTATCTACAGAGGACGCCAACCCCATGAATGAAAATGGAATCACTTGGCCCCATCCATTTCCAGAGGTGGGCCCAATTGTCCCTTTTCTATCTGGCCTCATGTGTGTTTAAGTGGACTGTCCTCCTTGGATTCTGTGTAGACTGGGGGACTGAAGATGGGTTTGAAGATGTGAGGGGGGCAGTTACCAAGACCCAGGACAGGCTTGTGAAATGCACTCTTCCCCAGGAATTAGTACCCTGGGAACATGTAGTTCCACTCCAAAGGAGACCTTGTCCACCTGGTATGACCAGGCTGGGCCCCAGGAAGCCCCCGGGCATCTGCTTCTCCCCAGGCTTCTTGTCTCAGCTTCTGCCTGCTCATTCTCCGTTCCATCTGGTGCTGATTTTGCCCAAGGATATCAAGGTAGATGAATGGGGAGCTCCTCCTTCTGGAGTGAGGGAGTATCCCTGAGCTGGGCCAGGCTCCAGGGCTCCCACAGCCCTCCCAAGGGGCCACCATCTGTCCAAAGACTTCCAGTGAAGGGAAACCTGATTCCCTATGGCCACCCTGCGACCCCAGAGGCAGCCCCCCTACCTCCACTCTAGATATAACCACCCCCACCCTGGTTCTGCATTCTGGGACAGGCAGACAAGCCGATCTCTTCCAACTGAGGGCCCTCCAGATTATCGCAGTGGTACCCATTGATTGCTGTGGCACCTTCACGTGAGCAGAGTACTTGGCCAGGTTCTACCACAACACGGGGAGGTAAATACTATGGGAATAATCATTCCCATTTCACGGATGAAAAAAGTGGGCTTAAGAGAGATAAAATGCATCACACAAATGGTAAATGAGACAGAATTTGAACTCAGGTCTTCTCAACTTCAAACCTGGTCCTTTGTCCATTCTCCGCCCAGCTACCTCCTAAGCCTGGCCACCATGTCCTGGCCTTCTCAAGGCCTGGCTTCTACCCCCTCCCCACTCTGGTCCCCTCTTCTGAAGGTGCCCCCCCTTTGGATATGGTCTGCTCAGAGCTGAGGACAGCTGGCCTGGCACTTCTCTGACCTAGGCACTGCCCTTTTACTGGCCAGGCAATCTCATATCTGCTGACTCAGCTTTAAGCTTGCGGACCACTAAGGCAGCCCAACTCCTTTTTCTTTGGTAACTGTGGGACCTTAAGTAAGTTATTCCCAGGCTTTGTTTCTCTGTTGGATCAGATGGTCGCCAAGGTCCTTTCCAGGTCCGAGGTTATGATATCATGCTTCCATATACTCCCACTTTCTTCTCACCATTTTATTTGAGCCAGCTGTACCTGCCGCCATTTCTCCCCAGGTCCATCCATCTGGAGAGCTGGGACTCTCCTTTCTGCCTGTTGAGATCGCAGCATCCTCTTTAGAACCATTAAAAGCTCCCAGTTTGCTCTGTGACGTGCACTCAGGAGGCAGCCTGAAGTCTGCCTCCTCAGCTGCTTTGCCTTTGGAAGGGATCGAAGGCATTAGATGTGATCCTGCACAGTGCAGGCCTGTTTTCCATCAGCCCTGGATTAATTACTTTAAATTTAAAATGTAATCAATGAGCAAAAATGGAGCTGCTCTCAGGGGAGCCAGGATTTTCATCTTGGAGTGAATGTTCTATCGAGCTGCCTCCTTGTGCGTGGGTGAGTCCGTGTGTGGAGGCGGCTGGGCCTGGCCCCATCCCCTAACCTCTTCTTTGCCCTGGGCAGCTGCCAGACCAGAGCCGCCATGGATGACTACGACATCAGGTCGGCTGCCAGCATCCTGGCCTCTGTCAAGGAACAGGAGGCCCGCTTCGAGCGCCTTACGCGGGCCCTGGAGGAAGAGCGACGAAATGTCTCCCTGCAGCTGGAGCGGGCCCACCAGCCCTGCGAGCAGCCTCGGGCCAGCACGTGCACCATTGGCAATGGGCAGCCCCTGGCTACTGCGTGGCAGCAGCTGGTCCTGCAGGTAACGCATCCCTGCATGTCCCCAGCATGGCTGCCCCTGGGGCTGGGGCAGAAGTGGAGATCTGCTGTCCTTCCACGTCAGGCTGGGCTCACACAGGTCCCTGGCCACACCAGGGTCCTCGCTCATCACCCTGGATAAAGCACCAGCCTAAGGCTTTGCTGCCGATATGCTAGGTATTTCCTGCATCTGGCAGGATAGCATAGTTCCGTGGGGGGAGGGGAGTGGAGAAGGGTTGGAAACCAATTGCTTTTTCCATGATATGTTTGCATGCATGGGAGTATGCACATGCTCACCTCTGGGTCCTGGGTCTCTGCATGTATGTGAGCGTGAGGGCGTGAGGGTCTGGGTCTGTCTCTGCAGAGGCTTGTGTTTTGGTAGGGCTGAATCTGAGGATGTGCGCCAATGAGCACGATGCCAAGGTCAGGAGCCCTCCTGGAGCAGGAGGCCATCTGCCATCGAGCTGTGCTTTAGAGGGACAAGGCTAAGGAGGCCAGGGCCCTAGGCCCGCCATGTTTCTGTAACTGGACTGGTTAGTGCTTGTTGAATTGGCAGGTGGTCTTGGAAGTGGTATGGCTGGGCCAAAGCTACCAGGGTCAGCTTCACAGATCAGGGACTGAGGGTTACTAGGCCTGGCCCACAGCGACCAAGTGACAGTTTCACCTAGCCAGCCAGTGATGGAGCAACGACTTGAACCCAAGCAGGTCTTCTTCATCTGAAGTCCCGGACTTTTCCCACTGACTTGAGCTGCCTTTCTGTTGACCCTATGAAGCCTTCTTGGGGACTGAGTTATTCTGATTGGCAGCATGGGTCTCTGCCTGGTCACAGACAGGCCTGGGGTGAACTGTTACTCTGCCTTCTTCAAACGTGCCAGTAGGTGATGCAGCTGGAGTCATCATGTACTCAGGCAGCTAGGTTTGTACTGGGACAGAGAGAGAGATTCTAGAAGTATCTCCTGGGTCCAAGAGAAGGCCATGCAGCACGACTTCTTCACCTGGAGTCCATCTGCTTGCTTGGTTCATATTTTGATTTCAATAGAATGGATTTCCGTTGTTAACTTGTTTTTCACATTATTCATCTAAAAACATTATTTTGAGAAGGGATCCATAGGTTTCCCTAGAGGACCACTAACTGACCCAAAAACGATAAAAGAAACCTGATGTAAAGGATCGTAGATTTAAAACTTGACAGAAACTTGGTGGACATGGGTCAAATCTAGGGCTAAAAGGAGGGTTACAGGTCATCTCGTTCTATTCTCTCATTTCACAGATGAGAAAACTGTGTCCCAAAGAGGTTCAGTGACTTGTCCATGGTCACACAGGGAGTGACAACCAGAGTTTGGACTTCAGTCCCTATGACTCCCAATTCTTTTTGTCCACATTAGTAAATACTCCTCTCTAAAAGCTTCTTAAGGGTGGAATAATTCTTAACTGATGATCTTAGGGAGAAGCACACTGGTGGGGGCTCAAGATGATGGCATTAGAGAATTACTCTCAACTCCTCAGGTGTACCCCTAGAGCCCTGATGGGGGGAGTGAGAGTTGACAGGATGCCCCAAGAGTTTACATCTTATTCCTTTCCATCATATTCCCCTGCCTCCCTGTGAAGGAAAAGCCTACTGTACCTACTGTCTCCAGAGAGCCTGCAAGGGTGGGGAACCTGCGGCCTCAAGATCACATGTGGCCTCCTAGACCCTTGGGAGCAGCCTTTTAACTTAATCCAGGTTTTACAGAACAAATCCTTTTGTAAAAGGGATTTGTTTTGTGAAGTTTGGATTCAGTCAAAGGGCTGCACATGTGGACCCAGAGGGCTAAGTATAAGCTAGTCCCAATCCTGATTAGCTTCCAATATTAGATGAGATTGAGTACATTCTGGTGGCACCTTGGACTGTGCCTAGCACCTAAGTTCCTAATAATGTTCAGTTGATTGATCGATGGTGGCAATATGTTCTATAGACCCCAGGCCAGGGATATTATAGGAGGTGGATCAGCTCCTGTCTGTCCCTGCCATGGCCATGGGATTCCATGCTCAGTAGTCATTCCAGGGCTCTGCCAAAACCTGCCCCATCTCTCCTTAGGTCTGTTCTAGGGTCTCCCTTTCAGACTCACTGAATAAGGGGAATCTTGAAAAAAAGAAAACAAGGAAGCCTGAGTGAGGATGTCCTACCCAGGGAGGCCCCTCCCGGGCAGGGCTTGGCCACTGATTTGGGGGTTCTTTGTTGGTGCTTTATTCAGCATACCCAAAATAAACTGAGTCATGCAGGACTCCCTGGTCCCCACCTGGCAGCTGTGTGTTACTAAGCTGGGCTTCTTTGGTGTTTTTGTAAGAAAATTCTGTTTTTTGGTTTCTGAAGAGAAGAAGCCAAGACCTAAAGGGTCCATGTGAGTTCAGAAAAGACAAAACCAAAGTCTTATGGAAACTGGTGGCCAACTCTTGTTCATTCTGAGCCAGATCCCTCCCTCCCATTCCCCGCCCCTCTGACTACCTTCCTTTTCCTCTGAAGGGTGAGCTGCCTCCAGACTGGCTTAGCCCCTAGAGGCTGGTACATCCAGTCAGACCCCAGCAGGGCAGGAGTGAGCGGGCTGGCTCATCGGGGGTACTCTGATGAGAGTAGAGGTAGAGAGCAGAGGTCAGTTAGCCTAGGCTCTCCTCCTCTCCCCCTCCTATCTTCCCTGGCTTCCTTCAAATCTCTGCCAAAGTCCCCCCTTCAGCAAGAAGCCTTTTCCAACCCTCTTTCATCCTAGGGCCTTCTTCATCCTAGGGCCTTCCCTCCACTGATGGTCTTCACTGTACCCTATCTATATCTTGTCTGTACATAGTTGTCTGCATGTGATCTCCCCCGTTAGACAGTGAACTCTCGCTTCCTGTGTTTTTGCCTTGCTTTGGATTCTCAGTGTTTAGCATGGCCAGTCCTTGGAGCATAGTAGATGCTTGATAAATTCTAGTTGACTGACAGGTACAACCTCAGAGTGAGATGGTGGAGCGAGGGCCTGTATTCCAAAGAAACAAATAGAACAGAGCCCAGAGTTGGGCTACCAGTGCTTCTTGAGGTGGTCATGAAGGGTCCTTCCCAACAACTGAGTGAGGGTCCCTGCTGCCTTCTCTCTGGAGAGAACTCAGCCAATCTGGCCTGGCCCAAATCTCTGGATTGAAAGGGCTCTCACTCACCTATGACTGTCCAGGAGTATTATGTTCTGTTCCCTGAACAAAGATGAACCTGTCCTCATGGGGCTTCCAGTGTGGTGGGGAGGACATGGACCCACTCTATGAGGCATAGGGCAGCCTGGTGTACTGGGAAGAAAGCTGACCTTGGAGACAGAAAGACCTGGGCTCAAACCCATGCTGATACTGAACCTTATGTGTCTCAGACAACTCCTAGGAACCACTAGCAACACTTGTTTCAACAGCTGCCTGAGGGCTTCTGCTGCCTTTCCCACTGGGGTGACCCAGAATTCTCACCTCATCCAACCTGACCTGCCCAGTGTTACAATGGATTCTCTGAAATAAAAAGAAACTGAGGCACAAAATTACTGAGTAAACAAATGATTTAATAGCAAGGCTAGCAAGCTGCCATTAAATCAGGTCAACTAGTGCCCTGGTAATTAGTGACGAAGGAGTGATTTACAGGCTTATTTTTATTTAAAAAAAAAAAAGAATAAAAAATATCAAACAAACCAGGAAACCAGTTTTAAACACAATTCTATTGCACAAGGCAGGTTGTCTGAATAGTGCACTTCTCTCAGGCTTTCTTAAACCCAACAGTAACATCGAAATTACCCCAGAAGTCCTTGCCCTCCAGTAACCACAAAACTTCCTGGGAAAAAGGAGCTGGTGATACGTAGTGAGCAGTCATCCTGCCATCTTCCAATCACCAGCCTTAGAAGAATCCATTATTCAACTTAACTTGTAACTCAAGAAAAAGGGGGGCTTGTCCATGAAGACTTTAGTCAGCCCCCTTCTCCAGCTTCCAGAGGAGAACATAGCCTTTAAAAAGAGTCTTATAATCTTACAATTATTTGATTCATACAGATAAATTCCTCTAAATTACCTGCTACTAAATGAGGAAGTCTTCTCCATCAGTCTAGTCACCAAATCTATAGGTAACTTAGACTGAAGAGATTATCTGTGTTAGTCTGGTTTAGCTGTTAGGGCCAGCTTTTCCTAAAGAAGGATGTTGAATCCTACAATCAGACTAAAAATAAATCCAAGTAATTGATGCTAGCTGATTACTTTTCCATCGGCTCCTCTGGCTCAGGGGTTGGACTTTTATGACGTTTTGGGAGTCATAGACCCCCTTAGTTACAATCTGGTAAAGTCTACGGATGCCTTTTCAGAATAACATTTTTGAATGTGTAAAATAAAATCCATAGGATTACAAAGGAAACCTACTGTATTGAATATAGTTATAAAAGCAAACTCAGAGGTCTCAAGTTAAGTAAGAACCCTTGGTCTAGACAGAAAGGACTTTTGGGTATGTATAACCAGACATCTGTATTGCTAAGTCACAGGTGGACTGTTATCTATGCCAGTGGATGATGCAGCCACACGGGAAATTCCCAAATATAAAAGCACAAATTTCCCGAGATTCCCATAATTTGTTCATAAGGGAGAGTTGGATTGGTGCAGAGCAGAGGACTGGGCGGAGAATAATAGTGAGGAGTTTGAGAAGGGGTGATCCCTTCTGCGCATGGGCAACAAAGGGAAAAAATGCCTGGAGAGAGTAGGGTCTTGTCAAATCCACTCAGCTAGCATTTATTAAGCACCTGCTGAGTGCCAGGTACTGTAGTGAGCACTGCCCATTCCAGGTTGGCCAGAGCATTAACTACCTGCAGAATCATGTGAAATGAGGTTGCACAGAAAAGCTGTTCAGAGCCTGGTAAAAGAAAGCTTTGATGGCCGACATCAAAATGATAGAGAACCCTGCAGGCAGGGGGATCCCATGGAAGGTTTGTGAGCAGGCAGGTGACAGTGATGTAACCAGACCTGTGCGTTAGGAACGCCAGCCACGCAGCATATGGACAGACTGGAAGAGGGGGGAAGTGGAGTCAGGGAAGCCAGGAAGAAGGTGTCTGCATCAGAAAACCTACAAATTGATATTTATAAAGTGATTAAAAGGCACAGTACCTGGCACATAGTAGGATCTTAATCAGTGCTTCTTTCCTTACCCTCTCTAGGCTTCAGTTTGATTGGCTCATAGGATTCCACATTTGAACTGAACAGAACCACCAAGGTTCTTCTCATTTTTACTAATGAAGAGACTGAGGCCTGGGGTCACATAGTCAAGTTAAGTCAAGTCAAGCATTTATTAAACACCTACTGTACTCCAGGCCCTGTGCTTAAACACTGGGGATACAAAGAAAGGCCAAAGTGAATCCCTGCTCTCCGTCTAACTTCAGTAAGGTCAGAGGTACGATTTGAACTCAGAGACTGGACCATCAGCTTGGAGTCCCAGGATCTCAGGCTGGCTCTCTCTTGCTCCCACTCTTGACCTGAGGGTCCAGGGCCGGGTCCAGGGCCTGGCCCAGGGTGGCAGCCACAGGCAGCAGGAGGGAGGGCTCTGGGTCTGGCCTGAGTGCCAGATTGATCCCCTGGTTCTGGATTGCCCGTGGCTGAGTCAGCCCTGGGTTTTTCTCCTGTGTGGAGGAAGGGCTCTCTGCTCAGTGGGGTATTTGGGAGCTGATATAGACCCCCTGAGCCAGCCAGATCTGTTCCACCTCCTGGCCCGGATTGAGAGCTGGGGAGAGGCCCCAAGGTGGCGGGAAGAGATAGGACTTGGCTGGATCTGTCTGAACAGAGCAGAGAAAACAAAATCAGGGAATGGGCATGACATCACTGGTCACCAACCAGAGCCAGCTCCCTCCCAAACTAAGCCAGCCTCTCCCTCACCATTGTGAGCTGACTGCTTGGTGGGCTGGCATCCCAGGCTCTGAAGGGGCCTCCCAGAGCCTCGGCCCTGGCAGGGAGGGGCCCCATGCCTGAATGAGGACCCCCCCCCCCAAGAGTCATCCAGCCCTTGCTTGGATACCGCCAGGGAGGGGAGCTCACCACCCCGTCCTGATAGCCAGTCTACACTGGCCTTCCTCCCATGGCTCTGGGGCCAAGGAGGGCAGGTCTGAGCTCTCCTCTGTGTGGAAGCCCTTCCAATGTTTGGATAGTGGTTGTATTCCTCTAAGTCTTGTTCTCTGTGGGTGAAACAAAGGGCATCCTCAGGGTTTGAGGTTCAGGTTCATTGATCTGTTCTAGAGTCACTAAGGACCTTAGAGGTCATGGACATTTTGTTCATAAGAAAACTGAGGTCTAGAAGTTCCCTAGGGGAGGTCATTGGGGGGATTTGAACCCAGGCCCTCTGCCTCAAGAACCAGGGAGCTTTTCACTCCCTGGATGGGGCCTCAGAGACAGAGTCCCATCTATACCTGAGTTAGAATCCCCTTCAAAGTATCCTTGAGGCGTAGGTTTCCCCCCACCCCCCACCAGGAGATCTTGCTCCCAGAAGCCCTTGGAGCATCTCCACTAGTCAGAGCAGTTTTTCTTCCTATTAAGCTGAAATCATCCTCTCCCCAGTTCCGCCTCCCCTTCCAACTGCCCCCCGGGAGAGAGGTTGCATAGAACTAGACTAATCCCTCTTCAGATACTTGAGATCTGTGATGTATCTCCTCTGAGTCTCTGTTCTTTTCCTGCCTAAACATTCCTCATGTTCTTTCAACCAGTCTTCAAATCAAAGCTGTAACTAGGGTGGGATAACCAGGACTTAGTCCCAAGGCAGAAAAATTTAGAGGATGCTGACAGCATCATCCCTGGGGTTACTTCTTCCGTGAGCATCCATACGCATTTGTTAAGTGCCTACTGTGTGCTGGGCATGAGCTGGACACTGGAGACACACATGCAAAGTGTGAAACAATTCTTCCCATCGATGGCCAGTCCCTGGCCTCCTACCTCCCCAAAGCCTACCACCAGCTGTCCTTCAGCAACACAGAACCCTGCCAGTCCTGTGGGACAGGCTGACTTTCCCTTAACAGCTGTACTCCAGGTGAACTTATCCAACCTCCCCCACCTCCCCCTTGTTCGAGGTACTAAAATTCCTAGTTAACAGCTCTGTCTCTCTGGGTCACCTTCCTTTGGACACTCTCCAGGTTTTTATCAGTGTCCTTCCCAAAATGAGGCTCGGGGCTGACTAGAATACTCTGGACGTGACTGGGTTTCAAGCCATGCAATCTCCTTGTCCCTCCTCCCCCAATGCCCCTCAGCCTGGTCACCCAACTCTGGCCCCGTCCAGCTTGTCAGGAACGCATGTTGGATTTCCTGTGTGGTTCCTTCCATCCACTAAGTCAGCCTTAGCAGACAGATGAGCTTGGGGGATATCTGTGACTGAGAAAAAGTCATTACCCAGTTACTCTTCTGGTGAGGAGCCTTTCCTTGTTTAACTCGCCAGACTTCCAGTGACTTACACGGAGCCCATCACCAGACCCCTCCACAACAACCATCCTAGCCTGAGTCTGGTCCAAGATCTGCTTGAGCTGCAGTAGACAGATGGACAGACAGACAGATAGATAGACAGACAGACAGACAGGTAGATATGATGGATGGATGGATGGATACAGAGATATGTGGGTAGAGAGAGATGATGAATAGGATGGATGGATGAATGAATGGATGGAAATAGAGAAAAATAGATGGTAGAGAACTAGACCTGTAGATACAGGAAACAGAGAGAGCGCATCCCCAGGTAGGAGCGTGCCAAAGTCGGTTAATGCCTCCTTGATAGACTGTTTTTAAGTTTTCAAGGTGAGCACTCACATCTCTGAAGTCATAAACATTCTGTAAATCAGGCCTTGACTTTCATGTTGATTGCTGCCTGTGATGGACAAAATGTTAATGATGTAGATTACTCTTGTAAACTAACTGGCAGACATTTCCCAGCACCTTGTAGGTCAGTATTTGGTCATGAAATATTTATTTAATGTTTACCATGTGCCAGACACTGTGCTGAGAGATGGGAATACAGACACTCCTTGCCCTCAGAGCTTCATCCCAATTGGGGAGGAGAGCCCATGGCAGGGACTAGAAGGGGCCAGAGTAGGGGACGGCCAGGAAGCAGCATAAAGGGCAGACTTCAGACAAGGAGAAGCAGACCTCTAGGACTCAGGGTCGGAGTCCAAAGTTGGGGAAGCAGGAAGAGGGCAGGGATGTAGTGGGGATGATGATTTGAGCGTAAAGGAAGGGAACAGGCATTGATTGAACACCTGCTGGGTACTAGGCACTGTGCCAAGCACTTTATTTTTTTTTTAATTATTTATTTATTTTAAGTTTTCAGCATTCATTTCCACAAAATTTTGAGTTCCAAATTTTCTCCCCATCTCTCCCCTCCCCCCACCCCAAAACGCTGAGCATTCTGATTACCCCTTTCACTAATCTACCCTCCCTTCTAACATCCCTACCTTCCCTTATCCCCATCTTCTCTTTTGTTCTGTAGAGCAAGATAAATTTCTATACCTCATTACCTATATTTCTTATTTCTAAGTTGTATGCAAAAACAATACTCAACAGTTGTTCTTGAAACTTTGAGTTCCAACTTCTCTTCCTTCCTCCCTCCCTGCCCATCTCCACTTAAAATGCAAGCAATTCAATATAGGCCATATCTCTGTAGTTTTGCAAATGACTTCCATAATAGTCATGTTGTATAAGACTAACTATGTTTTCCTCCATCCTATCCTGCCCCCCATTTCTTCTATTCTCTCTTTTGACCTTGTCCAACCCCAAGAGTGTTTACTTCTAATTGCTCCCTTCTCCCATTTGCCCTCCCTTCCATCATCCCCCTCACCCTGCTTATCCCCTTCTCTCCTACTTTCTTGTAGTGTAAGATAGGTTTTCACACCAAATTGAGTGTGCATGTTATTCCTTCCTTGAGCCAAATGTGATGAGAGTAAGCTTCATTTTTTCCCTCTCACCTCCCCTCCTTTTCCCTCCATTGAAAAGTCTTTTTCTTGTCTCTTTTATGAGAAATAATTTGCCCCATTGCATTTCTCCCTTTATCCTTCCAATATATTCCTCTCTCACCCCTTAATTTTATTTTATTTAAAAAATTTTTGAGGTATGATCCCTTCCTATTCAACTCATCCTGTGTGCTCTCTCTCTCTCTCTGTCTTTCTCTCTCTCTCTCTTTGTCTTTCTCTCTCTCTCTCTTTGTCTCTCTCTCTCTCTCTCTCTCTCTCTCTCTCTGTGTGTCTGTGTGTGTGTGTGTGTGTGTGTGTGTGTGTGTGTAGAAACGTTTCAAGAGTTACTAATATTATCTTTCCATGTAGGAAGGTAAACAGTTCAACTTTAGTAAGTCCCTTATGATTTCTCTTTCCTGTTTACCTTTACATGCTTCTCTTGATTTTTGTGTTTGAAAGTCATATTTTCTTTTCTGAACTTGTCTTTTCATCAAGAATACTTGAAAGTCCTCTATTTCATTGAAAGACCATTTCCCCCCTGCAATATTATACTCAGTTTTGCTGGGTAGGTGATTCTTGGTTTTAATCCTAGTTCCTTTGACTTTTAGAATATCATATTCCATGTCCTTTGATCCCTTAATGTAGAAGCTGCTAGATCTTGTCTTATCCTGATTGTACTTCCACAATACTTGAATTGTTTCTTTCTAGCTGCTTGCAATATTTTCTCCTTGACCTGCGGACTCTGCAATCTGGCTACAATGTTCCTTGGAGTTTCTCTTTTTGGATCTCTTTCAGGAGGTGATTGGTGGATTCTTTCAATGTTGATTTTGCCCTCTGGTTCTAGAATATCAGGGCAGTTTTCCTTGATAATTTCTTGAGAGATGATGTCTAGGCTCTTTTTTTGGTCATAGCTTTCAGGTAGTCCCATAATTTTTAAACTATCTCTCCTGGATCTATTTTCCAGGTCAGTTGTTTTTCCAATGAGATATTTCACATTATCTTCCATTTTTTTCATTCTTTTGGTTTTGTTTTGTGATTTTTTTGGTTCCTCGTAAAGTCATTAGTCTCCATCTGTTCCATTCTAATTTTGAAAGAACTATTTTCTTCAGTGAGCTTTTGAACCTCCTTTTCCATTTGGCTAATTCTGCTTTTGAAAGCATTCTTCTCCTCATTGACTTTTTGAACGTCTTTTGCCAATTGAGTTAGCCTATTTTTCAAGGTGTTATTTTCTTCAGCATTTTTTTGGGTCTCCTTTAAGCAAGGTGTTGACCTGTTTTTCATGCTTTTCTTGCATCTCTCTCATTTCTCTTCCCAATTTTTCCTCCACCTCTCTTACTTGATTTTCAAAATCCTTTTTGAGCTCTTCCATAGCCTGAGACTACTGAATATTTATTTTGGATGTTTGGGATACAGAAGCCTTGACTTTTATATCTTTCCCTGGTGGTAAGCACTGTTCTTCCTCATCAGAAAGGATGGGAGAAGATACCTGTTCACCAAGAAAGTAACCTTCTATAGTCTTGTGTTTTTTTCCCTTTTTTGGGCCTTTTCCCAACCAGTTACTTGACTTTTGGGTTCTTTGTCAAGAGTGGGATATACTCTGGGGACCTGTAAGATCTCAGTTCCTCCAAGGTGGCACTATCAAACCTGCACATTCATCTGGGAGCAACCAGAAACTTTTGTGCCCAGAATCTGAGAGTAGTAGAATTTCCTCTGCAGAACAGCCTCCCCTCCAGTTCCACCAGACCAGCCCTCAGGGCTGAGGTTCAGATCAGCTGCTCAGTTCCCCCAGAGGCTTTACAATGAGGCCTCCAACAATGAATGTCAGCTGCTGCCTGCTGTGGGAGCTGCCCAGAGCTATGTGGGAGGACCCTGCTCCCTTCTTGGCCTTACTGACCTTTGCCACCTGTGGGCTGAGGGATCTGTGAACCGCCACTGCCACTGTGTGGTCAAGGCTGGGCTGGGCTCCACTATGCCTCCAGTATGACAGACCTTTCCCGTTAGGCTTCCAGGTCACCCTGGGCTGAAAGTCACCTCCACCCTGTTGTTCTGTGACTTCTGCTGTTCTAGAATTTGTTGAGAGTCATTCTTTACAGGTATTTTATGTGCTGTGGGGGAAGAGCTAGAGTATATGCATCTTTATCCTCTGCCATCTTGGCTCCATATATGCCAAGCACTTTCTATCTCATTTGATCCTCACAGCAACCCTGCAGGTAAGATGCTATTATTATTCCCATTTTACAGATGGGAAAACAGGTGAAATGACCTGCACATGGTCACACAGCTAGCAAGTGCCTGAAGTGGGTCCTCCTGACTGGTCCAGCATGGTGACCACTGAGCTGCCTTCTGCCTCTGTGGACAGCTCTGTGAAACATCAGAGTGGAAGGCTGTGCTGACATCCTTCCTAAGGCAGGATGAGATGAGGCTGTGATACCCAGAATGGAATAGGGACCGTGGGGGTCTATCTCTTGCCTCTCTCTCAACACAGCCCAAGATCATGGTAGCTTGACCATGTCACCCTCTGGGCCCACACTGACCTTGCAGCCCACTAAGGCCCTCTGTATCTTTCAATATAAGCTGCCATCATTGTACTTTATCACCACTTTATAATGAGCCCTAAAAAGTTAGGATTTTAGTAGGTTTCCTTTAGACTTTATCATGATTTTTAAAATAACATTATAGGGTTTTCTTCCATTCCTGTGGGGAGAACTTCCGGTATGGAGCAAGAAGGGGTGAGGTATATTCAGAATGGGAGGGAGAAGCCTGGGGAGGCAGAGGGAGAATTTGCCGCCCACTCCTGACCCTGCCTCTGGCTGTGTGACCCCAGGGAAGACATTTAGCCTCGTGAACCTCAGTTACCTTAACTCTAAAACAAGAAGAGACACCTGTAGCCAGTACATGTGTCCCTTGGCCACAGGTAAGCTCACCAAAAGCATGGCTGTGATCATGTGGAAGCCCCTTAGGGCAGGGTCACTGTCTCCATCTCCTAACACAGGGCTTAGGCACTTATTAATTGATGGGTGGGTTGATTGGATGCTCTATAGAGGTTGATTGTTTTTAGTTGCTAAGTTAGTTGCTGTTAAGTCCATTTTGGCAATCATGGAGGAATCATAAAAAGTGGGGCTGGAATCTCTGAGGGAAGAACCCACAAGGGCATCTGGCCTCACTCTTAGAACAGTCTCTGTCACATAGTAGGCACTTAGAAGGAATGCCATTCACAAGATCCCTGACAAGACAGTGTGGTGCAGTGGGTGGAGCATGGGGTCCTAGAATCAGGGAGACTGACTCAAACACAAGTTATGTGACTCTGGGAGAGTCATTTGTGGAGACTTCAGCACCACTTCAGGGTTTCAAATGACAGGCTAAAAAGCTTGGACTTTATTCTATAATGATGGGGAGCCATGGGAGGTGTTTGAACATGGGAGGGACACATTGCACCAAGCTGACTCATAGCGGAAACACTAATGAAAAGCATTCCAGGGGCTCAGGTCTTTGTCCCCAGGACTGATCACCACTGAATTCCCATTTCACCTTAGACACTTAGTTGTGTGACCTTGGACAACTCTCTGTGCCTCACTTTCTTCCCCTGTAAAATGAGGGGGGCTGCGTTAGATGCTCCCCAAGGCCCCTTCCAGATTCAGAATCCTATCACATCTGGGGCCCAGCAAGGCCCTGCTGAGAGCCAGCCTTGTTCTTCTTACCACATTCAGCTGGGATCTCTCACTGGAGCTGGAGGGTTCATTGGCTTGTGGAGGACTCCCCGGGTCTGGTCTCAAGGGTGACCACACTCTCTTCCCTCATCCCTGCATCACTTCTCCTTCCTCTTCCTCCTGGCTTTATCTCTTCCTCCAAAATGGAAAGAGTATTGGATTTAGAGCCTGAACCCATCACTAACTGCCTGTAGCCTCAGTTTCCTCATCTGTTAAATGACAGGGTTGGACAAGATCACCCCTCAGGTCCCTCTAGCTCTGAATCCTCTGATCCTAAGTCAGGTCTCCTGACTCCAAAGTCTAATGCTCTATCCATCACAATCAATCTCTATTAAGCTCCTACTCTATGCCAGGAGCCATACTAAGCTTGGGAGATACCCTCAAGGAGATTATATGTTCCCAGGAGACATATCACTAATTATTATCATTGTCATCATGATTATTGGTATAGCCAATAAAAATTGAGCATTTACTATGTCCTAGGAGCTATGCTGACCACTTTATAATTAGTCTTCTTTGATCCCCATGACAACCCTGGGAGGTAGGGGCTATCATCATACCCATTTTACAAATGAGAAAACTGAAGCAAACAGAGCTGAAATGACTTGCTCAGAGACACAGATAGCATGCCTGGGAGGCTGGATTTGAACTCAGGCCTTCCCGACTCCAGGCCCAGGTCTCCATCCACTGTGCCTCCCAGCTGTCATATATATCAAACAGTTATAGAGCACCTACTATGTGTTACATAGTAACAAGTTTACATCAGGGTTTGGGAGGAGTGCCCAAGGTGACCTCTCCACCTCACCCCCCATTTCTCAGGTGCCCACTGCAGCTTCATTTGCAGGGGGCTATGTGGACAGACTGTTTCTCTAAGAAGACCCAAGATGGTCTCTGTGGGTGCGGGGTGGGGACCTTTGATGTCCTGAGGAGACAAAGCATCCTTTAAGAAAGTGGCTGTGGTCCCTGGACAGGGCCAGACAGCCCCATCAGAGCCCGGAACCCCCTGCCTTTAATCACTCCCCCATGGGCATCTTTCCCCCTTGGGAAAGACCCAGAGCAGCTGCAGAGATCCCAGTCCATTCTCCTGTGTCTGCTGGGAGAGGACCAAGGCAGCCAGGATGATATTTAAACGCTGAGATTTTACTTCTTTCCAAATGACCATCGAGGGGTGTCCCCCTTCCCCAAGGTCAGCTTGGGAAGGACTGGTTCAGGGAAGCCTGACTCATGAATTAAGTATTCGGAGGGACCTTAGGAGTCATTGAGCCTTGCCCCATCATTTTACATATGTGGAAACTTTGGCCCAGGAGATGATTGATGGATGGATGAGTTGTTAAATGACTTGCCCAAGACCATGCAGGCAGTACATGATAGACCCAGGACTCAAACTCAGGCCCCTTGTCTAAATTCAAAGTTCTCTCTATTGTCCCACACCGTCTCCCTCTAAAGCTGGAAAGGCTGTCAGAGGATACTGAACAACTACTGCATTTAGGGGTGCTTGCCAACCACACCCAGGGTGAGGGACTGAAGGAAGCTGTGCCTTGTTGGGGCCATGTTGGGGCTTGAGATGGAGAATGACAGGAAGGTCAGGCATGGAGCTCAGCTGAGCCACCAAAAGTGCTAAACCCTCTCATCATGATGCCCTAGGCCAGAGCTTCCATTGGCCTACCCTCATTACAGCACTCTGAAAATCATTTGAATTGGGTGACGTTTGACAATTACTGAGGATCAAAATATGAGAGCTTGACAGGGCGTTGGAGACTCAACTACTGCTGATTTTATAAATGAGAAAAAGGACGGAGACAAAAAGGGGCGTGACTTGTCCAAGATCTCACAGCTCCTGTGGCGCCCAACCTAGTACACTCTCTTTTACAACACGTTGCTTAAATCTTTTTGTTTCTAATTAATAAATTTTGTCTTTAGGACATGTTTTCTTTTAAAAACTTTTTTTCAAACAATGATCCTCTTCAATCCCACCTCCCCTACCCATTGAGATGGTAAGAAAAACAAAGACCATGTTACAACATTTATGGTCAAAGCAAAATCCTGCATTGGCCACATCCAAAAGAACTGTATTTCCATCTGTTCTCTGGGTCCATCACCTCTCTGTCAGGTGATGCCTTGTTGTGAATCCTCTGGAATCAGGGTCACTGCTTCCATTTCCTCTTATATCCCTCCCCCTTCTCCACTCCATAGTGCCATCCCTTATAACAAAAAGTTAAAAAAGAAAGAAAAGCATTCAACAAAACCAGTGAACACATCAACCATATCTGACAGTATATGCAGTAATCTACCCCCATAGTCCGCCACTTCTGCAAAGAAAGAGGAAAGTGTATTTTCTCACTCCTTCTCCAGAGCCAAGCTTGACCATCATATTTACAGAGTGTTCTGTTTTCTTTTCTGTTGTAGTCATGGAAAATATTCCTCTCCTGGTTCTGCCTGCACCACTCTGCATCAGTTCATAGAAATCTTCTCAGGCTTCTCTGAATTCTTCCTAATCACTTTTTACAGCACCCTTCCCCAATCATGAGTGACAACTCTGTTTCCCATTTTTGGAATAAAACAACAACACTATTGTAGTTCTTGTCCCCTAGATTTGACCCAATTGGGGTATATACTTGGCATCCCTAGATATAGGATCTCAGGTTTGGATAGCATTATAACAAATTGCTGTCAGGCATATTCAGGCCAATTCAGAGGTTCACCAGTGATATCATGATGTTCCTATCTTGCCACAGCCCCTCCAGCATTGACTCTCCTTATCCTTTGTCATCTTTGCCAGTGTCCTGACTGTGAAGTGAAATATCAGAGTCTTTTTGATAAGCATTTCTCCTATCTTAGTAAATTTGGGCAGTCTCTACTATGGGGGTTATCAGGTAGCTTAAGCTTTCTATCTGTTTCTCACTCTGTCAAGTATCTTGTCTTTCCTTAGGCTAATATTAATTAGCCTATATTATTAAAAATATAGAATTACAAATATCTATTAAATAATATTATTTTAATTAATTAAAATATATAAAAATTAAATAAACTATAATAAAATTAATTGTTCTTCCACCAAGCACTGTTTGAGTACATTTGGAGATATATAGCCAAAGCCCCACAGATAGTGAAGGTAAGAGCAGAGATTCCAATCTAGCACTTGCTCTGAACCTGGGGCAGCTAGGTCTGGAGTCAGGGAGACCTGAGTTCAAATCTGTCCTCAGAGACTAACCCATGTGACCCTGGACAAATCACTATTTGCCTGTTTCCTCATCTACACAGTGAAGATAATAGTAGCACCCACACCCTAGCATTGTTGTAAAGATCAAAGCAGATAATATTTGTAGTTTAGCACAGTGTCTGGCACACAGTAGGCTCTTTATAAATGTTAGCAATTGTTATTTGATTTTAGCTACCTGTGTGACCACAGGCAAGACCCTTACTTCATTGTGCTCATCTATAAAAGGAGGGAGTTGACTTAGATGCCTGCTGAGTCCAGAGTCTCCTGGTAGTAATGTCAGTGGTCTTGCAGAAGTCATTCTGCACTGACCATTCACCCTAGATAAGTTCTGAATGAGTTTGTGGAGAACTGAGTTAAAAATCTCCTTTGTGACTGGTCCTGGCCTTGGGTTTCTTTGCTTTGTGAGTAGGAGACCATCATGTTAAGCTCTTGGTTTTTCCTCTGCTTCTCTCTGGCTGATCAGAATAGCAGGTCCTGGCCTTCTTCAGAATAGAACTCAAGAGGGAACCTCAGAGGAGGTAGACAAGCACATGATGCTAATGAAGACTATAAATGCCCCCATTTCTCTCGCACCTAGGAGGCGGGTTATGGTATAGGGAGGCAAGAGAAACTCTAACAGGGAAAGAGTCTTGCCTGGGATTGGAAAGACTGGTTGGCATCAGAAATGGGATTCTGTCTAGGAGGCAGCAGGACCTGACTTCAGATCCTGCCCCTGATGATTACTGTGTCCTTTGAGTCCCATCACTGCCCTGGGCCTCAGTTTCCTCATCTGTAAAATGGTGGGGCTGATGGTCTCTTAGGTCCTACAGCTCTAAATGTATCCCCTTATGAATCCATGAGCCACTCCCTGCCCTGGGCCTCCATTTCAGATTGGACTACATGGCCTCTGAATTCCCTTCCAGCCTTCCATCTGTGGTCCTAGGGACTTAGGATCCATTGGAAGGGTTCTCAGCTCCCCACTCCTCACTCCCTGACCTGAAGAAACAGAGTCTTTACCAGAAGTGGTGATCTCTACCAGACCCCGCCAGGCTATCCTTAGGAGAGATGGTTGGCATCTATCTGTGAGACTTAGTGAGTTCAAGGACCTCCAAGGATTAGAATCCTCCAATTGGTAATGATCCCAGCTGCCCCTTCACATCCACTTTAAGGTATGATGCCCCTTATGGGATCTCTGTCTCAATGTCCTCCAGATTCCACTTTAAGGTATCTAGGGATGGGGAGCTCACCACCCCCAAGGCATTCCATTTTCTTAATGTGCCATTCTAATATTTAGGAAGTTTTCCCTCTTATTGAGCTGAAATCAGCTTCCCAGAACCTCCCAACTATTGTTTCCAGCTCTTATCCCAAGGATCAACTGTTGACCTGTTACTGTGAGGATTGTTAGTGTGAGAAATAGAGTCACTGTGTCCATGCCTGGGAAGACAGAGCCAGAGGACCCACAACTGAGGGAGCAGATCCATGTACCCACGGCGTGGGAGGCAAAGCACAACCTGTGACCTGGGAAACAGAAGCCTGAGTCAATGACCTGGGAGACAAAACTGTGGGTCCAGGATGTGACTGGCCTGTAAGACAAAGCCAGGGCCAGTGAACAGAGACCAGAGCTTGTGTCTGTGGCCTGGGAGGCAGGAGCACTGAGTTTGTGACCTCAGAGGCAGAACTGTGGGGCCCTTGGTCTGAGATTCAGAAGCCTCCATCCATGGCCTGGGAGGCAGAACTGAGGGGTCTTTGACTTGGGAGCGGAAGCAGGGGCTCAGCATTCAGGTATCTGTGTATTTTGTCCCAGAACCCTTGGCCTTGGGCCTTGGCAGGCCTGCAGGGTTGGAATGCTGTCCACACTCAGAGAGCTGGGTCAGACTCCTGTTTGGCAGTCTCTGGGCTCCAAACGAGGTCATTTGAAAAAGCAAAACTCAGCAAACGGGCTAATCCATGACCAGCTGGCCTAACTGCTGCTGGTATTTGGGGAAAGGACGAGAAGCAACTGAAATAATGGACCTCTGGCAGCAGGCGAGCAAGCTAGTAAGCGGCCTAGAGGGTTCACGGGACTGTCTGAGGGTCTGACAGGCACTTGGCACCCACCAAGAAAATACTCCAAGTTCAAATCCTGAGTGGAGCCCTGCCCCAGGGCTTTGAGGGAGTTCAATCAGGGGAATCTGCAAAGGGAACCATCTCACCCCCTTTTCCCCCTGCTCCTTACTAAACCTATATTTACCCATGGAAATGTGTGCTTCAGGGCACACAGAGGCTGCCTACCCATCAAAGCATGGGGAGCGGACGGGAGACAGATCCCAGGGACCAGATATGGGAGTAGCTCAGGGTCCCAGCATGGGCAGGGAAGGAGCCGAGGACTTTCCAATGGCTCTCACATGAAATGAAAAACACCCGAGATAAAGCCAACCTACCTCCCTCTTTCTCCCTCTGTCTCTGTCTCCCTCTCTCTGTCTCTGTCCTTCCCTCCTTTTCTTTTTCTCCCTCCCCCTTACAGTTACTGAAAAAAGCCCCCAGATGGAACCATTCACACATACACACACACTCCTCTAGAGGTGTGCTATCACAGGGAGAGACAGAGAGAGAGAGAGAGAAGGAAACAGAGAATGGGG
The DNA here is from genome assembly GCF_028372415.1 of Notamacropus eugenii. NCBI lineage: Eukaryota > Metazoa > Chordata > Mammalia > Diprotodontia > Macropodidae > Notamacropus > Notamacropus eugenii. The sequence goes on from NC_092875.1 coordinate 11,034,579, forward strand.
GAGAGAAAAGGAGAGACAGAGAGAACGCTAGAGAAGGCAGGTCCCAGCACCCAGTCAGGGTCTGGGGGAATGGGGGAGGGGGGTCTTGGAAGCTGGCACGTTCTCAGATGTGGTGATAAGAGTCAGAGTCACAAGTCAGTGTGGAGGGAAAGTCCCTCCAGTGATGAAACCTCTGAGTCCTGGGGCGTGGGACAAGCCATTCCTCCTGCTCTTGGCCTCAGTTTCCTAATTTGTAATATGAGGAAAGGGTCTCTTTCTCTACTTGCCCCAATTCAGTTAAATTCAAGAGACTGCCTCATCCCTGGTGCACAGGGTGAGATGCCCATTTGGGATAATACCTGGTAGGAATCCAAGGGGATCTGGGGCTGGAGGGGACAGCAGATGCCTTCTAGGCCTGGCCCCTTCTCTTACAGAAGATAAGGCAAACCCAGCTAATTCAAATACATGCTCTAACATGATAAGTGGATTAGATTTTGGGGGCTGAGCACAGTGCTCTGAGAGGTCTGAAGAGGGAGCTCGTTGTCAATGGGGGCTCTGGGGAAGGTTCCAGGAGGCTGTGTGTGTGTGAGCAGGGAGAAAGAGAGGATTGGGGCCCTTCCTTTGGTCTCAGCCCCACTCAGGAGTGTCCCTGGGTGAGATTGATGTTGTAGCCATCCCTGAAAGGGGCCCTGGACTTCTGTTTGGAGCTTTAAAGTGACAAAGGAAAGGGAAAAGACTCGAGGTTCTATGGAGCACCTTAGTTGGCCAGAGACCCAGGAGTTGGGTGGTCAGGCTGGGCCCACCCCAGTGGGCACCAGGGACTGCTCCTGGGGTCTAGAGCTAGGAATAAGCAAGAGGAACAGAGGCAGGGGGTGCAGGGCCCTTAACCAGAAGATAGATGCTCCTGCAGGCTCAATTTGGTTGGTGGGCCCAGCTTCGGACTGTCTCCCCTCCCCCAGTCCATCAGGTTTTCTGGGAAATTTCTAATGGGGTCTCATTTGGCTGCCTCTAATTAACCTTGTCCAGAGGATGGATCAGCACATCCCTGAGGACCCCATGGGTCGGGGGTAGGGAGGGGGTGGGGTTTGTCCTATGAGGAAAATAACAGATAGCGTCTGTGGGGGGTCTGGTCAACCCTCCCAGCTCTGACATTCTCTGTTCTAAGGCCCCTCCCCACCAGGGCCCTTCTCACCTCTAAACATGATAATTCCCAGGTGTCCCAAACCTGGCTTTGGGTCTCCTTTTCCTCTGTAGGCCTCATATTTGAGCCCTGGTCATTCTTCATTTCCCATCCCCTGGGAGCTGGAGCATGGACCTCTCTGCCCCAGTTTCCACGGCTGTTTTTACTGCTGAGTCGTGAGTGCCGTCCAAAGGCCTCTGGCCAGGTCACTGCTGTCAGGGCCTTGTGGGCCTTGGAGAGAGTACTCATCTCTCTGGACCTCATTTTGCTGGCTCTGCTGTGTAAAATGTTCCAGAGGCTTCCAAAGTGCTTTTCTCTGGCCAGCCTTGTGTGGGAGGCAGGGTCAGGATCATTCAGTGAAATCCAAGTCAAGTCTGCAAGCTTTTATCAATGACTTCCTGTGTGCCAGACCCTGGCATAGGATCTGGACATTGCCAAGAAGGTCCCAAAAGATCTCTGCCCGCAAGGAGTGCCCATTCTAGGGGGGAGATTGAATGTCCATAACTAAGAACATGCAGGATCCATAGATGGAAGTTAGTCTCAGAGGAGAGGGCTGCAGTCCTGAAGGGACCAGGAATGGCACCCGAAGAACAGGGGGTTTGAACTGGGTCTTGAAGGAAGTCAGGAAAACTCGGAGGTGATGGGGCAGAAGGAGGGGGTTCTGACTGTAACAAAGGCATGGAGGGTTGAACTTGAAGATCTGCAAGACCTGTGTTGCTAGAATACCCAGATTGTGGAGTCAAGGAAGGTGTGAGAAGACTGGGGAGGTAGGAAGGGTGGGACAAAGTATAACAAGTTTTAAATACCAAAGGGTTCTATTGGATTCTGGAGGTACTAGGGAGCCCCAGGAGCTCCTTAAGCAGGAGAATGGTGTGGTTAGAACTATGAAACTTTAGAAACAGCACCTGGGCGGCTTCGGGATGAGACTGAAGGCTGGGAAATCAGTTTGAAGGCTTTGTGTAGTATTCCAGGTAGGGCCAGGCTACTACTCTGTGCCAGGCTAGGGCACCGTTCTTAACTTCTAGGAGGTAACATTTACCTCTGGAGGAGGTGAGGAGTGAGTGCATCCCAGGTCTGGGGACCTGCAGCACGGGCAGGAGATGGGGAATCCTGTGTACTTGGTTGGAACTTGGAGGGTGAAGGGGTGGATTGCAAGATGATAAACTTGGAGGCAGGACTGTTTTCCACTTGTCATTGTATTCTTAGTGGGTGATTGAAGGCAATGCTTCCATACAGTCAGTGCTGAAGAAATTCTTGTTGATTGGCGAGGGGATGCTTAGCCTGCAGGCTAAGGGACCAGAGAATCCAGGGGAGAGGCCGATCTGAAACAGGGGGGTGGAGGAGCCCGAAAAGGCAAAGACCATGGACTGGACAAAGGGCATGGAGCTAGAATCGAGATTTGGCAGCTGATTAGACCTGGGGTAGGGGGTGAGGGAGAGGGAATAGCAGACAGACTTGGTGTAAGGTGGCAAACGAAGTTGACTAGAAGGATGCTCTAACCTTGGAAAGAGCAGCTTCCACTGAGGGATGAGGTCTAGCTTCACCCGACTGAGCCAGTGGGCACCTCTGGGTGTGGGCCCTCCACTCTAGTAGGAGGGAGCGCTTAGGGTGGCTCAGGGCCCTGCCCACAGAAGCACCCAACGACTCTGTTCTAGACTGACAAATCTTCAGGACCAAGCCCCTGAGTCCCACCGATGGATGGTCCTCTCCCACTTTTCCTCTTTCTTTCCTATCCTTCATGCTTCGTCTGCATCACCTGGTGGCCATCCGTTCATTTATTCTGCAAACACTTATTAAGCACCTACTGTATGCCAAGTACAGTAGTCTGAGTTGGAGGAAATGCAAGATTTGGATAAGATCTTGTTCCTAGCAGAGCTGCCAACTCATGCCAAGCTGGTACTGTGTCCTGGAAGGAGGGTAGGCACAGGGCAGTCTAGAGTCATAGCATTTTAGACCTGGACCTTAGAACCTCCAGCTCCTCATTTGAGAGATGGGAAAACTGAAGCCCAGAGAGGAGAAAGGATTTTCCCAAAGTCTAAAAGTGATACCAGCTCCACCCCTACCTCCCTCCTCTGGAAGTCATTCTCTGCTGGAATCCCCACCATCCCTCAGCCTGCTCTGCTTAGCTCCCCCCCCCCCAGCTCTCCGACCCCTGGGCCGGCCCACCTTCCCCCCTTTTTCTCCCCACCCTAACGCTACGCCTTGCCCCTTTCTCCCAGTGTCTCACCTCCCTCAGTCCCAGTCACTTCACTCTCCCTCCTTAGCTCTCCTTCCCCTCTCTCCTCCTCTCCTTTCTCCACTTCCCTCCTCCTTTTCATCTCTCCCTCTCCCTTCTCCCTTTCCTCTCTCCCCCTCCCTCCTCCTCCCCTCTCTCCCCCTCCCTCCTCCTTCTCCTCTCTCCCCCTCCCTCCTCTCTCCCCCTCCCACCTCCCTCTCCTGTCTCCCCCTCCCTCCTCCTTCTCCTATCTCCCCCTCCCACCTCCCTCTCCTCTCTCCACCTCCCTCCTCCCTCTCCCCTCTCCCCCTCCCTCCTCCTCTCCACCCCCCTCCCTCGCCCCGCCCCCCGCCCCCCAGTCTCTCTCCCCGCTGGGTGTGTCCAGCGGCCGCTTTATTGGCTCCTCCAGCTGTGAGTGTCTGTCAGTTTCCGCCCCCAAAGGGGACCGAGTTTGCTGAGCCGGGAGAGAGCGAGAGAGAAGGGGAGAGAGAGACAGACAGACAGAGAGAGAGAGAGAGAGAGAGAGAGGGAGAGAGAGAGAGAGCAGGAACGAGAGCGAGAGCGAGAGCGGGCGCGGGCCAGCCAGAGCCGGGAGCCGAGCGGAGCCCAGGAGCAGCGGGCCCGGCCGGGCAGCGGGGGACAGGGCAGGGCTGGGCAGGGGCAGCCGGGCCGGGCCGCTCCCCTCCCGTGCCCTCCTTGGGCGGAACGGGCTCGCCCGTGACAGCCCGCCCGGGGGCCGATCGCGGCCTGGGCCCCTCGAACCCCAGCCCCGCCGCCTGGGCCCCCCCGCCGTCGCGGGCCGGAGCCCGGCCCCGGCCCCCGCCCCGATGCCGGCCGAACTCACACAGGTTGGTGGCAAGTTCCCGGGCTGCGCCCCCGCCGCGCCCCCGCGCCTGGGCCGGACCCCACCCCGCCAGCCCCGCCCCTCGCCCCCGGCCCCCCTTTCCAGTCCCCGTGGTCCCGAAGCCCCAGCCAGAGACTCTTGCCATCCGAGCTCCAGGGCCCCCTTTGTCTCTGCTGGTGGTTTCCCTCCTGAAACTAGAATCCCCCGACGAGGCTATTGTGTGCCTTGGAGCCCCCCAGCCCGCCTGCCCGCGAGGCACCTCTTGGGCCCGGGGAAGGGAGGGGGGAGAGCGCGGGCTGCGCCCCACCCCATGCCCGAAGCGCAGCGCTCAGGAGCCCCAGGCGGTCTGGGTCTCTCGGCTGCCCCAGGAAGACTGGCCCAGGAGTTGAAGGATTTGGGCCTGGGAGGCTGGGCAGGGCAGGGCTGGGCCAGCCCCCCAGGGAGTGACTTCATCCTCCTCCTCCTCCTCCTTCTGGGGGTGGCGGCTGGTAGGCACTGCCAGCTGGGATGATACCCTAAGCATCCCCGGGCCCAGCTCCTCATCCCCCTTTCCACTCCCCCCAGTACGCCGGCCCCGGCTGCAGGGGGAAGTATTCCGTGCCTGAGTGTTGATCAGTGTTGGGGCTTTATGGGGGAAAGCCCACTTTGGGCTACACAGACTAGGCGGTCCTAGCCCGGAGAGGGGCTGGACGGATCTTCGGAACCAGCCAAGCCTCCTTTCTTAACTGCCTACCCGGGCGGGCCCTCAGGATGCGTGGAAAGCTATGCCAGCCCTTGGCTCTGGGGAGACCTAGGGCCCAAGAAAGGACTCGCCTCGGGTGGGGGGAATTAGGCGGGGAGGAAGCCAACCGAGCTCCCTCTGAGAGGGGCAGGGACTTGCATTCCACAGACCGGCGAATTTGGCAGAAAGTTGGGAGAAGGGACCTGCCCTGTGGGGGATCCTGGAATAGCCCCCTCTACTGACTTGGACAAAGGGTTTGGAGTGGAGGGAGGTCTCCGGAGGAGTACGGCATGCTGGTCCCTTGGCTATTTTTATGGCATGCTGGTCCCTCGGCTATTTCCGCTTGATTGAACTAAATAGGTTTTCCCAAGAAGGACAGCAGGTGTGTTGTGCCGACAGTGGGTCATCTTGACAGTGGGAGCCCAGAGCTCTTGCCCCACCACCCTTTGAGGGCAGAATCTGGGTGCCACCCGAAGGGATTGGGATGCCAGGCTGCACAGTTCTGGAGAGTAAACCAGGGATGAAGCCCCACCCCAGGCTCCACAGAGCTGACCAGGACCTCAGAGACCACCCAGGGCCCTTCCCAACAGCCCCTTGGGGCAGCCTCTGCTTGGAGACTTCCAGAAATGGGGGGCTCATGTCTCCCTAGGCAACTGAGTCCACTTGGGGGCCTCTCCTAGAGTTGGGAAGTTTTGTGTTCAGGGTTTGTTTTGATAATAGTCCCTCAAAAGCTGAACCAGGGCCTCCCGGGGTGCAAAGCCCATTGAGCCCTGAGTATCTAATCAGCTGAGGGCCAGGCCATTTCAGTCATGGGGTCTCTGTGAGAAACAGATTTCTCCTCAGATTCCTCTGCCCAAACAGGATGCTTCTCAAAGACCCCCTGGCAGGTAGGAAGCTTTAGTATTCAGGATGGAGAAGGAAATATTGAGAAGGAGGTATGCAGGGCATGGGACAGAGCTGCCTGCTTCCTGGCCCAATAGATCGTGTCTTGGTCTGGTTCGCCACTTTGCAGTCCTGCTCTGGATAACTGGCTGTATGACTTTGGACCTGTAAGCTGAGGAGGCTAGGCCAAAGCACCCCGCCCCCCCAGTTCTAATAGCCTGTGATTCTGTGGGGTTCAAACCTACTGTGGGGAGAAGCTGGGGTATCAGCTTCTGAGTTAGGAAGACCTGGGTTCAAGTCTCCTCTCCCCCCCATACACATTGTGGACTCTGGGGGAATCTCAACCTCACAGTGCCCCTGGCAACTCTCTTAAGACTGGAATTTGCTGAGCAGATGTCCCCCTGCACCCACAGAGGAGCTCTCCCACCCCCCCAGATGAAATCACAGGTCTGCTTTAAAAACCCAGACTGATCGAAACATGCTGAGTGACAGTGGGAGAGTCGATGAGCTTTTCTGAGCCTCAGGTTACCCTTTTGTCAATCAGAACGGAGAGACATAGGCAGGTTCCCTGGCTAACGTGCAGGGCTGGGAGTAAGGAACAGCAGGGTTGCCTCCAGCATTGAGCGGCTCCTTGGTCACAGGCTTGTGCCCACCTCATGTGGGCCTCCGGGGCTCAGATGAGTTATTGCAGGCCAGGCATCTGTGTGTAAACGTCAGCTCTTATCCCCAGACTCCCCGGAATGGGCCTTATTAATGTGAGTCATGATGTCATCCCACCCACACCTGAACCTCTTGTTCAACATTCCTGAGAAATGCGCATCCCTTGGGCAATGGGCAGCTCACTTCCTTTTCAGGAAGCCCTGGACACTTGGGGTCAGCTCTGATGGGCTCCAGGGGTTTTCCCTCAAAGCTTGTCTCTCTGGAACTTCTTTCCACTCAAAGCTTTTAGCTCGTCTTGGGAATCAAGAAGGATGAGGTTTCTATTCCAGTGTTTAGGAATGAGCTGAGAAAGGCTAGACCTCTGGGCCACTGATTGCCCACAGAACCTCAGGCTACAAGAACTGAGAGGGCTCGAGGAGGTAGCTGGAGAAGAACTGAAATCCAGACCTGGAGAGGGGGGAGAGAGAGAGATTGAGACACAGAGTCAGAGAGAGACTGAGAGGAGAGAGAGACAGAGAAACAAAGAGAGAGACAGCGACAGAAAGAAAGGAGAGATGGAGACAAGACAGACAGACACAGAGAAAGAGAGAGAGAGAGGGAGAGAGAGAGAGAGAGAGAGAGAGAGAGAGAGAGAGAGAGAGAGAAGAAGAAGAAGAAGAAGAAGAAGAAGAAGAAGAAGAAGAAGAAGAAGAAGGAGGAGGAGGAGGAGGAGGAGGAGGAGGAGGAGGAGGAGGAGGAGGAGGAGGAGGAGGAGGAGGAGACAGAGGAGGAGACAGATGAAGAATCAGGGACAGATAGACCAGGGGGATTGAAGGACCAGACAGGAGAGCCCAGTCAAGGGCTTTCTAAGAACCAAGTGTAGCACGTGCTCTGACCCCTTTCTCTGTGAACCGAGCCCACCAGGGTCCCTCTAAATGCCTCTTGGACACATTCAATGCTTGTTACCTGATTGCCTTGGATTTGCTCTTCTAGGATTATAGATTCAGAGCTAGAAAGTGATCTAATCTGACCTGTCATTTTCCAGATGAGGAAAGCTATCCCACTTAGGTGTCTTGCCCAAGGGTACAAAGTTAGTAAGTGGCCAGAGATGGAATTTCAACCCAGATCTTCCTGATTTCCAGTACGTTTTCATCTTACTGTGCTCCCTCTCCAATTCTCTTGGCCAGAGGATGGAAACTGGGAAAAGGAGCAGCCTTGTTCACTTGACTAAGACTCTCCTCTCAGGGAGGGGTCAGAGGTGGGGCCCCCTGCCTGCTGTAATGCCCCAGAGCTGGCAGCCTCTGGTTCAGTGTTGGACCCTGGTTTTGCATGGAAGTCAGGACCATGCAAGGGGTAGGACCTTGAACTGAGACTCAGCAAGGTTCTTGCCCCCTGCTCTATCCCATTTGCTGTGTGACCTCAGACAAGCCCTCGCTTTCTTTAGACCCTAGTTTCCTGATTTTCAAGGTAAAAGCTGATCCCTCTTAACTCCAAGCCCCCTTATCCTAGGATGTCTTGTGTTTCCATTGGGGCTTTAAAGTTTACAAACTGCTAAGAGATCAAGAGTACAGGTGTTTCTTACCCTCAACACTGGCCCAAAGTCACAGATCTGATTTCAAAGCTAATGCGTTTTCTTTGTTGATACTGGCCTGGGACAGTGGGGAGAGTGCTGGAGCCCATGAACTCCAGTGTTCTAAGTGTTTCTACTGATTGTATGCGTGTGACCTTGGGCAACTCACCTAGCTTTCCTGGACCTCAGTTTACCATTCTGTAAAATGATGGGGGTTGGGTCAGATGACTTCTGAGGCTCCACCCAGCTCCATATTTAGGCTCCTAGGTGTAATCTTATGCAAGTCATTTCACTGAACTCTCTGTGTCTCAGTTTACTGCTCTGTAAAATGAGTGGGTTGAGCTGAGTGACCTGAGTTCTAAACCTAGAAACCTTTTCTCCCACTGAAGTCCCTTTCACCTCTTCTGGCTGAGATCTCTGGCTGTTTTCCTGTCCCTCCCCCACCCCCAAGGTGTTGTGCAACAGTCAGCAGGGTGGGGGTGGGGAGGGAGCTGAAACCATGTATTGTCAGAAAATGCACCACCTGCCAAGCCATTGGTTTTTCCCATTCACTGTGTACCCTGGGGCTGGGCCAGCCCAGGGCAGGCTGGAACAAGGGCTCAGGGGCTCCTGGAACCAGCGATGCAGGCCTGGTCACCAGGGAAAAGAAAGCCTGGGGCTGGGAGTTTCCAGGAAAGGTCATGCCCACCCCACCCAGCCCTCAACTCAGTCTTGGGGACTTGGTGGGGGGAGGGGAGGGTGGAAGAAACAGGATGAAGCATAAACTTGAGTCTTATCTCTGCCATGAACAAGGTGTGTGACTTTGGTCAGGTCCCCAGCCCTCTCTGGGCCTCAGTCTTCTCATTCTAGGAGAGAGCAGCTCAGGATTTAGGGTTGGAAGGTTGTCAGAGATCCACTGGCCCCATTTCACAGAGGAGCAAACAGAGGCCCAGAGAGAGGGGTTAACTTCCTTGAGGTCACATAAGCAGTGGATTCCTTGCATAGGCAGCTCTGGAGTTCAGGGGTGGGGTCCACTCTGAGCCTGGGCAGAAAGCTCCAGGATCTCGGAGGACAGAGTCCTCAAGTACATCCAGGCAGGATGTGGAAGAGAAGGCAGCTGTGTGAGCTTACCTGGGCTCTCAGCTTCTTCCATTCATCTGAGAAGTGAAGGAGAGAAGGGTGAAGGGTGAGGTGGGGGGAGCTCTGACATTCTGCAGCCAGAGCAGGGACTGTCACCTCCCTGAGTCATGAGTGGGTGGAGGATGGGAGCCAATGCTGCATGCTGGTGGAACTGGGGTAAGCCAGGCAGCACAGAAAATCCACCCTGCTCTAGCAACCTCCAAGGCTGGTGTGACCTCCAAGGCTGGTCCGACCTCATGTCCTGCTATGCCCCACCCACACCCTCTTCTTGGTCCTGTGTTTTAATCCTACCTTCTCACTTCCTCATCTCTGCTTACACCATCCTCTGTCCCTAGAACAGCTCTCCCTCATCTCCATCTGCTAAAGTCCTTTAAGGCCAAGCTTGGGTGCTAGATCCTCTGGGAAGCCTCCCCAGAGAGCAGGGGAAGGGCAGGAATAAACATTTATAGAGCTCCTACTGTGTGCCAAGCCCTCTGCTAAGCGCTTTTACAAATATGATCTCATTTGATCCTCACAATGGCCTGTGAGGTGAACACTATTATTATTCCCATTTTACAATTGAGGAAACTGAGGCAAATAGAGGTTAAGTGACTTTTCCGGAATCACACAGTCTATAAGTATCTGAGCTCATATTTGAACTTGGGTTCAAACTAACTCCAGGCCCAGCTACCTGGCCATCCATTGTGAAGCCAGCATTATGAGAGGCTTACACACCAGTGCCTAGCAGGTGCTGAATAAATTTTTATGTATGTTGTTGGCTCATATGAAGGCCAGCTGAACAAACTCTTGGGATGGTTACCCCAGAGAAGACCATGCAATGAACACCTAGCAGAGGAGAGGCAACCAAGAGAGGCCTCCTAGAGGAGGTGGTGCTTGAGCTGAGTCTGAAAGAAAGCCAGGAACTCAGGAGGGAGGGCATTCCTGCTATGGGGGACAGCCAGTACAAAGGCACAGAGGTGGGAGATGTAGAGTGGCATGGATGAGCCAGGAGGAGCAAGCTGGCCACCAGAGCTGGTTCATAGAGTGAGGGGAGGGGAGCTGAATGTGATTTGAGAAGGGACCAGGTGGTAAAGAGCACTCAGGGAACTAGAAGCCTCAGAGTGGCCATGCTGACTTCCTTCAGGTATCCCAAGGGCCATCTTGGCAGGAGGGATGGGCCCTGCAGGGCAGAACCAGGATCAGGGAGTGGAAAGAGGTGACCAAGAGGATGATTGGGGCCAGGTGTCTGCTGTCTCTTCCTAACAAGGAGAGCTACCCCAATGTGGCATGGGCCACCAAAGACAGAGTGAGCTCCCAGTCCCCGGAGGTCTTCAGACAGCTGCTGGATGGCGCCTTGTCGAGGATAGCGCCTTGTCCAGGATAGCGCCTTGTCCAGGATAGCGCCTTGTCCAGGATAGCGCCTTGTCCGGGATAGTGGCCTTCGAGGCCCCTCTCAGGCCTCGCCAGATGCCAGAATTCTAGGATTCTGGATCTCCTGGCATCTCATCTTGACCACTGTGTGTTTGGGGGACCGTGAGTCGCCATTTTCTTGGTTCGGCTCCCGGAAAGGTGTTGGACTGCAGCCGCATCGTGTTTCCTTTAATCGCACTGTAACATACAGATTACATTTCTAAATTCAGAGATTACCCAGATGGTCGGGTTTTCTTCCATCCACCCTCATACGTATGTAGGGAAATTAATCTCTCCTTTGTAGCCAAACAGGCCTGCAGTTTTCGAGACGCCGAGATGTTGTCCTTTTGTGATTTGGCCAGGGACTGGAGCTGTGAGAAACAGTGGAGCATAGACGCTGCGCTGCTGGCTTGAGTTTCTTGGGGGAGACTGCCATATTCTCCTCCTGGCCAGCCTGGAAGAATGGAGGCCGGAAGATACGGGTTCTAATCCCACCTATGATGCGTGGGCCCCCTTTTCTAAATCTGAGAAGTCCTAACTGTCCTTTGACCTTGTCTGGTTGGATGGATGATGGAGCCTGGGACCAGTGGGGCCAGAGTTGGGGAAGAATAGGTCAGTTGTTGACCAGTTGGCCAATTCTTCCCAAGGCAAGGGCTGTCCATAACCTCATGGGGTTCCTTAGTGGTAGAGTAAGGGCAAGGATGATTATCCCCTTTTTATAGATGGGGAGACTGAGGATCAGATCAGTAAAGCAATCCCCCCAGGGTTACAAAGCAACTTTTGAATTCAGAACTGGTGGCTCTCCTTCTAGGGCCCCATCCCCTGTGCCAGGCTGGCTTTCCCCTTCTCTCTGCTAGGGCCACTGACCCCACTTGTTGCTGGGCACTAGCTCTGGAAGCCACTAGGGAGCGGGAGCTTGTAATTTGATCTGGGGCTGCCAGGGACCGGCAGGCTGCCGGCAGATCAGCCCAAGTGAAGTCATCGCCCATTTTTAGACGCTGTGAAGTCACAGATGGGCCTCCACTCTCTCCGTGGCCACCGCGTGGGATCGCACAGCATTTATTTGTGTACTCACAGAGAACAAGCTTTTCAGGCAGAGGCTCCGTCCTCCCCTCAGGGGCAGGAGCTGGGTGGGGACTGGAGCCTCCAACCCTCCATCACTTTGTCAGGCTGGGCTGTGGCTTTTGGGATTCTGGGATCCTCAGCTTTCGTGGCCCCAGGGATTAGACCTCTGGTTATTAGCCCTCCCCTCCATCCCCTTCTCTTCATCCTTCTGCATCCTGCCCAGGCCAGACCCCAGCACCTTGGGCCTGGGCTATTCCTAGAGCCATAAGATGGCTGGGCTGGGAGGGGCCTTACAACAGAGGGTTCCTGGGCTGGGGAGGGCCCCAGAACAGGGGATGTCAGGACTGAGGGAAGGGCCACAGAATAGGGGATGTCAGAGTTGGGAGGGGCCTTAGAACAGGGAAAGTCAGGTGTGGGAGGGGTTGGAACTGGGAATGTTAAGGCTGGGAGGGCCCTTTGAGGCCACCTGTATCTTACTACAACCACTTCCACTAGGAAGCCAACCTGCCTCTACTTGAACACTGCTGGTGACTGGGAGCTCAGTACCTGTGGGAGACCCGCCCACACCCCCCATTGCCAAGAAGGTCTTGCCAGCTTCAAGCCTAAATTTGCTCCTGGTTCTACCTTCAGGGCCCAGGCAGAGCAAGGCTCATCTCTTTTCTACGTGAATGAATAAATGAATGAAATAATAGCAGAGATGATATATGCTGAGCCCCTCACTCCCATGTGGCACTTTTGGGGCTTCCCAAAGCACTTTATTCTCTGTATCTTGCACGGGTAATGGTCTTTATGGGAGACTGTAGCACAGGGGGGAGGGGGAGAGAAGGAAGACCTGGGTTCCAATTCTAACTTGGGCTAAGTTCTGTAACAGATCTGAATCTATAAAATGGGTACATAATCCTTACCCTTGTCACTGGTTTCTTAAGAATTGAAAAGTGGTCTTAAACAAATAAAATCCCATTGCATCCTCTCAACAACCTTAAGAAGCAGGTGTTATCTCCATTTTACAGATGAGGAAACTGAGGCAGGCAGTGGCTTAGTGACTTGCTCAGGGTCACATAGCCACTAAGTGTCTGAGGCAGGATTTTAATTTAGATCTTCTGGACTGCAGGTCTCTTTCCCCCAAGCCACCAAGCTACCTTGCTGGGTTTCTTCATCTGTAAAATGTCCGTTATGATACCCAATTTGGTGAATAGCCACTCTACTTCCATTTTGTGCCAGTTAATGGTTACTGTTAATAAGTGCTTATTGGTGGATTATTATTCTTAAAAAGTGTTTGGGGGACTTGAGACCCTCAGGTGAGATTAATTCAAGAACAACTCCATAAGAGAGGCTAGGCCAGGGTTATTTTTTCCATTTTGCAGAGGGCGAAACTGAGGCTGGAAGGCTTCTAAGATCCTCTAAGTCCTATGGGATCTCCAAATACTCTAGGAAAATTTCCTAACAAAAGGGATACATTCTGTCCTCTTCTTCCTTCTCACCGTCCCCCCAAATCAGGCAAGGCTGCTGGCCATTGAGGTGAGCCCTGAAGGAAGAGAAAGATTCTGACAATTGGAGCCAGAAGTGAAGATTTGTATTCCAGGTGTGGGAAAAGGCCTGGGCAAATGCATGGAAGTGGGAGATGGCTGGAGAGGTGAACTCAGGAAACCACTAGTAGTGCACTTGGTTTGAACATAGAGTATGGGAAGGAGAATGAGTGAGATAAGAATAAAATGGTCTGTTAGAGCTGGGTTACAGAGGCCCTTAAATTCCACACAGGGCAAAGATAATAGGGAGTCAACTGTAAGAAGGTTTGGGAGCATGGTTACACTGGTGTCCTGGGAATATTATCTTGGTAACTTTGTGGTGGGTATATTCAAGAGGAGAGAAAAAGTCAAGGCAGCCAATAGGAGATGTCCAACAGACAGACAGAGACCTGGGGAGAGCTCAGATCTGCAAAAGTTGGGGAGTCCTGTGCCTGGAGGTGATGAGTGAGCCTTAGGGACCTGATGAGGTTGGCGAGCTGTGGGTCATGCCCATGGAAGGTGCAGCCAGGATCTTAGCAGCCAGGATTGTGAGCTGGGTCACTGAACCTCAAAGTCATAGATTTTGGGAGCTGGTTGGCATCTCAGGGGCCATGTAATCCAGCATATACACAAAGAAATCCCCACTGTAACATATGCCTTCCTTTTACAATTGGGGAAACTGAGGCAGGCACCATTAAGTACCTTGCTTCACGTAGGGAGGAGGAGGAGAGAGACAATGACAGACAGATGGAGAAGGAGAGAGCGAGCAGGAGAGAATAAAGAGAAAGAATAAAAGGAAGGAAGACAGCAGGATGCTAGGAGGACAAGGACCAAGAGCAGACCTTGACAACCTTGGAGAGAGCCAAATCCATCAAGCTTTACAGAAGCCAGATTTCAAGAAATTCCAAAGGATGTGTGTGGTGATGGGAGTAGGAGCAGGTAGTAGAGACCACTTTCTCCCCAGGAATTGAATGAAAGATGTTGGGATTATTTTTGTTTGTGTGGGCAGCTGGTAAGGACCCGGTAGCTGGGGAGAGGGGATCCCAGCCCCCCTGGAGAGGCCACTTTAGCAAAGGAGCAGAGGAGTGTTAGGGTGGAGCACTGCATGGAGGAGGGGAGCTTCATACTCTGTGTGCCTAGGAGAGGCAGCTTTTGGAGGTGCAGAGAGCCCTGGATCGGGAGTCAGGAGAGCTGAGTGCTGAGCTCAGCCCTGCAGCTGTGGAGCCTTTCATATCTGGGCCTCAGTTTCCTTTTTGGTAAATGAATGGATGGGACCCTTCCCGCTCTGAGTTCTGTGAATGGTGTGGTTGTTTTTTGCAGACTGGCATCGTGTTCTGAGGCATGGAATGAATGACTGATCTGTTCATCTTTCTTAGGTGTATAACATTGTGTGTACCATGACGGATAGTGGCCAGGGGAGTTCTTTGCCCAGGAATTGGGAAGTCTTTTTTTATACCTCCCCCTCCCTTCTTGAACGGCGTTCAGTTTGTGGTGTAGGCTAGCCAGAAGTCAGACAGTGAGATCAAGAATTAGCTGCCAGGGTAGCTCCTCCTCATCCCTTCATCCCCTGCTCTGGGGAGCACCTCCCTCAGTTCCTGGACCGTGGGAGGTCACGAGGCTAAGGGGAGTGACCCTTCAGGGCAGTCTGTACCATTGGATGGAGAGTCAGGAGAGATTTTTACAGATGAGGAAACTGAGGCTCAGAGATGAATAGTGATTCTTCCAAGGTCAAATCCCTAGAAGTGTGAGACCTTGTTCCCATATAGAATGCAGGAGATTCTACTGGACCAGGCTGCCCCAACCACCTAGGCCAGCCTAATGCTCCCCCTCACCCAGCCCTCCTGGGGCCTCAGTTCTCCATAACGAGCAGGGTTCCTGGCTTCTGACGTGGGCAGCCTGAGTCTTTCCTGTTTGGGGAGGGAGGGAAGAGTTATTTTAAAAGATATGTTTGTTTTAATGTATGCAAACATATGCTAATATATTCTGAGGCTAAAACCAAATTCCATTTGCTAGGTGTCCTTAGCAACTTGGTTTTATCTGGGTCATTCCTCTCCCTCCCCCATTCCGTCCCCTAGAGGAGCCCCAAGCACTTTGCCCCAAGGGGCTCTCTCTTATCCAGAAGGAAATACGCTGATTCAGGCCACTTTCCCTTGGTGGAGATGGGACCAGAGGAAGTGTGGGCTGGGCCAGGCTCCCCCTTCTCCCCTGCAGAGAGGGGAAGCAGAGAGCTTGGCCCCGGAGGATCCCTCAGGAGCTGGGGGATGCCCTGAGGCGGCTCCCCAAGATGGGAGGCCCCAGGGGCTGCTCCGGGCTCACCTTAGGCCCTCTGAGCTATGGATGGTAGGCTCTGAGAGGTAGGGACCAGATCTCAGAGGTAGAGCCCCCTGCTCACTGCACAGCCCTTCATCTGTCGAATGGGCAGGCTGGACTAAGGGGGACTCAGTTTCCCCCTCTATGGGGGGAGAGGTTGGAGGAGATGGTCTCTGAAGTCCCTGGCAACTATCCCATGATGCACTTGAACAGATGGTGTCCGTACCCTGTGTTTCAGTTTCTTCTACGATAAAATGTGGGGCCTCTGAGCTCCCTCCGGCCTCATGATTCTTAGAATCAGGAAGGCCTGTGCTCTCCTGTCTCAGATGCTTTTTTGCTGAATGACTGACTGGGCGAGCTTCAGTTTCTTCATTTGTAAATGTTACCAATGTCCACCATGTTTGGGGAGGCTCATTTGCAAACCTTCAGATTCTTCCCAAATGCCAGTTCTGAGGGTTTCTATAAAATGGTGCTCAAACCCCTTAGGGCTGCCCACCTCCCAGGGAAGAGGAAGGAAGTGTTTGAGGAGCCACTGGACAGCCCACGGGGAATGCCACGGAGGGGCCTCCCATTCTACTGGGAGGTTGGATGGGGCCATCTCTCCACTCTTCCTCTGCAGAGATTCAGGGACAGATGCTGGGGACAGAGAAAGGCCAAATTTGCCTTTCACTCTGGAGGAGGTTCAAAGGCTGTGGGAGGGCCTCTCTTCATTTTGGTGGTCCTAAGGGGAGGGAGTAGGACCCAGGGAGACCTGGGAAACCAGGGATAGTTTCCTTTCACATGTGCTGGTGGGGCCAGAAAGGGCGAGATGGAATGGCAGCTTTTGTGTGTAAAAGTAGGCCAGCGCTGCCTCGAATGCCAATCCTGGGAGTGTATTTGCTCCTAGAGGCAATAGGGAGGCATTGAGCTTTTGTGAGCAGAGGAGTGCCGAGTTCTCCTCTCTGTGGGAAGAGAAAGTCAAGTTAGAGAGAAAAAGGGCCTGGAGGTTATTTTGATGCCAACACCTAACAAGGGTGACTGCATGGTCAGTGTTATCACCCAGTGGGTGCCTGAGAGAGGACATGTGGGAGGTGGCTGAGGGCCCCGACCTTGCCCATAAGATAGCAAACAGGATGTGGCATGAGGTAGGCCTCGGCTGCTGCCAGCCTCCGCCAGCGCACACATTTCTGCCACACTGAGAGTCGGCACAGAAGGCCGGGCAGGGGAATTGAACACGGACTCAGGAAGATCTGGGTTCATTTCTCTCCTCAAATATATGACAGTTGGGTGCCTCTGGGCATGCCCTTTCCATTCTGGTCCTCAGTTTCCTTCTCTGTAAAATAAGTGGAGTAGACTTGGTGGCCTCCAAGGAGCCTTTCGGCAGTCCCTCTAGGATCCTATATAAATGAGATGTGTTCCCTCTGCCTGCAAAGGACATCTTCCCAGCATCCCAGCCCCCCACCCTCCTGGCCTCTCCCATTGGGGGATCTCCCAGGCCTGCCCAGAATCTAGGCTATCTGCTCAGAGCAGGCCGGGCTTCTCCCCTCTGACTCTGGAAACCCGGGGAGGGCAGGCAGCTCAGCCGGCCCCCTCCATCTCTGGCTGCATCTGGTGGGAGGAGTGTCCTGGGCCCTCTGCCCTTTGCCCTGCTCACACCTCCTCAGGAGGCCAACATTTCCGGTGTAGAAAAGACAGAGAGGCAGCAGCCAGGACTTCGGAGGGCCTGGCTCCAACCCCATCTGCAACAGCCAGGAGGGGAGGGGAACAGGGGTGGAGAGACAACTCTGGCTCCGGAGCATGGTGCTGACCACTTCTAGCTGTGGGACCCTCTCTGAGCCTCAGTTTCCCCAGGCCCAAATGAGGAACATAAACTTCACCTCATTTATTCCCACTCTCTTTGTACTGTCTGTCACACCTGTGACCTCGGGCATCCAAGCCTGGAAGGCTCATACACCTGTTGGCCTCTGACCTGATCCACATGCCCCCACCCCAAGCCTTGTGACCAATTCTAGGTATTGTGGTATCAGCGAGTAAGTGTTGGAAGATGTCCAGAGGAGAGAACCTGACAGTGAGAGGCTGATGGGGACCATCTGAAGAGCCAGGGTGTGTGTGTGGGGGGGGGGGGGGCTTGACCCCAGAGAGCTGTCTGACTGTCTGTCTGAGGCAGAGGGGCTGGCCTGGTTCCCTTGACCCAGGGGGCAGAGCCAGGGGCCAGAGAAGCTGTCTGAAGTTCTGAGACTTCCTCCAAATTGGAACTCCCTAAGTGACCTGGACTGCTGGAGCAGGGAGTGAGTTCCTAGACCCTCAAGGTCTTCAAGCAGGGGCTAGATGCCCACTTGTTGTGGGCCTGAGGCCCCCTGAGGTGCTCAGTTATGGGACACAGCCTGCCTGACCACTGCCACCCAGCTGCCCAGCAGCCGCTCTTTGTCCAGCTCCCGTCTGCTCTCGCCCTTCCTGTTTGAAAATAGAATCGAGACAGGGCTGTTGTTCCTCCTGGAGCTTTCAGGGTGGAGGTGGGTGTGTACATGTGTGTGTGTGTGTGTGTGTGTGTGTGTGTGCGCGCGCGCGTGCATGTGTGTGCACACTCACCTAAGTGTGTGCCTGGGTTTCTCCCACTGCCCAGACCCAGACCTGTGGGTAATCTAGAGCTCCAGCCTGTCCCTCCATCCATCCCTGAGGGTCCCAAAAGTTGTGTGGCCAAGGACCCCACCATAACAAGCTCTGGATCTTAACTCCAGTGACCTGAGTTCAAATCTTAAATGACTTTTAGAGGGAAGGCCAATTTCAGAAGGGGGAATCTGGGTTTGAATCCACCACAGACACCTGCCCACTCTGTGACCCTTTCTCTGACTCAATTTCCTCAGGAGGAAAGTCCACACAAGTAAGAAGTAGCAGAGCAGGATTTGAGCCCAGGTCTTTGGACTCCCAATCCAGGGCTCTTCCAGCAGGGAGGGTGGCAGGCTGGAGTTGAATTCTCAGCAGAGGGCCTGAGTTCTACCATTCAGTACTTTGAGTATTTCTGGGCAAGTTACCTCTCTTCTGTGAATCTCAGTCGCCTCATCTGTAAAATGGGGGAAATAGCCCTTGAATGACTTGGGTCATACTGGAGAGGCAGTGTGGGATAGTGGATAGAAAGCTGACCTTGAACTCATGAAGTCCTAGGTTCAAATCCTGTCTGATGCATACTGACTGTGTGACCCTGGGCAAGTCACTTCTCAGACAACAAGGGAGGTGCTGACATGTTGGTGAAGGGAATTTCCTCCTCCGGGATTTCTCCATGCTGATAAACTCACAAGTCCAGGCCTTTTTCCAGTGATCTAGTTCCCCAGGTTGTGGTAGAAAAAAAAAATGGTACATTAACTCTAGATCAGTTCCAAAAATACCATTATTATGGCAGTGGTTATTAAAGCTCTAATTCTGCTTTCATGTTCCGTACAAAGTCTGAGCATGAGGGGATATTCAACAATATTCACTACTTAATTATTAGACTAATTCTCTCCAGCAAGCTCTGGGCCTCAGTTTCCCCCTCTGTAAAAGGAGGGAGCTTGAATTAGAGGCCGCCCACAGGGTCTTCCCAGAAGCCAGCCTGATTTTCAGGCCCAGTGGCTGCTGGATATTTGGCCCCCACTTCTCCCTCCATTGTGAGGCTAGGGTGGGGGCGGGGGCTGGGAAGATTAGGCCAGCTGCTTCAGCCCCGATTCCTGGCTCCCTTTCACGCCCGGTGAGATGGAAGGAATGCTTCGTGTTCGCTTGGCCAGCCGCCAGGGCCATCCCAGAAGCATCCAGAGGCCCCAACGTGGCCCTGGCTATTGGCTGGCTGGATTTTCAAACTCCAGCATCCTCAGCATCATCCCCCTGCCCCGCCTCCCAAACGGCTTTGCAGAGGAGGATGCCCTGGAGGGGATGGCATCCCCTGCTCATAATTCCTCACCAGCTCCTTAGTGTCTGTAGGAGGAGAAGTACAATGCATCCCACTCTTAAGATCTGGAGGCAGAGGAGCTGGGTTCCAATCTCACCTTTGCTGCTTACTACCCGAGTTTCCTGGGATGAGTCTGGCCTGTGTGAGCCTCAGAGGAGGAAGGAAAGTCACTCAGAGAAGAGTGTGCTTTCTAGGGAAGGTTTTGGGTTGGAAACCTTGGAGAGAGAAGGCCATTCTTGGGGCCACAATCAGTCTGGGGGGCCATGGGTGGGGGGAGTAAAGGGTCATCTCAGGGGAGGTCATGGAAAAAAAACCACAGGCAGGAAGTGGGGACCCAGGGAGCCTGGGAGACCTGAGGAAGGAGGGTAGCAGCTGGACACAGGCATGGGTCAGCTCCAGAAAGCAGCCGGGTGCCAGTCACCAGCTGGTGATCTAGGGAGGGTACTCCACAGAAAGAGGAAATTCAGGAAGGCAGGTAGGTGGGCCAAATGCCCATCCTTGACCAAGCTAGCCCTGAGCCCACAGCACCAGAAGGATGAGGAGACCTTGGATTGGGAGTGGCTTTGCTGGTCTGGTGGCCAGCAGGTGCTGGAACTGTGGTCCCACAGCCTCTCACAGAGGGAACTTTGTCCCCACCAGCAGTCATCCCGCTTCTGGACGGGTCTAAGGGTTGGGGAGATTCACTCACATCTGCCCTCGCAGCTTCTACTGGACCATCCTCAGGGCCCAGGTCCTGGCCTTTACATCAGTGAGACCCCTCGTGGGCTAACTGTGCCATCTCCTTCCCCCACCCCAGGCTTCTCCTCTCCAGGATAAACATCCCTCCAAACCCAGGCCCTTCCCCAACCTGATCGTGTTCCTCTGGAATCCTTCCTAAAACATGCCCAGAACCATGGGCCTCAGTCCAGATGGGGCCAGAAATGAATGGAGCCTGGACAAACTCTCACCTCCCTATTCCTTCCTAGAAACACAGCCTCCCTTAAGGCAGCTGAGAGCAAGCCTATCATACCATGCTAAACAGATGGCATGTACTGAGCTTTTGGTCCTCTGACACCCCCAGATCTTCTTCAGATGTCAGTTAATCAATAAGCATTCATCAAGCCATCAAGTGATAGAACGCATGCAGTGTTTTGCATACTTTAAAGCATTGCAGAAATGTTGGCTATTACAGTTTTATTATTGGTGGTGGTGGTGTTATGACAACTTACCATGTGCCCGGCCCTGTGTTAAGTGCCAGGGATCCAAAGAAAGGCCAAAGCAGGCCTTGCCCTCAGGGGGCTCCCAGGCTAATGGGGGGCCCAGGTGGTAAGCACTAGGTATATACTGGTCATGGAGGATAGCTGGAAAGCAGTGGCCTCCAGGTCAAGGCTTGAAGGGAAACAGAGGGGCAGCTGCAAGAAGGGAGACTGTGATTTCTGGCATGAGGGACAGCCTGGGCAAAGTCCTGGAAGTGGGAGATGCATGCTGTGTTTCAAGAACAGTGCGTGGACTGGGGTGGCTGAGTCACTGACTGGGAAGAAGGGAAGGAGGCAGGTTGGGAAGGTCTTTGAAGGGCAAACCAAGGGTCCTCTGATCCCAGGAGTAGGAGAGGACCAGCAGAGTTCATTGCGCTTTGTTGGACCGGGCTCAGCTGAGGATGGACATGGAGGGAGAGGTATGAGGCAGGAAGCTCTTGGAAGTGGCCAGTGTCCACTCCATCTTTGACTTGAGAAGTAGATCCATTGGAACCCAAGAGTGAGAAGTGACATTGTTGGCTCTTGAATGTTGCATGCCATCCTCCAGTACGGTAGCCAGTCTTGCTAGTTTCCTGCCACCAAGAAGGGGGAGGGGCAGAGAGTAGCAACACCAAGTCACTGGCCTTCCTAAAATGAGGTGTCTAGAAGTGAAGACAAGCCTCTGGCCGTGCCAGCCCCAGAACCATGGGAGATGGTCCTTGGAGACGGTCTCCCAGGTGCTTCCCCTGGACAGCCAGTCAGTCAGTCAGTGAGCCAACCATGCCCTGGCTTACTCTTTGGTTGGGGCTCACGGTGGCTGTGTGGAATGATCATAGGACTGTAGTGTATCAGAGCTGGACAGGACCTACAAAGACAAGCCCAACCTCCATGTTTTGCATTGGGGAAAACAGGCCAGCTGACTTAGATAAGTATAGGATTTGAACCCAGATCTCCTGACTCCAGGATGGCCAGGGAGGGGGGCTCTCTGCCTTGGGGACAGTTGTCCTCAGAATTCCTCAGCCCTCAGGACTTTGGGTCTGTGGGCCAGGCCACACAGAAATATTCCATGGTGGTTCTTGAATGGAATGTGAGCCTCCAATGAGTGAAGGCCAGAGGGGTAGAGGGGAACATAGCTGGAGTGGACCAGGGCCACAGCTGGGGGCGGGAGGAGTGTCCAAATGAATCTCCATGTCCCGAGGCCCCAGAGAAAGCAGCCTCTGAAAGGGAATCGGGACTCTGGGATTGCTGTGGGAGGCTGGACAAACACCATTCCCTCTCTGAGCCTGTCTCCTTATCTGTAAAATCCAAGGAGTAAGAGGGGCTTGGAGGGATGCAGATTTTGACTCAGTAGGAAAGAAAACTCCTCACTCATGTAGAGCCGTTCAGAAGTGGAGGCAGGTGGTTCAGAGATTCAGTGCCTAGAGGCCTGGGCCTGGAGTCAGAGATACCCGAGTTCAAATTCTGTTCCTCGCACTTCCTAGATTTGTGACCTCGATGCTTGTTTCCTCATCTGCAAAATGGGTGAATAAAGAAACCTCCCAGGGTGGTCGTGCAGATCAAATGAGATGAGCTTTGTAAACTTTAACACCTTCTATAAACGCTTTCTCTAATTACAGAGGGAGAGGTCCTCACTGAATAATGATGAGCTCCCTGTTAGGGAGACCCCATGAGGTAGGAGTTGACTTGGGGTTGAGTGACTTGGGTTTGAATTCTGCCATTCCCACTGACTAGGTTTGTGACCTCAAGGTGGTCACTTGCTGTCCCTATGCCTCTGTTCCCCGCTGTGTAAAATGGACAGGTTGGACCCGTGAGGAGGCCTCCAGTCCTAAGATCCATTGATCCTCCCAACTTGCTCTGTGACCGTGACCTTGTTCCTTCCCATCTCTGGACCCCAGCTGCCTCTGGGGAAAAAGGTCAGTCTAGGTGATCTCCAAAGACCCCAGTGAGAGCTGGCTGGCCCTGGCATGGGGGTAGGCCTGGGGTGGCCAGAGAGCCCTGGGAGGACCTGCAGAAGCCTCTTTAGTCCATCCCCCTTGGGAGAGGGCCAGACCTCTCTTGGATCCAGGGGACAGTGAGGCAGGGCTGGCTCAGAGTCACAGCAGAGGCTAAATAAGCCCCACTGTGTCCCAGCCCTGCTGGGGAGTGGGCCTGGCACAGATTCCAGGAATCCATGTTTCCTTCAAGGTCTGGATGTCAGCCTGGAGGAGTCTGGGGCATGTCCAGGACCCCACTGGGCGTGCCCTTCCCATGACCTGCCCTGCCCAGGAACTTGGGTCTCAGGGGAAGAGAAAGATTGGGAATGAAGGGAGAGCTCAGACTGGGGGGCAGTACAGCAAGCACAGGTGTTCAGGGAAGGAAACTGAGGCATGACCTCCAGGAAGAACAAGGCCAGAGTAGCCAATGTGGGGTCCAGTGGTCAGTTCTGGGAAGGACATTAATGAGCGGGTGAGTGTCTGGGGTAAGGCATCCAGGAGGTTGATGGGCCTTGGATCCCTGTCATCCGGGGGCCCAAAGAAGGAACAATTCCAGGGGACATGAGAGTATCCTCCAGACTGTCCTATGGAGGTGGGACTAGACTTATTCTGTTTATACTGACACCAGAGCCAGGAGTTGTGAGCAGAAGTTACAGGGAGTCAAACTGACATTGTGGGAAGGGTAGAGCGAAGGGAGGCCAGACCCCACGCCACCGGCCAGGGTATTGGAGGGAGGGGAAAGGACCAGGAAGACCCAAACCTGGGCCCATGACCTTCAGGTGAGATATGGATGGCTGAGCCTGGGGTTGGGGGACTGAGTTCTAATTCTGCCTCTCACTTCACTGTATGATCCTGGGCACATCCCTTAATCTCTATCTCAGTTTCCTCATCTGTAGAATGGGGATAATCATAGTTGTAACCCACTTTGCAAGCCCTAAAATACTCTGGCAATACTTAAGCTACCGCTGCTGTTATTGTTACATTATATGACTTAAAATGATAAGATCACAGATTCTTTTCAGCCCCCTCAGTTTACAGAGGGGGAGGCCAAGACTCACCCAAGACTACACAGGTCAGGTACCCAAGCCCCCCAGCCCCCACATGTTAATAAATGTGGCTCTGTCATGGGTGCTGGTTGACCAAGGCCTTTCTGCACCCCAGCCCTGTGATATTCTCTCCATTTTACAGGTGGGGAAACTGAGGCTGGGGGAGGGACGTGCAGAGCATGTTCCAGATGAGGGGGGCTGCTTTGGGGATTTGTTTCATGACATGGGTTTTCCCTGGTCTCATCTAAGTTGTTATTCCATATCTGGGCACACTTCCTCATCTTCTCTCTCTTCCTCTCCTTCTATATCTCTTTCCCTTTGTCTCTTTCCCCTCCCTCTCTGTGTCTCCCCTCATCTTTCTCCTCCCTCCCCTCCTCCCCCTATCATCATAATCATCATCTTCTTTCTCTCTCTCTGTCTCTCTCTTCTTCCTTTCCTCTCTCTCCTCTCTCCTCCCTCCTCCCTCCTCCCTCTCTCTGTCTCCCTGTCTCTGTCTCTGTCGCTGTCTCTCTCTCTCTCCTCTCTCCTCCATCCTCCCTCTCTCTGTCTCCCTGTCTCTGTCTCTGTTGCTGTCTCTTTCTCTCTCCTCTCTCCTCCCTCTCTCTGTCTCTCAGTCTCAGTCTCTCTGTCTCTGTCTCTGTCTCTCTCTCCTTCCTTTCCTCTCTCTCTCTCTCTCTCTCTCTCTCTCTCTCTCTCTCTCTCTCTCTCTCTCTCTCTCTCTCCATCTCTCTCTCTCATCAGACAGCAGGTTGGGGTTGGTGTCACCATTCTGAGATGAGCAGGCCTCCATGGTTCACGTTCCCTCTGCCAGCCTCCCCCAGCCTCCCCCAAGTCGTTCCAGCTAATGGGCTGTATCATCTCAGGTGTTAGCTGCAGCTGAGAGAGGAGAGAGGAAATTGTTTGGCGGTTCCACTTGTTAAATTAGAGGATGAAATGTCCCATTTTAATTTCTCATCTTGTCATCCTTTGAAAGCCCAGGCTGCTGCCGTCACCAGAGAGAAGTCGGAGTATGCTAGCTAGGATATCGGCACCGGGGGGAGGGGAAGGAGGGCGTCTAGCCCCTACTCCCAGCCTCAGTTCTCCCAGCTGTAAAATGAAATTGTCAGACTCAATGACTGCTAAGGCATCTTACCATTTGAGATGCACAATCCCATGAGCATAGGATGTCATAGCTAAGGGTGAGAGGGCCTTAGAACAGGAGATGTCAGAACTGGGAGGGGCTTCGGAAGTCTCTTCTTTTGAGCCTCAGTTTCCCCATCTGTAAAGTGAGAGGCTTGCTCTGGCTCCAGTCCCCTAAGTTCTAAGCTGTGCCCTTTAATTGCTAACGTTTAGGCTCCTCATTGAACTCTGTTGCTTTTGGGGGTGGGCAGGAGCCTTCCTCAGGGTGGGGAAAGGCCTGGGTGATTCAGCTGATGCATTGATGAACTGCCCTCCCTGTGGCAGCCCTCTGAGGGGTGCATGGGGCTTCTCTCATAGCACCCCCTGTGAGAGACATGGACTGTTTCCCCCATTGTACAGATGGGGAAACCGAGGCTCAGAGAATTGCAGTGACTTTCCCCACTGTGTGTCCCCCAGCCAGGATGTTGCTGCTGCCTTCTTTGAGAATGGCCTCGCCCAGGAGGGCCTAGAGCCAGGATGGGGCCTTTGAGATCACCTCATCCAACCTCTCCATTTTACTGATGGGGAAACTGAGGCTGAGAGAGAGCACACGATGAATAAGGAACAAAGGGGATTGAGATCCATGTCGTCTTGACTCCAGACCCAGCTAGAGCCAGACCCAACTCCCATCCCGCCCTGGCCACTGTCTGGTGGGGAAGGGAACACAGGCCCTGCAGCCTGGACAGGCCGGCACCCCTGGGCTGAGATAGGGCTCTGGGCCAGGCCAATGGCTCTCATTAAGTGACCACAAGGCCCCTGGGGGTCTGCAGCCTGAGTTTGACCTGTGGGGCCTGTGTGCCAAGGTCACTGCTTCCTTTCAGAGTTAGGAAATGCATCGTGAGCTGTTTCAGAGGCCAAGAACAAGCCCTGGTCTGGGATGGGAGGACAGCTGGCTCAGGCAGGCCTTTCTGACCCATGGCCTCGAGCCTGTGTTCTTCCTTCCCTGATCCTCTGGAATATGTGAAAGGCCTCTCTCCTCCTTCCCCTCACCTTCTGCCCCAAGGCTAGTTTTCTTTCAAAGCGTTGGTTAGGAGTCTTTTCTGAGAATCCTGAGGCTTCGCCAAGAGGGGACCCTGTTGAGGTAGGAGATATGGAACAGGAGACACACTGAAGGCTGGAGGGCTCATGGACTTAGAGCTGGGAGCACCTCTCATCTTGCAGATGAGGAAACTGAGGCCCGGGGAGTGGGGGTGGGGTGGGAGAGAGGAGCATGTGGGCATTTCCCTATTCCCACTCAGGATTTGGAAAATTCAAGTAAAGTCCCTAACAGGGCAGAGAGTCATAGCTTTCCATGTTCACCATCCCCCTACGGCCCAGCTCTGTGACAAAGCAGTCAGCCGCCTTGGGGTCAGACCTTGACACTGCAGATTGCTTCTTGAATGACCTTGGGTAAGTCAATTACTTACCTCTCTGGGCCTCAGTTTCCCCATCTGTAAAATGAAGGGGTTGTTCTCAGTAACGGCGAAGATCTTTCCACCCCTAAATCTTGCAGTTCTGAGGTTCGGCTCCTAGCTCAGCCACTCGAACCCCTTGGAGCAGGAGATTTTTCTGGGACTCAGTTTCCTCACCTTTATGATGGTGTTGGAGTGACTTTAGGAGGAGGATTTGTAGTCTAGTGACCTGTGTAATTGTGGGTAAATCATTTACCCTTACTGCTCCTCAGTTTCCCCATCTGTAAAATGGGAAGGTTAGACTTGTTGAGCTCTTGGGTACATTCTGTGTTGCTGTGGCCCCTCCCAGCAAGTCACACCATCTCCCCAAGCCTCAGTTCCCTCCCGTGTAGACTAGGGCTAGTACCGTGCCTGGCTACCGTGCAGGGTGGTTGTGTGAAAAGCTTCCCTTCTGAATCTCAAGGCTTTGATCTGAGGCCTTCGCATTGACACAAAGCTCTTAAGCCAAGTTGGGGTCCTGGCCTATCCCGGGTGGCATTTGTCAGCTCCAGCCCAGGCTGGTCAGGGGCAGAGTCCTGCTGGGCCTTTATTGGGGGCTTGCAGATGACCTCTCTGAGCTTGTAACTGAGAGGCCTGCTAGTCTGGGGTCTGGCCCAGACTGAACATTCCTTCCGAGCTTTTTTCCATGAGGAACTTTGAGGTTTCTACCACTGAAAACCTGCCCTCACCTTCCCCCGGGGTGTTGGCCCCTTTCCCTGCATAGCTTGTTTGTCTTCTCTGCTCCTCTGCCCTTCCCAGGCTCCGATGCCAGGCCCTGCTGAGGCCGGGGTGCCCGCCAAGACAAACCAACCACGGCAGAACACTCGCTATTTGTCTTTGAGATTAACTACTTGGGACTTGGAGCTGGCCGGGGGAGAGGAACATCTGCCTTTGATTAGGATGACCTGTGGTTCCCGGGCCTTGGGCCCAGGAGTGGGATGGAGAGAGCTGGGCTGGCCAGGCAGGGGAACGAGCCCCTTACCCGGTGATGAAGGGAAGGGAGCTTCTTTAGATGGAGGCCAAATGCCCACCACTGATCTGTGGGTGTCTGTAGATGTCCTTAAGCTGCCAGAGGGACCCTCGAATAAAAAAAAGGCTAAGAATCTCTCTAGGAGGAGTGAGGGACAGCACATCAGGAATGCAAAACAGCGTGAGCAAAGGCATGAGGTGGTGAACTACAAGGGGGAGGCTTATTAATCACCTCCAGCTAGAGTAGAACATGTATAGAGGGAAGAAATATAGCCCAGGGCTAGAAACATGGGCTTTGAAATTTGGAGTTGAAAGGATTCTTAGAGATTGTCTAGTTCATACCCTTCATTGTACAGAAGAAGAAACTGAGGCCCAGATTTCTTCATTCAGCTTTAGTCAGTAAGCATTTATTAAACACTGTGTGCTAGGTATTGGGGGTGCACAGACAAAAAGCAACCCCAAAACAAAGAGCTCCTGTCCCCCACCCCAGGACTCTCATCGTATGAAGAGAAGCAAAGCTGTATATACACGTATATATATACGTTTATATATGTAGATGATATATATAATATATGCATACTTTATAATATGTATATAAGATATGAGATATATATATCAATACATAAACTCAAAATAATTGGGAAAGGCTCAGGGAGGAGGTAGTCCTTTAGCTGAACTTTGGAAGAAACTTAGAATTCTAAGAGGCTGATCTGAGGAGGGAGGGCATTCCAGGCCTTTGGTTTGGAGTGGTGGTACACAGGCAGACTGTACAGAAGAGTCAAGATGGACCTGTCCAGTGTAAGAACCAGCCTGTGTGAGGCTGAACCATGGTGTACCTGGCAGGGACTAATTAAAATATATGAAGGGGATTAATTAAAATATATTCAATATATATTAAAATATATTAAGATTGGAAAGGTAAATTAGAACCAGGCTACAAAGGGCTTTAAATACCAAACAGGAGTTTATTAAGATGGGAAAACCAATTAGAAGGCTCTCCCTGTTGTTCAGGTAGAAGGTGATGGGGGCTGCATCAAGGTGGTGATAATATTGGAGGAGAGAAGGGGGTGTGTATGAGAAATGTTTGACACTCGAGTAGATTTGGGCATGAGCGGGATTTGGTCAAGGCTGTCACCAGGGTCGGGAGACTGGGAAGGCCCCCAGCAGTGATAGGGGAATTAGGCAGGTGGGAAAGCTGGGGTTGGGGGAGGTAATAAGGTCTGTTTTGGATAGATTCAGATAGAGATGCCTGGCAGCCTCCCTCTAGAAGCGTCAACTAGTGTTTGTGATGCAGGACTGTAGCTCTGGAGAGAGGGAAGGGCTGGGTGGAGGTATGAGTCGTCTTTATTTAAAAGATCGTTGAACCCATGGAGCTGATGAGATCAGGAAGTAAGATGGTATAGAGGGAGAAAACAAGAGAAGCTTCCAGAGCCCTCTGGGATGGATACTCATGATTAGAGGACATGATCTAGAAGAGGATCTAGCAAAGGTGTCAAAGAAGGAGTGGTCAAATAAGTAGGAGAAGGACCAGGAGAGACCCATGTCCCAAAAACTAGAGAGAAGAAGGGTGATGGATGGTGGCAGGGCTGCAGAGAGGTCAAGGAGGGAGGAAAGGCCACTGCACCTGGCAGTTAGGGGATCACTGGTCACTTTGAAGAGAGCAGTTCTGGTGGGATGATGATGTTGGTGACTGCAGAGGTTTTCAGAGCGAGAGAAAGAGGAAATGGGGGCCCTGAGTGTAGTTGAAAGAGAGAAAATATGGTCTCCTAGTTGGTGGAAATGTAAGAAGGATATTGAATGAGGAAAAGAGGGAACTCTCAGCGAATGGTCTCCCTTTTTCTAGAGAAGTGTGTCCAGGCCCTCAGCTGAGAGGGCTGAGGGAGGGGTGCTTTGGGAGGCTTAAGGAAAGGAGAGAACATTTGAAATGGCCACTGTGGAGAATAGGGTAGAGAATCGAAGGGAGTGAGCAGGAAATCAAAGGATTTGTCTTGCTGCGGTGAGGGCCTAGTTGAGATTGTGTAGCATGAATTTGTAGTGGCTCAGGTCAGCAAAGTTTCAGGACTTTGTCCTGCATCGTTCATTAACTCCTGAATAGGAGCAAATGAGAGGAAATGTGGATAGGGATATGTTGGAGCCACCTGGAACCGGGATCCGATTGTTAAATTTTCAGAGTGAAAAGAATCTGGTTAAATTTTCAGTATAAACATTAGATCTGACAAAAGCTCCTATCTTTCTCACCATAGTCTGGGGGGCAGCCTGTGGACCTGGCAGGGGAGGCTGGGAGTCTGCTAATGACATAATCTGTATCTAATCAGAGCTGAATGAGGTGTTTACACTTGAGGTTTTTGCTAATTTTCCAAATGCAAATAGACTTAGCTCTCTCAGCTGAGAAAATGCATGGTTCCCCTCCAGAGGCAGCATAGTATGGAGGAGGGCAGTGTGGTGCTGTGGAAGGCATCAGAGGTACTGAGTTCTAATCTCACCTCTTCAGTTCAGTAGCTGTGTGACCTGGGGTAAGTCTCTGAACCTGTTCCTGTTCTGTAAAATGAGGGGACTGGAGATGACCTCCAAGGTCCTTCACAAATCCAGTAATCTTAGAATCAATCTGTCTGAGCCTCTGTCTTCTCATCTGTACGATGGGCACATTCGTTAGCACTCTGGGGTGCTTAAAGCATGACCTCAGTGTGTGTGCCCATTCTTGTGGTCCCTTTATTCAATGAGAGAGGAAAAACATTGCACATCACTGCCTCTCTCTGGGTCTGTCACATTCTATAACTTGCAGGTACAGTTGGCTTTTGAGGAATTAGGTTCTTGAGTTTCTGTGAGGCTGGGGACAGTGACACTTGTCTCCAGAATCAGCCAAGAACTCAGGAAGAAGTCCTCCCTACAACCCAAATGCTCATGTGTTTACTCACAGGATAGTCCCTCAAACCCTCACTTACTCTTACTTTACACATAGTTCTAACAAGCCTGCTCATGTAGCAATCCTATCCTGAATGGTTACATTTTTTAAAATGTTGCTGGAAGACTAAAGACTTCTCTGTCTGAGAATCCTTCCCCAAGGGATCTGGGAAACTTAGTGTTTACAATTCTAAATCTAAATTAATCCACATACTCTGATTAGGGTCTTACTGTGTGCCAGGTCCTGGGCTAGGTGCTGAGGATACGACAAAAAAGCCCTAACACCTGGTCCCTGTCCTCTGGGAGCTCATGTTCTGATGGAAGAAACAACTTGCAAACATCTGCGCCTATAAAATATATACACAGAGTGGATGAAAGCTGGGAGGGGAGGGGAAAGAGGAGGGTAGAGGACAGGAAAGGCCTAAGCTTAAAGGAAGTTTGAAAATCTAAACTTATGATTCCTCAGGGGTAACTGTGCCCAGGACCTCATCAGAAGGATGAATAGTCAGAAGACCCTTAGAACATGGAACCTTTGAGGGATCATAGAATATTGGAGGGCCCTTAGAAAGGAATATCAGAGCTGAGAGGGACCTTAGAACAGGAAATGTCAGAGCTGAAAGGGGTCTTAGAACGGGAATGTCAGGGCTGGGAGGGGTCTTAGAATAGGGAATATCAGACCTGAGAGGGACCTTAGAACAGGGAATGTCAGGGCTGGGAGGGGCCTTAGAACAGTGGATGGCAGGGCTTCCAGCCTGGCCCACTGGGGAGGCAGAGTCATCCGCTGCATCACAGTGCCCACCTCTGAAAAGGCCCCTAATCTCTTTGGTACTCTGAACTGCCCTGCCCTACCCCCACATTCTAATGGGGGACACAGCTGTAGCACCCCCTGTCCCTCCCTTCCTCTCAGGATTGTCCTGAGCCAGACAATGGATACAACAGAGTCCAGTTAACTGGAAAATGCTGGTGCTTCTTGGGGACGTGAGCCCTGAGGGTCCTCATAAATCAGTCTAAACCACGTAAACCAGGCTTTATTAGGACATTGGGAAGGATTTCAGGCTTTGTGCTGGTTGCCAGTCCCTGGGCCGGGCCAGAGGTCCTCTGGGAGGACTGTGAGGGGGGCATTTTATTTCAAACATCAGTAAGATGAGAGAAGGCTGCCCCTCCAGCTCTCCCTAACCCAGGCTGGCCTGAAGTGAGGCAGAAAGTCTGATGGTGTTGGGGAAGCTGGCCCAGGGCACCGGGGCCTGAGGGGGGAGGGAGCAGCCTGAGCCTCTCTGGTCTCCTGGACTGCCCAGGATCCCCATGGATGAGGAGGAACAAGTTTCTCATTCCTGTCTGCTCTTGGTCTTCTGCCCCTGGGCAGGAGAAAAGCTGCCATCTAGGTCCTGGGATCCACCTAGAAGGGTCCTTAGTGGGGCTATCTAGTGCAACCCTCTCTTCTTACAGAGGAGGAAACTGAGGCAAACAAGTTTCTTGGACTCAAGCCGGAGCATGAACTCTAAATCTAGGAACATGCTCACTGTGTTCTCGTGATATCTTCCCTGAGTCCTGACCCTGAGAGATGGAGTGCTGAATTTGTATGAAGAGCAGAGTTCAAATACTGCTTAATAGCTGCATGACCCTGGGCAAGTCACATTTTTCCTCTTCTGGACATGCCATCTCTGAGGTCCCCCCAGGGCCCAGTCCTGTGATCTCACTCTTTGCCATCTTCTGAGTCGGAATTGTTTTTCCCTGGAGGATGAGAGGAGACCCCAGTTCTCTTGGCTTACGGCCAAGCCAAGTCCTGGGGACATGGAATCCAACAAGGGGATGGCCTGAAGGAACAGGGGATGGCGACCTGGGGAGGGATGGGAGGACTGTCTGTGTATTTGAGAGGCTGCCTTGAGGTAAAACCACGGAATCATACATTGAGAGTTAGAAGAGGAAGTCTCCAAGGATATTTCATCCATCCTCCCACTCTACAGATACTGTAAAGAAAATAATGCCCAGCTCTAATGGGCCAAACCTGGAGTGAGGGGGGAAGCATTCAAAGAGGCAGATAATGATGGTTGGCACTGACATAGCATTTGAAGGTTCACAGGATGGAGCCTTAGAATAACCTGATGAGATGGGGCTATTATGATCTCCATTTGACAGCTGGGGAAACTGAGGCAACCAGCAGCCCAAGGTGTCTGGGGCAGGATATGAACTCAGGTGTCCCTGGATACAATGCAGCATTCTATCCAGTAAGTCACCAAGTCTACTCAGATTTGGGCTTAATATCAAGAAACGTTAGTCAGGAAGACTAATTCAGAAGTGGAAGGGCTGGTATGAGAGGTGACAGGAGGCAGCTGGGGGCACCGTGAATGGCAGAGCAAGAAATTCATTGTGAGGAAGTCCCGAGTTTGAATCTTCCTGTAGATATTGTGACCTTGGGCAAGTCATGTAGCTGCTGTCTCCCATCTATAAAATGGGGATAATAATATCCCCAATTCTCAGGGTGGTTGTAAGAATCAAATGAGTCATCCTATGCAAAGCGTATCTGGCATTCAGCGCTAGCAGCCCCCACCTCTCCTAAGAGATCAGGGTATGTTCCATTGGCTCTTCTCAGGCACCAGTCTTGGGCATTGACTTTCACTGGATTTCTCCTGCCTTCTGGGTAGTTTTCACATTCATTCTTGCTGCGCTTTTGTTTAGGTTTTCCAGGTTTATTGGAGGTATCCCAGCAGATGGAGATGCCCACTTGTCAGGGGTGTTATCAAGAGGATTCTTGCTCAGATACAGGCTGGACTTCTTGGTCCCTTCCACTTCTGGCATTGTGGGTGGGAAGGCTCACCCAGCAGGGGTACAGTCGCCAACATGAGAGTAACTGGAGATGTTTGCCATTCTCCCCCGGGCTTCCGGGGCCGTCTGGGTAGAAAATAGCCTGACCTGGGGACCTCCGGAGGTAGAGATCTTGAACTGGCCTATGTGGTCATCCTTCCCAGATTAGGGTCATACCTGGGGGGAGCTGCCCCTCCACCTCCTACCCTGTGGCCAAGAAAAGACCCGAGGCTCCACCCAGTCTGGTGTCTCATCTCCTTATTTAAACCAAATCTGCCAGACCCTGCCCTCTTCTGAGGCCACCTCCCTGCCTCTCCTCATCTCTGACTGTCATTCACTTTAATTAAACATTCAGTTTTCTGTGTGTCTCTGTCCATCTGACGGTACATCCATTTATCCATCTGTCTGTCTCTTTTTGCCAATCTATCTATTCATCTGTCTATATCTATATTTGTCTATGTTGATCTGTCTATCCACTTGTCTCTTATCTATCTCTGTCTTGATATATCTGTCTGTCTCTCCATCTGTTTCTCCATCCAGTTATCTATCCATCTCTCTTACCTATCTATCCACATGTCTATCTCCATTTATGTGTCTGTCTGGTCACCCAGCTATCTATCTGTCCATCAGTATCTACAATCTGTCTGTCTGTCCATCCAACTGCCTCTTATCTTTCTTATATATCTATCCATCCATTTCCATTTATCTGTCTCTCCATCCATCTCTCCATCCATCCATCCACCTGTCCATCTCTCCATCCATCCATCCATCTACCCATCCACCTGTCTGTCCATCCCTCCATCCTTCCATCCGTCCATCCATCGCCTCCCCAGTGTAGGTTCCCACAATGGAGCATATACATGTCAGATCCGCCATGGTCCCCCCCTCACGGAGTTTAGAGCCTAGGAAGGGGCCATTGCCCACCTGGCAGGCTTATCAAACCCTTCCTCTGGACTCGAGCCAGGTGGGGGCAGCCCCCGTACTTTTTGAGCAGTGAGTTTATCAGTCAACCAGCATGCAGTAAATGTCCTCTCTGGGCTGAGAAATGTACAAAATATGTTTTCTAAAATAAAGTCATAGAATAAGAATGTATGTGAGGAGCTCCTATCAGACTGCACGCTGTCTTGGTGAGGGAGGGAGAGAAAATTTAAAATTCATGAAACTGATTGTTGAAAACTGAAAACAAAGTAAAAAAATTTTTTTAAATAAAATAAGGTCATAGATTTATAGATTTATAGCTGGAAGGGATCTTGGAGGACATCAGCCCCAACCCCTCTCTTTTACAGATGAGAAAACAGACTCAGACAGCTGACATTAATTGCCTGTGGTGGCATGGCCAGTTTGTAGCCGAGGTAGAATTCGAATCCAGGTCATGGAACTATAAGTTCAGGGCCTGACAGTATGATGTGGTGGTGGGTAATGCTCTTTATTGCGGGCTATATTTTGAGAGTCTAAGGGGCCACAGTGCAAATGGTCCTAGCTCCCTGGCTGCCCTCTCCCTTAGTGCAACTTCAGCTGGAGTCTTGTGTCCAGCCCTGAGTGCCCCAGTATATGAAGGACGTTGAAAACCCAGAGCACGCTGAAAAGAGGATAGGCAGGAAAGCAGGGAGTGTGCCATAGGAGCAGCAGTCACAGGAACAAGGGTGTAGAATCTGGAGAAGAGAAGGCTGGATCTGGGGCCCAGAAGCTGAGTTGGAGGAGCTGTTCTGTGCAAAGTGATGAGCACTTTTCTGCCTCCTGGGGCTGAACCCAAAGTGGAGAATGACTTGTAAATGCAAGCTTGATGTGAAGGTGATGGGAGCTGTCTCAGAGAGGAAGGGGTGTTGGTGCCAGACATCCTTTGGAAGGTTAGAGCAAAGGTCGACCCTCGACCCCGCAACCCTTGGCCACCCCACTCTCAGAAGCCTTTGTCCCCTTGGCAGCCAGTGCTGGTTAGCCCTAATAGTGGGGTATGGTTTGGGGGGTTTGTTTGAGGGCTGAACAGGGCCTGCTGTTCACTCCCTAAGGGGGCCAGGAGCCCAGGGGGCAGGGCGGGAGCAGAGGGACAAACCAGCCCCTGATCCAGAATAAAAGGGCTGGTCGTGGGAAGAGGCCGGGCACTGATGCCAGTGAGTTCTCATCTGCCGACCTGGCATCCCCACTACTCTGCCCTCCTGCTTCATTTTAGCAATTAGATTTGTGATTGTGTGTGTGCATATATATGTAGTGTGTATATATGTATGTACACATATATGTAATGTATGTATGTGTAGTGTGCACACATGTATATATGTAGTGTGTACACCTATATAGTGCATATGTTACACATGTGTGTGTGCATGCAGCGTGTGTAGTGTATTGTGTAGTGCATGTATGTGGGCGTGTATACATGCAGTACGTGTATGTGTATATGTGTAGTATGTGTGTACGTATGTGCAATGTGTACATGTATAGCTGTAGTGTGTATGTACATGTATGCAGTGTGTATGTGTGTAGATGTAGTATGTATGTATGTATAGATGTAGCGTGTGTTTGTGTGTATATGTGTAGTGTGTGTGTGTGTGTGTGTGTGTGTGTGTGTGTGTGTGTGTAGGCAGACCATAAGCCCTTTGCAGGCAGGGGCTGTTTCATTTTCATCTACGTATTCCCAACACTTATGGCAGAGCATGGCATACAGCAGGTACTTGATAAACTCTCATTGACTGATTGATGGGCATTAATTAGGCACTCATAAGGTGCAAGGCTCTGTGCTCGGCCCTCAGGGAGCTTCCTTGTAATAGAGGAGGGCATCTGCACCATTGTGGGCACCCGACTCCAGCAGAGATGCGGACAGGCCTGGGCAGGGGATTGGTGATCTCTGCATGGCATGAGCTGCTGCAGTGGAGGCTCTTTACCCTGAAGCAGAGGAGACTCCAGGGTCTCAGCAGCCATGCTGAAGGATATGAAGGCTGCCCTTTTGAGGGAGGATGAGCCTGGGTCTCTTTGGCCCCAGAGGGCTGATTCAGGAGCCATGGTGTGGAGACAAGGAGATCTGTGGAGGCCAGATGGTAGGAGTACCCAACCTTCTGTGGATGCTGTGCCAAGGCTGAGGGGCTGCCTTGGGACAAACCCCCTGATGAAAGGGAGGGTTGGAGGCCAAGCCATGGTCTGGGGCCAAATACTGGGGAATAAGTAATTGGATTTGATTCAGCAAGCACTAGTAAGGCCCTGGTGTATAGCCCAGACCCCGGGGAAGCAAAGATACTCAACCATCCGTGTCCTTGAAGAGTTTATATTTCGTTAGGGGTCAGTGGACTAAGCCAGTCAATCAAATTGCAATTATTAAGTGCCTGTTGTGGGCCGGGTACTTCCCGATGTCCTGGGGAGACAAAAACACGAGAACAGCCCCTGCCTTCCCATTCTGATATGGGAGACAATAGTTAAATAGCTAGATGCATACAAGGTACATCCAGTGTAGACAGAAGGTGATGACAAGGGGAACACCCGGAGAGGGACACCGCCTAGAGGAGGAAGTGAGGAGGGGGGCCCCTCTGTTCATGGCGGATGGCCAACGCAAAGACATGGAGACACGAGGCAGAATAACATCAACAAGGCCATGAAGGCTGGACATGTTGGGCCTGGCACATAGTAGGTGCTTAATAAATGCTTGTTGACTGACTTACTGACTGTAGAAAGCATGGAGGAAACTAATGTGTGAGAAGACTGGACAGATGGGAAGGAGGCACATTATTGAGCACCAACTGTATGCTAGCCGTTGTGAAGGGTGCACAGGGCATT
This sequence comes from Notamacropus eugenii, assembly GCF_028372415.1. NCBI lineage: Eukaryota > Metazoa > Chordata > Mammalia > Diprotodontia > Macropodidae > Notamacropus > Notamacropus eugenii. The sequence goes on from NC_092875.1 coordinate 11,071,144, forward strand.
GATCCACCCCTGCCCTCGGGATGTGCCCATCCTTCTGGGACAGTGCTCCCCGGACTGGCTGGCAGCTGCAGCCGAGCGTGTGCGTGTGTGTGCATTCTTGGGGTCAGCGGCTCCCCCAGCTTCTGGACCAGGCAGCCCTGAGTCCCCGTCCCTTTCTCTGTGTGCTAGGAACAAAGTCCAGGCAACCAGACGTCCCTGGCGATGATGCAGGAGCCCCAGGAGATGGTGGAGGAGACAGTGACCGTGGAGGAGGACCCGGGCACACCCACGTCTCATGTGTCCATCGTCACGTCTGAAGATGGAACCACCCGGAGGACTGAGACCAAGGTGGGCCTGTCAGAGGAGGCTGGGGATTCTCCCCCAGCCCCGGCAATGAGGTGTCTTCATTTGGGAGGGCAGGGTGTGGGTGGCGGATGCCCTAAATAGAGCATAGGAAGCCCTGGGTTCAAATCCTGCCCCAGACACTTATTATTTGACCCCATGTGACCTTGTCTGGCCTTATTTTCCTCCTTTGTAAAATGGCGGAATTGAACCCAGTGGTCTCCAAAGGCCCATCCAGGTTAGTGCCTATGACCTAAGCATCCTGTGATAGTCCTTGGTCTGTATTAAACAAGAGGGCTGCCTGTACCCATGAGAGGCCTTGTGGACTAAGATGGCAGCAGGAACCCCACAAGCTCCAACCCCAACTCTGCCATTCACCTATGGCAAGTCTTCTGGCCTCAGGCTTGTCTCTCAGCACCTGAACCAGGAGATGGGTTTGCATTTAAATTCTGCCCCGGTCCAGCTTCGGGATCTTTTCCAGACTAATTACATGTTGCCTGCGTCACAGCCAAACTGGCCTGTGCTCCAGGTGTGGCATGTGATCTCCCATCTCCAGGCCTTTGCTCAGGCTGTTCTCTCCTCTGGGAATGTACTCCCTCTTCAGTTCTGACCTCTCAGAAGCCCAGTATTCCTGGAGTGCCACCTTTTGCCTCCCCCATGTCAGGCTCCCTCTTATTTTCTGGAATTCCTTTGGTATTGGTTTCATTTGTATTTTGTGTTCTTCCTCCCTACCCCCATTTAAGCTCCCTGAGGGCAGACTCTGCTTCAGCTTTTCCTCCTGTCTCTAGCATTTGGCTCAGGGCTTGATATATGCTTTCTGATTGATTGACTGTGTTTGTGCTGTTTCTCTGGAGTGCAAAGAAGCTTCCTGAGTGCAGCACTTATCACTTCCTTCCCCAGTTTGCCTTCTCTCCAAGCACATGCTCATTGAACAGACATGAGCTCTTGGAGGACTGGGACCCCCATTTTTGGCCTTTTTTGTATCTCCAGCACTTAGCATAATGCCTTGTATACAGTAGGTGCTTGATAGATGCTTTTTGGCTGACTGATTTGATGTCCTCCAGGTCTCTTCTGGCTCTAGAACTAGAATCCTGTGCATACAGGTAACCTTAAATACCAGAGCTGGACCAGGTATAAGAAGTATAAGGAAAGAGTGCTGAAAACTCGAGCGGGGTGGGTGAGGCTTGTCGAGGTGACTCTTGTAGGAAGACCAAGGTGAGGAGGGAGTGTGTGCTTGGCACAGAGGTGGGAGATAAGGGAGCAAGGCAGAGACCACCCATCTGTCTGGAATGGAGGCTGAAGGAAGGCTTCCGAGGAATGTCTCTTTGGCAGCAGTGAGAAGGACAAAAGCAAATTGTTTTTAAAGCTGGGGAAACTGAGGCTTGATGATGTGACCTGAGGTCGCCCAGAAAGGCAACCGAGGAGCCAGCTCTTAAACCAAGCCCAGGCAGGGCTCATTCTTCCTAGCACCCAGTCATTCCTCAGGGAGAATCCAGCACTGACAGCTGCAAAGACCTTTAGACAAGAAAGCAGAGTCCCCTTAGGCAAACAGCACCAGGGCCACTGGAGTTCACCGTTCTAGCCCAGAGGAATCAGAGCCATGCAGGGAAGGGAGCTTGGGTTTCCACAGGACTAGAGGAGTTAGAACTGGGAGGAGAGATGGCAGAGGCAGCCTGCTTCAGCCGCTGCATTTCAGGGAAGGGGAAACCAAGGCACAGGAAAGGGGAGATGATGGTTTTTAGTAAGTACCTACTATGTGCCATGCATCATGCTGAGGGCTTTACAAATGCTTTCTCATTGATTCTTACAGCAGCTCTGGGAAGTCCGTGCTGGTATTATCATTTCTTCTTACAGATGAGGAAATTAAGGCAGACAGAGGTTAAGTGAACTATCCAGGGTTACCCAGCTGGTAAATATCTGATGGGGGATTCAGGAGCTCGGGTCTTCCTGATTCAAGTCTCAGATTTAGACTTGGAAGGTACCTTAGAGACCATCTCGTCCAATCCTCTTCGATTCACAGATGAGGAAACCAAATCCCAGAGAAGGTGAAGGACTTGCCCAAGGTCACACAGAATTCAAACTTACATCTGGAATGGTAGCTAGTGAAGGACTTTGGATTTGGAATCTAAGGACTAAGGTTTGAATCTTGGCTTTACGGTCTGCATTACCTTGGCCTGCACTCCCCTGCCTTGAGCCCCAGTTTTCTCTTCTGTAAAATTGGACTGGAGGACTTCTAAGGACTATTCTAGCTCTAGAGGGAGGGTCTTGGGATCCTCTGATGTCCTCTGGCTCCAAATAAATGATCAGCCAATAAACGTTTATGAAGTGCCTGCTACGTGTTGGGCTCCTTCCACTTTATCTCAGTCTTTAAGATACGCAGAGCCCTTCCCTCTATTAACAAGGTAGACCAAGGCCTTTTGCTCAGTCATTTCAGTGACCCTGTCTGGGGTTTTCTTGGCAGAGATGTCAGAGTGGTTTGTCATTCCCTTCTCCAGTTCCTTTTACAGATGAGGAAACTGAGGCAGGTGACTTGCCCAGGGTCATACCATTAGTAAGGTCTAAGCTCAGATTTGAACTCAGGGCTTTCTTGCTCCAACCCCATCAGTCTATCCACCTCACCATCTCGCTGCCCCAGTGCCAGGATTATCCTTCCTGTTTCACAAATGAGAAGATGAGGGTTCAGAGGAGTTAAGTGAGCCATCCAATCATGAGCTTCAAGCCCAAAGACTTGGACACCATCTGATCCAAACCCTTCATTTTACAGAGGATGGAACCAAGAGGTCGGTACACTTAGCCAAGGTCACCCAGGCTAGGACAGCTGGGCCATGATTCAAATCCTGTTCTTTGGGCTCTAAATCATAGGAACGGGAATCTAGAGTTAGGAGGGGCCTTAGAGCTGGCATTCACTGTTAATAACAGTTAGCATTTACTGGACTTAGATTTGCAAAATGCTGCACATAGAGAGAGAGACATAAGTACATATGCATCTATCTATAAGTATACACACACACACACACACACACACACTATATGTTTATACATACATATACTCTGATCTTCTCAAGAACCTAGGGAGGTAGTGCTATTATCCTCACTTTACAGATGAGGAAACTGAGGCAGGTGCCCAGGGTCACACAGGTAGTAAGTGGCTAGACTTAGATTTGAGCTCATCTTTCTGCCCCCACAACCTCACCACCTAGCTGCTCCTATGGATTCCACCCCCAACCCCCATTTTAAAGATTGAACTGAGACTCAGAGAGGTTAAGTGATTTTCCCCCTGTCATACAGCTAGTCCAGTGCCAGAAGCAGGACTCATGACTTGCCCAGCTGCTGATCACCAAAGTGGAGATGTCAGGCCAAGCCTCCCGACTTTGCCCCATAACAGCCAGAGAGGGCAAGCCCCTGGTGGCTGCTGAGTCAGCCCTTGACCAGGGTCCCAGGGGGGCTGGGGAGGCCAGGCTGAGGGCCGATCAAAGCCTTGCCAATACTGGCTCCTGCCACGGCACCGATGACCACGGACAAAGGCTTCCTCAGGAAATGAGCCGTGTCGGCCAGGGGAGGGTCAGAGGTGATGCTCACGATTATGAAAAACACCATGCAGTGATGTTAATGACTGGGAATCACGACCCCATTTCTGTGGCCTGTTAACATGTACAACCATCCAGTGATGAGGGAAGCAGTGACCAGATAATTACATCCATTTTGCAGGCAGGGTAACTGAGGCTGATGAGGTGAAACGAGTGGCTTGTCCTCGGTCGCACCTCTAGGAAGGGTCGGGTCTGGATTAGAATCCAATCTTCCGAGTGCAAGACTGAACTGCCTTCTGCTGGACCAGCCTGCCCTGGTCGTGCCCCCGAGGTCACCCTTTCTCTGGCTGAGTTAGCACCCCAGGGAGGGTGGTGCTGAGGGACAAGGAGGGGAAGCTTAGGAGGGGCCGGCACTGGGTTCGAGGTCTCTCTCCTATATAATATTCAGCAGGCTGTTTCAGCTGGCTCTGACTGGGTCCTCAGCAAACATGGAAGGGCATCTTGTGTGAGCACACCCGGCCAACCAGGTCAAGGCTCAAGGCGTCTCTGGAGGGCTCAGCCTCGTGCTAAGTCTTGGGCATACAGATGCCCAAGCAAAGACAGAGTCCTGCCCTCCCTAAGCCTGCATCCAGGTGGAGGGAGACAGCTTCCAATGCTGGCAGGTCTCTCCTGACCCCAGGCTTCTTTTGAGTTTCTACCCAGCTCTCTCTGGGGCTAATCTCTCCTCCCAGGATATTCCTTGGGATGCTTGAAGGAAGACAGCGTGACATCCCTCCCCCCCAGCCTTCTGGTTCATTTGATCCTGTTCACTTTCCAGCCATCTTACATTCTGCTCCCCTCCCTCACTCTATGATCCAGTCCCAGAGGCCAGCTCACTAATTCTTACACACACCACTCCGCATCTCCCACCTCTGTGCCTTTGTTCTGGCTGCTCTCCATGCCTGGAGTGCCCTTCCTCCTGACCGCCAACTCTGAGAATCCCTGCTTCCTTTAGGACTCAGCTCATACCCCACCTCCTCCAGGAGGCCCCTCTGGTGCCCTCCCTGGCCCCCTTGTTTTTCCTCTGTGCTTACCTGGTTGCTTGTCTCTGGAATTAGAGTAGAACCCCTCTGGGGCATGGAATGGTGTTTGCTCCCTCTCTGAACCCTGGTGGTTAACATGGGGCCTGGTACACAGTAGGTGCTTCATGAGTGAGCAGGCTATCTGGCCCCTCCCCATCCTCTTTTCCCTTCTCTGGACACTCCTTTATCCAGAGTTGGAAGGGCCCTGGAGGCCATGTGACAGAGCCCCTCGTTGTAGATAGGAGGAGGCATTGCGCAGTTGGGTGAACTAGTTCTGGCACGCTGAGCACAGTGCCTCCACATAGTAAGTGCTTATTAAATGTTCACTGACTGACTGATGAAATGTGGAAGAGGAAGGAACCAGGGGACAATGGTATGGAGACCCCTCCCCCAAAGGCTGCCTTTATGAGGAAGGCAGCCAGGAATGGGCCCCGAGAAGGGGGAGGAGGGCACGTGTTCTCCACCCTCCAACTGCCCCAGGAAGGTGTTAGTGCAGAGACTTGGTTGGTGTGGTGATGCTGTGGGCCTCTGGGCCAGGGCCGGAGGTGGCATGGAGAGAGCAGTGCCAATGCAGGATTCCTCAGAGACTCCAAGGCCTGATGGGTTTGGGCGGGGGGTACCTAAGACAGGGCCATTTTTCTAGGGTGACAGAGACCATGGCAGATCACTTGGTAGCAGGTTGTTAGGACCCTAGATGGAAAGCTGGAAAGGTGTTCAGGGGCCATCTAGCCCAACCCTCTCATTTTACAGATGAGGAAACTAAGGCCCAGAGCAGGAAGTGACATGGTCAAAGTCACACAGTCAGGGACGGTTATGGATCGAGAGCCGGAGGGAACCTTGGGGACCACCCAGTCCAAGAGCTTCCCCTCTTTTGCATGTGACAAAACTGAGGCCCAGAGAGGGGATGGGGAGGGAGGGAGGGAGGAAGGAAACAAGCATTTATTAAGCACTTACTGTGTGCCAGGCACTCTGAGAAGCCCTTTACAAGTATTGTCCCCTTTGATCCTCACAAGGGCCCTGCAAGGAAGGTGCTATAATTATTCTCGTTATCCTCACTTTGCAGCTGAGGAAACTGAGGCAGACAGAGGTTCAGTGACTTAGCCAGGGACCCACAGCTAGGAAGTGTCTGGATCTGGCAAAACTCGGGTCTTCCTGACTCCATGCCCGAGTCTCTATCCACTGTGTCACCAGCTGCCAGAATCAAACAGGTAGTAAGTGACAGAAGCTGGATTCGAACCCAGATCCACTGGATTCTTAGTCCAGTATTCCTTTGCCCTGCACCAGAGCAGTGAGTTGCCCATGACCGATGGTCTTCAAGTAGAAACTCCCTCATCAGGTGTGTGTTGAGATGCTTGAAGAGATTCCAGGAGTGGGCAGGGGAGGGAGGTATCTAGGGAGGTGTCTGCTGGGAGGTCACATCTGAGCTGCTGGGCAGGCTTACATGCTTCCTATAGCAGAGATGGGAGAGGAGTAGCACTCCTGGTAGAAGGAATGGCCTGAGCAAAGGCCTAGCAGCTGGAGAGTACAAGGCCTATTCGAGGATCCAGGAAGGGTCGAGTTTGCCTGGATCATAATGTGATGTGGGTGTGTTTGCCAGGGCTAACCTTACAGTGGTGGATCCCAACCTGAGAATGGGTATAAAAGTCTCATGTGTACCAAGATGGCTCCCCTATTAGAATGGAGACTCCTTAAGGACACAGTAGGTGCTTAATAAATGCATGTTGATTTATTAAAAAACCAAACACCACCCATTGCCATGTGAACTAGGAGATCTCGGAGGGGCCTTCCAACTCTTCAGTTTAGAGGCTTGGTAATGCTATGAAGTGGGTCAGTCTGTACCTCTCTCCCTCCTTCTTTCCCTTCTTCCTCCCTCCCTCCCTCCCTCACAAGGAGAAGATGAGCTCAGACCTGTGAAGGCCGGAAGGAGTGATCCAGCGAGGATGGGAGGTGGTTATAAATGGCCCCTCTCCCGGAGGATACTGGCCTGGAGCCGCCCACTCCTCGGCACTGGCCTTTGGCTGCTGATGCTGCTGTGTGGGGGCCTGAAGTGTCGGCTGCAAACCGGCACAGGAAGGAGCTTGGGGCTTAGGGGAGAGAGGCCCAGCCTCCCTCTTCCCACCCACCCCCTACCCTCATACTAATGGCTCAGCCCCGTTTAGTCTGCACTAATCGGCCTCTGGCAACCCCTAGATGCTGTTACCCTGAGTGCTTCCCCCAGCCCTGGATCTGTTTTATAACTGTCCATAAAGCAGCCGGATGTCTGCCCACCCATCCCCTTTCTCCATGCTTAGGAAACAGTGCATTTGGTTGCTGTGTTAACAGAAAAGCAGAAGCTTATGGATGCTCCCCAAGCAAGAGCCCTTCATTTCCATTTAATGGAAATGAAGGACCGTTGGGATGGGAGCCTCCTGCATTGTTACCACATGTGCTTGCGGAGGCTTCCTGTACTTGCTGACTCAGCTTGGAAACCGACAATAAAAATGATTCCTATTCATGTGGAGCTTTAAACTTTCCAAAGCACATTTTTCACAGCAGGCCTTTGAGGGAGAGAAGGCAAATGTTGTTCTCCCCATTTTACACAGGAGAAAACTGAGTCCCCGAGAAGCGAAGGGATATGGCCCAGATCACACAGCAAGTAAAAGAACTTGAACCCAGGCCAGCCAACTCCAGAACTAAGGTTTTCTCACTTCACTGGGGTTGCCTCTTATAACAATTTATCCAAAGAAATCTCCCATATCACATCCCACTTGAGGGAGCCACCATGACTCTCTGTTGTTAGTGCAAATGTGAGAGCTGAGTGATATGCTGGAGAGAGCCCTGATGCCCTGGATTCAAATCCCAGCTTTGCCACTTATTACCTGGGGGAGCTACTTTATCCACCTGGGCCTCAGTTTCCTCCCTTCTAAAATGGATGGATTAGACTAGCTGATCACCTATGTTCCTTTCTGTTCTAAATCTATAGTCCTGTGGCCTGCTCTTTCCACTTACCCTGTATGTGACCTTAGACTTCATTTTTCTCATCTGCCAACATATTTCTTTCATCAGAGGTGGCAGCTTATGGATGCAGAATGTTGTATACCCTATGAAAACAGCTGATTTGTCCAGTGGTTTTGCTTTAACTACTTTTCTTTGCAGCAAGAGAAGGTTCGCTAGGTGACTGGGATTGAATCCTGGGCATGAAGGAGCATTTCTGAAAATAGCCATGGTACAGTAAGAAAGATGCCAATAAAACTAGACAATATGAGCAGTCAGGGGTTGGGCTGGGTGGTCTGGGGGCCCTTGATGCACTAAGTCTAATGAATCCAAAGCACAACCACTGACAGCGGACTTCTGCCTTGCAGGTCACCAAGATGGTGAAGACAGTGACCACGAGGACCGTGCGCCAGGTCCCCCTGGGCCCCGACGGGCTCCCGGTGCTGGACGGCTCATCTCCCCTGGGCAGCTACACAGACTCCATCGACCGACGATATCTGAAGAATGGCGAACGCTACCTCCCACCACAGGCCTCCTCGACCCTGACGCGGTCCTACAACAGCTATGGGGAGGGCCCCGATGGGCCCTACCGCTCCTTCCATGCCCATGATGCCAGTGGTAGCTACGGGAGCGCCGAGCCCCCTGATGGCTATGGCAGCTTGTCCCGTGGCATGGGCTACCGGCCCCGCTATGCCTATGTCCCTGGAAGCGGTTACCGGCCTGAGGACGGCAGCTACACCCTGCCAAGCCGGAGGGAGGCCTATGGGCCGCCCGGTGCCCAGCCGCAGGTGCCCCCTGTGGGCAGCGGCCCAGACCTCACCATGGGCAGCCGCTCTCAGCCTGAGAGGTTCCAGCCCGAGCCCTATGGCCTTGAGGACGACAACAGGAGCCTGGGGGTTGATGATGAAGGCTACGAACTGGACCCTGAGTACTCCACTGTGAACCGGCGGCTGCCTGCGGGGGTCCCTGACCGAGGCCGGCCACACAAGGGCAGGTAATGGCTGAGTGCCCTCCCCCTCACCCCCTGCCCCTGAAGGTAGTGCCTCCCAGTCCTTAGAGCAGCTTCTGAAAGTCAGGGATCATGAAGCATCTATTAGGCATCTACTGTATTCTGGACGCTGTGCCAAGCTCTAGGGATGCAACAAGAGAGCCTTGTCCTCTAACGGGGGAGAAAACATGCAAAGAGACAGCAAGCTGTGCACTGGATGGACAGATGACCACTGAGGGAAGGTATCAGAACCAAGAGGGCCTGGCGCTTTGGTGGGGACTCAGAGGAAGCCAAGGAGGTTCAGAGGGTCAGAGTGGACCAGGCTTGGGGTACAGCCAGAGAGGAAGTCCAGAGCCGAGAGATGGAAGGTCAGGGGCCCTGAAGGTCACCAAGAGCCTTCTGTATTGGCTCCGGGAGGCCACTGAGGGGTGGCATGTTCGGGTCAGTATCATCACTGTCATTGCAGTTGCCAAGTCACTCAGTCCTGTCTGACCCTCCGTGACCCCATCTGGGGTTTTCCAGGCAGAGATACTGGAGTGGTTTGCCATCTCCTTCTCCAGCTCATTTTACAGATGAGGAAACTGAGGCAGAGAGGTTAAGTGACTTGTCCAAGGTCACACTGCTAGTTGATGTCTAAAGCCAGATTTGAACTCAAGGCTTCCTGACTCCAAGTCCAGCATTCCTAAGTGCATCTTCTGTCCCCCTTTCTCCCCAAATGGCCCCTTCTAGCCTCTGGCAGCAAGAGAGACACAGGATGGCCAAGAAGGATAAACTTGGGAGCCAAGGCATTGGAGTCAAAAGACCTGTGTTCAAATCTTACCTGTCACTGTTAGCCATGTGGGAAAGTCATCAGCTCTGTGCCTCAGTTCCCTCTCCTGTAAAATGGGAGGAGGCCTCATCATTGGACCCCATCTCAGCTCCACCACAGACCCCAGAATTACAGGATGTCAGAGCAGGAATAGACTTGAGTACTCCATTTGGAGTCAGGAGACCTTATTGAGTCCTGGCTCTTTTCCTGAAAGTTGTCCAACCCCGGGCCTTGTTATCTCATCTGTGAAATGGGGATGCTGCCCAGGGATGCTTCAGACTCCCATGGGATGATGTCTGCAGACCTCAGGGCACTCCAGGAGGATCAGCAGCTGAGTGAGGAGACATAGAAGGGAGAGGAAAGAAATGTGTGTCAACTGGAAAGGGAAAGAAGAAAAGATTTTAGAAATGAGAGGAGACCGCAGCCCAGAGAAGGGTCTTGGTGGAGTGTCCACACTGGGGCTCCTGTCTTCCAGCCGCCTCCCCTCTTTGAGCCTCAGCGTCTTCCTCCATCAAATGGAAATGACATCTCCAGATTCCTCAGCAGGAAAGCAGAGTCCTAGATTGAGGACTGTGAGGGGCTTCTGAGTCATCCAGCGTAGCCTTCCCATTTTACAGAGCAGTAAAGTGAGGCCCAGAGGGTCTAAGTGACTTGGCCTGGTAATTAAGGCCTTCCTGATTCCAGGCCTGCTCACTTGTCCTCTATGGAGAAGTCACCAAGACGAAGCCCCCTCATTTCTCAGTTGGTAAACAGAGGCACAGAGGGACTAAAGAATGACGAGAGAAGGTGGAAGGAAGGAACAAGTCATGATTGATGAAAGGAGCTGGGGAGGACTGGGGGCAGGGAAGGGCTTTGAGTGCAGCAGGATTGGACCGACGTTGAGGGTCCTGGGCACCGAGAGGCTAGTGAGTGGCCCAGGGTCATATGGCACGTGTGCGCCGGAGTTGGAGCCAGAGCCCAGGGCATAGGCCCTCCATCGACCATGCCCCACTGTCTCTCTAAATTATTCTTTCTCATAATTAGCAATAATAGAAGAGGAATGTTCACAATGACAGCTAGCTGTATTTCTGACTCCTTAAGGTTTGCCAAGCACTTTCCAGATGCGATGTTTTTAGTGCCTCACAACAACTCTGCATGATACGGCAGATATCATTCTCCCCATTTTATAGCTTAGGAAACTGAGGCACAGAGAGGTAGCTTGATTTACCCAGCCTTACTGGGCTACCAAGTATTTGATCTTGGATTCGAACTCAGGCCTTCATTCCCAAGTCCACCCCCAGGGCCCGAAAGCCTAAAGCTCCGGACATTTACATGAGGTTTCAAGGTTTTTCCAAGCCCTTTACAGACATCATCTCATTTGGGTCAACCCAGGGATAGAGGTCACATGGGAATTATTATTTTACTGTTGGGGAAACTGAGGCCAGGAGATGTCTTGCCCAGAGTCACACAGCTAGTGTATATCAGAGATTGGATTCAAACCTAGGTCCCATGAATGTCAGAAGCAGAGCCAGGAGTCCTCATCTATACAAACAGGAAGGCTTCAGATTTCTGTATTGTCTCTGGAGGCCCTGGCTTCCAGGCCCTCCATCCTGCTGGGAGTTTGAGGGTCCTTGTCTGGGAAGTTCCCTGGGCAGGCAGCCAGCCGGGGCATTCCTCTAGCCTAAAGATGGTGTCTCAGCTGCTCTTCCCAGGCCATAGAGGTGCCAAGGATGGGGGAGGAGTTGTGTCAGGGGAGGGTCTGGACCCACACCCAGAAGGGGGCTTGGGTTTATCAGTTTATGCCTGTGGCTGGGAGGATTGTCGGCTTACACCTTCCTGTGCCTGGGTGGATTGTCAGCTTAAGCCTGTACCTGGGAGGATTGTTACCTTGCACCCTCCTGTGCCTGGGATTGTCAGTTTACTAAGCTGAGGCTGAGAGCAGGATCACAGAGAGGAAGGGTCTGAGGCTGGATTTGAATTCAGGTCTTCCTGACCTCCAATGTGTCACCTAAAATGTGGGGCTCAGGCTTGCGATCTGGGGAGGGCCCATCCTGGTTTCCAGGGAGTGCGCTGTGCTGACCAGCTTTGGGGAGTCCAGGGAGGAAGCAGTGAATTAGACATGCTAGGGGCTGCCTCCAGTGAGAGAGGCTCCCCCCAGGCTTTCCAGCCTTGGATGCTGGCCTGCTTGGCCTGCTCATTTCTGCCTTCAGTCTGCATGTTCTCTTTGAAAGGGAGAGAGAAGAGGATAAAGAAGGCCACCATGAAAGGAACTTGTGTCCTGGGGCCCTGTAGGCACTACTGTCCCTGTAGCCACATCCTGCCCTATGGAGGATAGCCCTGTGTGCTCTGACATCCCAGAGCCTGGGCCAAGGCTCCTGCCTACCCCACCTGGACCGTATCATCCCACCCCCATCTCCATGCCCTGTCCTCCTCCTCCCCAGCCCAGCACAGGACCACAACTCTCTGCCACACCCTGGGCCAGCTCTCCTCTATCCCCACAGGGATGCTTCTGTCCAGATGGATAATGGCTGTCACTCCCGAGAGGCATCCCCTCTTCTTTCATGCCCATCTCTCCCTCAACATTCCAGGAGAGGGAATGCAGAGAACGGTCCCTCACCCTCAGTCTTTGAACCTTGCAGCAGGGGTGGGGGGACAGAGGGATATAATAATACTAACATTGAGATAGCACTCTAACACTGGTAAACCTTACAATTATCTCCTCTGTGCCTCACAACTACCCTCGTAAATAGGTGCTATCCCATTTTACAGATGAGTAAACTGAGGTAGGCACAATCTTAGTGACTTGTCCAAGGTCACCCAACTAGTTGGTTTTTGAGTCCAGATGTGAACTCAGGTCTTTCTGACTCCAGCCACTCTGTCCTTTGCACCACCAAACTACCTCTGGAAGTGTCCTACCATCCATTATACCCCTTCCCATCCCTTACATCCCTGCCCATCCTGAAGCTAATCAAGTGCTATTGTGCTAGGTACTGGAGATATAATGAAAGCCATAAAAACCTCTGACCTCAGGAGGCTCCCAATCTAACAAGACACAAAAGGGATCTCACAGGATCCCCACAGGGGCCAATCAGAGAAAAGGCTGCAGGGTGCTGAGAACTGCCAGGCTGAGGAATCCCATAGTTTCCCCTGGGCTCTGTGATAACGGTTGTATTCTCTAAGGAGAACATCGTAGGGTAGATCTCCCTCTGGACAAGCCATTTCTCTCTTCTCTGCCTTCTCCTTTTAGGCCTGGGCATCCAGGCATAGGGAAGAAGCTTCTCACCCACTTTGGCATCTCCTTTCCTTCTCAGAGGCTATGATGAACCAGGAGAAAGTGAGATGATGGACGAGCGGATTCCCTATGTGCATGCAGGCTATGCTGCCCCACTGGCACAGCCCGAGAGGGGCAGCATGGCCAGCATCGACCGCCTGGGCAAGAGGTCTCCCTCCATCGATAGCATCCGCAAGGACCCGAGGTGGCGGGACCCAGACCTGCCAGAGGTGATTGCCATGCTCAGCCACCCCATTGACCCAGTCAAGTCCAACGCAGCCGCCTACCTGCAGCATCTGTGCTATGAGAATGACAAGATCAAGAAGGACGTGCGCCACCTCAAGGGCATTGCCATCCTGGTGGGGCTGTTGGACCATCCCAAGGCTGAGGTGCACCGACGGGCCTGTGGGGCCCTGCGCAACATCTCCTATGGCCGGGACCATGAGAACAAGGTGGCCATCAAAGGGTGCGACGGCATCCCTGCTCTCATCCGGCTCCTGCGCAAGACCAGTGACATGGAGGTTCGGGAGCTCATCACTGGTGAGTGCCCTCCACGCCCGGCCCCAGCCTCAGTCTTGGCCCTTCTCTCACCCCGATTCCATGCCTGAGCTCCTTCCCACGCCTTCTCTCTCTTTACATCTTTTCCCCTTTTCCTTATCTCATTCCCTCCTACTTCATCTTCATTCCTGACCACATGTAGGGAGTGGCGACATTGTACATGGTGGCAGGTGGGACCAGAGGAGGGTACATTGATACTCTACCCATTAGCAACCAAGTTTTAATTCCATTTTGGTCTCAGCTGGAAATTGGTGTGGAAGGGTTGACCAGGGCATGGTGGAAATGGGACCTTCCAACAATTACTGTCTATAATATTGAAGTTTTATAGTAAGTTCCCCATCCCTGAAAGTGTCTGAGCAGAGGAGGCTCATGTGTCCTGGATGTTGTAGAGAGAAGGCCATGTTTCCTTTGTATCCATCACCAGGAGCCACTCAAACCAACTTGATTGGATTGAATTCTTACACTGGGTGGAATAAGACATGTGCAGGGAACCTTGGTGATGGGGCTAAAGCCTTGCATCAGCTCCATGAGGCAGGTGTTGGGTCTGCCACTGCCCCACAGGCCTCCCAAGCCTCTGAACACCTGAGGTCATGATGGGCCTGTGAGGAAATCCATTGTGCAAGGCTCGTCCTCAGCGAGCCCTGTGTGGTTTTCAGATCTCAGTAGCTGCTCATGATTCCAAAACACTTCCAGGTTCACAGAATGCCCTGTTTTGTTTGGAGGAAGGAAAGGAGAGAGTGTGGGGGTTATTTCCCTCATTTTCCAGGTAACAGTAAGGCTCCTAATTAATGCCAGCTGACATTCAGGTTGCAGTCTCTGGTCTCTTGCCAGCCTGCTTTCCATTAGACTGCCAGGGAATTGTTAAAATAGTGAAGGTAATTACTGACATTTCTTTTAAAAAAGAACCCACCACTTCCTAGTTTTATTTATTAGTTCAATGTGGTTTGTTTTTACTTTCAATTTTATTAATCTCTCCTTTGATTTTCAAGATTTCTATTTTGGTGTTTAATTGGAAGTTTTTAAATTGTCGTTTTTCACTGACGCTTCTTTAGTTACATTAGAGTTCACAATGTCCTTTATACCTAGGATCTGATTTGAGACCCACAAAACCTTGTGAGTCAAAAACCATTCTTATCCTTTCTCATGTTATTGATGAGGAAACTTGAGACGGCCACAAGTCAAGTGACTCTCCCAGAGCCATTCAGTGAGTCTGTCAGAGGCTGGATTTGTACTCAGGTCTTCCTGCCTTCAGATCCCTATGACACACAGACAAAAGTGAGACAGGTCCCTCCCTAAAGGAATGTCTGATCTTTTGGCGGAGGCAACAGTGGCCAAGTAGAACGAAGGGACAGGGCTCACTCTGTCTTGTGGTAAATGCCGGGCTTGATGAGTTCCAAAATGCTTGGTTGTATCAGTCGTCTCAGGAACCCTGAGTAACGCGAGTATTGGTGTGACCAAATTTTACAGATGGCGTCACTGAGGCCCAGAGAGGCAAAGGGACTTGTCCAAATCCCTTCTTACAGTTACACTAGTACATGTCCAAGCCAGAATTCACAGCTGGGTCCTCTGATGCAGTTCCCACTCCCATTGGTGCCACCCACCTGCATGTGCCTGTGAGCTGCCAAGAGTACACAAAGGGACCTTGAGAAGATCATCCTTCTCAGAGTCTTCTGGCCTTTGCTTGGAGACTTCCAAGGATGGGAAGCTCACTACCTCCTGGGGCAGCCTGTTCTCTTTTGGGACATTTCTCAAGCAGGGTAAATGGGTCTCTACAGCCTTCCCTGATTGCTTCCAGTCCTGCCTCAGAGCAGATAGTGGCCCACTCTGGAGTGCTCCCAGATACTCTCTGAACCACTGCTACCTTCTGTCTTCCAGGCACGCTATGGAACTTGTCTTCCTATGAACCCCTCAAGATGGTTATCATCAACCATGGCCTACAGACCCTGACCAATGAAGTGATTGTACCCCACTCGGGTTGGGAGAGCGAGCCCAACGAGGACTCCAAGCCACGGGATGCCGAGTGGACCACTGTCTTCAAGAACACGTCAGGATGCCTCAGGTAAGGTCATCAGAGCAGGTGGACCTGCACTACTAAACCCAGAGAGAGACAAAGAGGGAGAGAGAAGAGGGAGATGGGGTAGAGGAGAGAGGGAAGAAGGGAGATCAAGACAGAGAGAGAGAGGAGAGAAGAAATGCGGGGGAGAGCGAAGAGGAGAGGAGAAGAAAGGAGAAAGATGGAGAGAGAGAGAAAGAGAGAGACATGGGCGGGGGTGGGGGAAGGAAGAGGCCAGAGGCTGCCACTCATTCATTTGGGGTGATCTTGTGCCAAGTTCTTTCTCTTAGGGTCTCAGTTTTCTCATCTGCCAAATGGGATCCACAGTGGCACTCATTTCTCTAGCATGTGCCAGCATTATCTCACTTGGGCCTTGAGCTGCCTGGGAGGCAGGTGGTGCTGTTACCATTTAATAAATGAGGAAACTTTAAGATCATATATTTAACACTGGAAGGGACCTTTGCAATCATCTACTTGGTGGTTTCCATGTTGTTTGCTCCCTTAGAGCATCAGCTCCCTGAGGGCAGGAGCCACGTTTTTTCTTTTTCTGTGTCCAGAGCTTGGCCCCAGGTGGACCAAGTCAGTCCATGAGCATTTATTAAGTGCCGAGGCACATAGTTAGGGCTTAATACGTGTTTGACTGGTTGACATCTAGTTCAGCCATGTCATTTTATAGATGAGGAAACTGAGGCAAAAGGAGGTTATTTGAATGAAAAAAGCATTAATTATTTTCTGTGTGCCAAGCGTAGTGCCAAGCTCCTTTGAGCCCCTCAATTTAGTCAATGTCAGCCATGACCTACAGACCCTGAGCCATAAAATCATCCCAAAACCAACTGATGTGGGAGAGCAAGAGCCGGGAGATAGTTATACACAAATACGAAAGCCAAGACAACATTACCCTTAAATAGCTTATATTCTAAAGGGGTAATAAAGTATGAAGGGGAGTGATGGGCAGGGCACTTTGGTCTGGCAAGTTAGGTATTGTGAGTGGGGAGTGAATTGACACATCCCATCCAGGGACAGTGACGGACTTGATCTGATCTTGGTTCATGGTTACGAAATTGACAAGGCGGGGTAAAACGAGGACAGGTTAAATTTCTGCCAAGGTGAAATTGGCCCATTAATGACTAATTACCAGTCTATGGATACCATCTAACTGTATCATCATCCAGCCCACATCTCTCTACCTCTTCTAGAAATGAGGTTCATCTGCCATGGACATGGAGCCAGGCTGGTTTTTGGTGCACTGCTTCCTTTTCTAGATGTTGCCCAACCATCTCTTTAATGCTTCTTTCTAGAATTTTCCCAGGAATTCAAGTCAAGTTTCCTGTCCTGGCATTAGTGACAATACTTGCCTTTCACTGGTCCTGTGAAACGCTTGTATCTACAGTCTTTCAAGTATCATCAATAGTTGGTTAACAATCCTTTCAGGGCCCCAGGAGCTCGTTCATCTGGACCAGAGGGGACTTGAATTCATCCAGGACAGCAAGGGCTGCTCCATAGCCCCCTCTCCATAGCTAGAGTACATACTCCTCATACTGGTTCCTCTACATTTCCAAGGATGACATTCGCACTGGATCCAGGCAAGATTAGCCCATCTTCATGGGCAGAGGGAAAGGAAGGAACAGGAAGCAAGCACTTATTAAACGCCTACTGTATTTTGGAATATGTGCCAAATGCCTCATTTTAGATGAGAAAAAGCTCTAGCAGATGCCCAGAACCTTGGAGTCACCCCTCCCTGCCAGATTGCACCTCTGGGCCCACTGGGATCTACTTCCCAGATGCCCTACTGCTTCTTCTGTGCCTAAGGGGGCCGGTAGTGTGGATGGCTCAGGCCCCCTCAGGCCAGTGGTGGAGGATCTGGGCAGGTGCCAGCCACTGCCCCAGGGGGCCAAAGGTCTGGGGTGGAGGGAGCCCATTGTGCTGGACAGGAAATGGGCTGACAGGGACGGACTCATCTGCCAGATCAGGCAGCTGGTACAGGTGGCAAGCTGGCATTTCTAAGCAAACTCCGTATCAGCTGTTTGTTCAGCTGATTAAATCACAGAATGGTAGAAGTTGGAGGGCCTTAGAACAGGCGATGCCAGAGCTGGCAGGGGCCTTAAACATAGACCACTGAAGGGTGGGGGGTTTTGCCCTGGCCATGGTCTTCATCATCTTGGGTCCCTGAGGTCAGTCAACAAGCATTTATTAAGGTGGTGCAATGTATAGAGCACTAGGCCTGAAGTCAGGAAGACTCATCTACTTGAGTTCAAATCTGGCCTCAGACACTTACTATCTGTGTCATCTTGGGCAAGTCACTTCCCCCTATTTGCCTCATTTTCCTCATCTGTAAGATGAACTGGAGAAGAACATGGCAAACCACTCTAGGATCTCTGCCTGGAAAACCCCAATCAGATGTGCTTGAAATGCCTGAGCAGCAAACAACAAGAAGTGTCCCAGCCTTCTGTGTGCTGGGCACACAAAGATGAAGGACTCCTGTCCCCACGAAGCTTATGCCCTATCAGGGGAGAGATTGCGGCCATGTCTACAGAGACAAAGCAATAGGAGGCAGTTGGACCTGGGGGAGCAGACGGGGCCCCTCCAAGAGACGGTGCGGGACTGAGGAGGGTCAGGGACGGTGGAGGGCAGGGGTGAGAAGGGAGAGCATTCCCGGTGTCCAGGACTGTGAAAAGGCAGGAGGAGGAGGGAGGCTGACTGGCTGGACCGTAGAGCAGAAGCAAAGCATATGTAGTCACCTTGGAAACATAGGTTGGGACCTGGTTGGGAAGGACTTCAGAGGTTCAGGGAGGAGCTTGTACTTCTTCCAGACTACCGTAGGGAGCCATGGAAAGTTGGAGAGCAGGGGAGTGACCCCTCAAGCCTGTGCTACAGGAACATCCCAGGCAGCTCCATGTTTTCACTCAACCTAATGACCAAAAAAGGGAGGCAGGACCCTGTTCAGATGTGGGGGGTCAGGATGGAGCTGGAGAGAGGAAAACAATGGAATGGATGAAAAATTTCTTACCCATTGGTGCTGTTTGGAAGTAGATGGGCTGCCTTGGGAGGTAGTGAGTTCCCCAGCCGGGCTTGAGGACGCTTTATCAGAGGTGGTCTAGAGATGATTCTTGCTCAGGTCTGAGTTCTACTTCCAGCTCTGGAATTCTAGGAGTTTGAAATTTTAGGAGTACCCGGGCCCAGGCAGTGGTAGCTGGGGGGAAATGACCTCCCTCGTTACTTTAGAGGAGCATCTCTGAGGTGGGGTGGCCCACACTGTGCTTTTTAAGGTTTTATAGTCGGGGCTTGGATGCCACAGTTATGTCCCCTCTTCCACCACAGTGGCTGCAGATGCCACATTCCACCCCAACAGCTCCCCACTCTCTGCTCAGAGGAAATGAGGTCTGCTTCCTCCCCCGGCCTCCAGTACTAGGGCTAGTCAGCACTTCCAGTCCTGTTAACATCGCTGGCACTTACACCATTGCTGCTGTCATGATCGGTCCACTCTCAAGTTAATCCTCTGCCATGTGCTGGCCACTGGGTATGCGTGGTGCTAAGAACCCAGATACAAAGTAAGCCTCTGAGGCAGTGTCCACCATGGCAGCAGTCACCGCAGGGAAGGCTTGGATAGAGATGAGGAGACAGGGCCTAAGAAAGGCAGGGCTGGGGCTCCACTCCAGGCCCCATGATGGACACAAGGTCATAGGTTTAGAGCTCAGGGGGCCCTTAAGAAAACTCCAGGGCTTGGCATATAGTAGGTGCTCAGTAAGGGTTTATTGGTCGATTGACTGATGGATGGTCCTATCCTGTGCCACATGAGGCACTGCAGCTGATAGTCTGGAAGCATCCAGGGGAAGGGTCTTGAGGCCATGTTATCTGAGGACCCTCTGAAGGGACAAGAGAGTCTGCAGGGATAATTGTCTTCATGGGCCCTCTCTCATGAGGATGGAGGATTAGCCTGTTCTGCTTGGCTCCAGGGGCCAGATTTAGGAGCTGTGGTGGGTACAGAGCCAGGCCCTGTTAATCACGAGCTGCCTTCTAGCAAGCTGAGCTGCACCCAAGTTCTCTGGCCTTGAGTCAGGGCTCTGTCTGCTGCATTCAGCTGGAGCCTTCGGTTACACTTCTGAGTGCCATGCCCCCCCCCCCCCGTTTCCCCCACAGCCACCTCCAGAATCATGGGAGAGGGGATGCAGGGAGCAGAGGGTACAGATGTCTGGCCACCAGGCAGTCCATCCTAGCAATCCTGGCCAGCCAAAGCAGGCTTATCTCAGAGGCTGGTGCCCACTTCCCTCTAGATAGAATCAGTGGCCTGTTCCTTGCGCTGAGGCTTGGTCTCCTTGTTAGAATCTCCCCCACCTTCCCCCTCTGCTTCCCACCCAGACGAGATGAAAAGAAGGTCATCTCTTTCTTAGGGAAGCTACCTGATAAGAGTGCAGGACCCCACAGGCATCTGAAGACCCGGGTTCAAGTTCCAGCTGTGACTCTGCATCTATCTCCCATCTCCTCTGAGCCTCAGTTTCTCCATTCATAAAACTGAGCAGGTGCGGGGAGGGAGGGTGGAAGGAAGAATTTCTGAGATCCCTGCCAGCTTCAGATTGATCGAGATAATTGTCTGACATCATGTCAATTCAGGGTTGCCATGGAGAAAAGTGATGATGCCAGGGTCGGGGCAGGGTGGGGCCTCTTCATCTTAAAGGATCGGGCAAGTGGCGGGCCGTGGGCCAGTGGGAGGAAGGCAGCAGGAAGAGTCTCCCGCATCCAGCCTGAGGGCAGGAAGGGACTCAGGCAGCTTCTAGCCCAGACTCCTCTCCTTTTACAGAAAGGGAAACTGAGGCTCAAGGTCTTACAGGGAGGAAATAAGAGAGCTGTGGTTTAAAGTCCAGTCCTCTGACCCTGAGCCTGGCTGCTCTGTGCTTACACTGGACATAGCCTGGCCCCCTGCTATGGCCTGAACCCTGGAGCTTGTCTCGTGTCTTGACCAAAGCAGGTGTCCAGCAACATCTCTGGCCTCTCTTGCTCCCCAGCCAAAGTCACTGTGCAACCCAGGGCAAGATGGCCCCTTTCTCTGAGGGCCCTGAGGCCCACGGGCCGCATGTTGTGTGGGCCTGTTTTACATTCTCTGGTTTTTTGTGGACCACCCAAAATCCGATGGTTGGCATCAGTGTTGTGCAGGTCTGTGCTATGGCAATGTAAGGGGCAGCCAGGTGGCACCATCGTGCACAGAGGGCATGAGGTCAGCTAGACTCATCTGCCTGAGTTCAGATCCGGCCTCAGATCCTTCCTAGCTGTATAACCCTGGGCCAATAACTTAACCTTGTGTGCCTCAGTTTCCTCATCTCTAAAATGAGTTGGAGAAGGAAATGGCAAACCACTGCAGTATCTCTGCCAAGAAAACCCCAAGTGGGGCCATGAAGAGTCAGACCTGACTGAACGAGAGGCGATATAATGTGGTTACTCAGAGTAATGATAATAGCTGTAGTCACTGTCATATCAGTCAATTAGCCATTCAGCAAGCACTAGCCCTTTGATGCACCCTGTTCCCCTCCAGTGTGGGGCCTCCTGTACTTCCACTTCAGGCCTGGTCTTCTTTGGCATCTGCCTCCATTCCATGCTAAAGTGGATGTGTCTTCTCTGGGCCCTGCCCCTCACCAAGGAGCAGGCAGGAGGGCAGGGCCCCCTTCTCTGCCCCCTTCATTGTACCTTACCCAGTAGGCGTGCTGTGGGGACAGCCACATCTCCGGGTCAGCAGGTTTCTGGGTGCTGAGCAGGATAGGGGCTGGGAGAGGCACCCCAGCCCTGGGAAGGATGTCGTCCCTGCTTGTCTCACCCTCCCAAAGGCAAGAGGGGGCAGCCAGGCCTCAGGCTTGGCCTCAGTAGAGAGGCTGCTTCCCAGCCAGAGGCCACAGCCGCTGCCCCCATGTTCCACACTGGCCAAGCCTAAGGAGACAGGAGAAGCAGCTGGGTCTGCTCCTCCCCCAGCTCTGGGAAACTCACCCCAGGGGTCACCACCCCCTCCCCAGGAATGCTTCAGGAAGGGAACAGAGCACAAAGTGCTGGCCTGATGGGAGTGGGACAGAGCTGGGAGGAGGCAGAGGGAGGGGCGCAGGGAGGGAGTATCCTGCCTGATAGCTAAAGAGAAAGGCCACAGGCTGGGAGCCTGGACCCCTGGGTCCCAATCCCAGCCCTGCATCCTCCCAGGAGAGGCAGTGAGCAGGGAATATGCTGGGCTGAATCCTGTGTTCAGCATCCAGATCTTGCTATTTGTGACCTGGTCCTCTCTGGGCCTTAGTTTCCCCATCTATAAAATGAGGGGGTTAGACTAGATGACTTGTGGTCCCTCCCAGACTCATCCATGATCCTGCAGTCTCTCAGGGCCCTTCCAGAGCTAAGTCCTTTGTCTGGTCCAATGCTCTGCAATCTCTTCTGGCCCTTACTCTAGAACTCTGTGACACCCAGGCCTCAGTTTCCTCACTTGGAAAGTGAGCACTTGCCTACCCAGCCTCACAAAAATGTAATGAGGTCATGGGTATGAAAATGTTTTGAAAATGTTGACATTCAATGCTTGTGAATAAGGAGGATGCAAATGGCCCAGTCTAGACATGGGTACTGGGCCAGACTGAGGTTACTTTTTGCTTAATCCTGAGCTATTAGCTCAAAAATCTAGAGCTGGGAGGAACCTCAGGGGGCTTCAGTCCCACCCCATCATCCTCATTTTGGAAAGAAATGATCTACTGATCCCAGGTCACAAAGGTGATAAGCAACAGAGGCAGGAATTGAACTCAGGTCCTCTGACTTCAAAGCCAGTATCTTCTCCGTGCCTGACAATGATATGAGCAGGAGGAGATTGTGTGGTGGGAAAGAAGCTGGGTTAGGACTTGGGAAACTGGCCTTGTGGTGGGCCGTGCTGCCGGAGGTCTTGGTGCAGAGGCTGCTGCAGCTTTGGTGCTACCGTGGTGTTGGTAGGACAGCCCCTTTCAAGGACTGCCCAGCCCTTTAGGCCACCCAGGCTCCAAGAGCAGAAGACCCCGTCACTAGGCCTGAGAAATGAAGCAATGTCTTCACTGCTAAGATGAAGAGAAAAGCCCCACTCCCCAGGGCCTGGAGGTGCTGGCTGTGGTGTTCCAGGAGGAAAAAACCCCATTGCCTAATCGTCAGATCACTTGGGTCCTGGGACTGGATGCAGTCAGGCACTTGCAGAGAGGATGCTGGACCCATGCCCTTCTCTGGGACAGCAAGCATCTCTCACTCCCCTTTCTCCATCTCTGACGAACAGCCTGAATTTAATCAAGGCTCAGATGGTGAGAGTTTCCAAGGGAATTCTGGAGGGGACAGATATGGAAACTGAGACCAGATATGGAAACTGAGCCCAGACTGCCTCCCGCTCCGATGCTCTCTCCACCTGGCCCTTGCCTTCTCCAAGGTCTACCTGGTCATTCCTAAGACCCAAGTTGGAAGGGATTAGAGCTGGGACTGGAGTCCAGGCCCTCTGATCCCAGAGCCAGGGGTCTCGCCCCTGGCCCACCCTACCTCATTCCCCAATTGGAGCTATCTCCTGACTCCCAGAGGCCCAGTGAGCTGACCAGATTCCCTCATTCTCCCCAGGAATGTGAGCTCAGACGGGGCAGAAGCACGCCGACGGCTTCGGGAGTGTGATGGCCTGGTGGATGCCCTCCTTCATGCCCTGCAGTCAGCCATTGGCAAGAAGGACACGGACAACAAGGTGATTATTCCACAGGGCTTGGGGTACTTGGGGGGAGGGACTGGGGTGACCACCTTCCCTTGGGGGCTCTCAGGGTACATCTCCTCCCTTGGGTCAGGGGACTCTACAGGAAGAGGAGAAAGGTACCATAGTAGAGATCAGTCAGTCAGCAGGCATTTATTAAACACCTACTATGTGCAGGCCCTGGGGAAACCAAGAAAGGCACACCATCATCCCTGGTCTCCAGGGGTTCTTGGTCTAATGGGGGAGGTGACCTATATGTCATGAGGCCTGTGTGAGAGGTCAAGTATAATCAGACGGTATCCTCATAGAACAGGGCCCGGGTTTGAATCCCTGCTTCACGTGTTATTGGGGGGGTGACCTTTGTCAGGTCATTTCCTATCACTGGGTCTCAGTTTCCTCATCTGTAATGAGGCGTTTGGACCCCACAGCCTTGGAGGTCTCTTCATCCCTGCCTAGATTAGGGGCAGGATGTTTTATGTCTTTGGTCCTTCCAGGTCCCTCCGAAAGCAGGGTTCTCATGTCCTGGTGTGAAATACTGAACCCAGGGCAGAACCAAGAACAAAGGGGGAAAGTTCAGAAGTCAATTTTAGGCTCAATAACTGAACAGTGTCCCAAGGGACAGAGCAGCCTTAGCAGGTAGTAAGTTCCCTGTCTCTGGAGGTCTTCAAACAGTGGCTAGCCATTTGTCAGGGATGTTGGAGGGCGGCTTCTCAGGCAGCACCAGGCCAGAGTGGCAGCCCTGGGATTTTGGTGGGGTCTTCATTTTAATCTGGTCAGGCTGGGGAGTGGCAGGGGAGTTGGGGAGGAGTCTTTACAGCAGCAGTGAGAGGACTCAGTGGGAGATTCTAACAGGATGGAAACTGGGCTCTGGGATGTGGAAGAGGCTTTAGACTGAGTGTGCGAGGCTGGATTGGAGGACTTTCTCTCTAGGATATTCTATGCTAGAATCATTGAACTGGGAAAGAAACTGGCCTTAGAACAGGGGATGGGAGGGGGCTTAAAACAGGGGATGGCAGGCCTGGGAGGGGGCTTGGAGTAGGGGATGGCAGGGCTGGGAGGGGCTTCAGAACAGGGGATGGCAGGGCTGGGAGGGGGCTTGGAGTAGGGGATGGCAGGCCTGGGAGGGCCTCAGAACAGGGGATGGCAGGGCTGGGAGGGGCTTCAGAACAGGGGATAGCAGGGCTTAGAACAGGGGATGGCAGGACTGGGAGGGGCCCTAGAACAGGGGATGGCAGGACTGGGAGGGGCCCTAGAACAGGGGATGGCAGGGCTGGACAATGTCTTTGAGACCCTCATTTTCCTTTCTTTCCAAACCCCTTCCCCGTCCCTCTCCTCAGTCGGTGGAGAACTGTGTGTGCATCATGCGTAACTTGTCCTACCATGTGCACAAGGAGGTCCCAGGTGCTGACAAGTACCAAGAGTCCGAGGCCAGTCAGGCAGCCAGCACGGGGGCTCTGCCCCGGAGGAAGAAGGATGATGCCAGCTGTTTTGGGAGTAAGAAAGCCAAAGGTGAGCGCCAAGGGGCCTGGAGCCCTGGGGTCCAGCAGGGCAGGGGCAGGAACCGTGGTGGGGAGGGCTGGGGGTGGGGCTGGCCAGCTACTCCCAGACTCAGGGTCAGGCCCAGGGGCCGCCTTGCTCTCCTCGCTGCCCTGTCTCTGGGCCCAGAGTTAACACTGTCGTCCTCGGCCCTAACAAGAGTTTCTGTCCAGTGGCTGACCACAGCTGTTCAAGGTGGTAGTGAGTGCCTTTATTCCTGTCTGACAGATGAGGAAACTGAGGCCCAGCCATGAGGAGGTGACTTTCCCAGGATGGTCCCTGTGCTGCCCATCCTCCACTCTGCCCCTTCCTCACCTTCCCCAGCCCTCTGCAGACTGAGCAAGCCTCCCTGTCAGCCCAGAAATGGGCACAAGCATGCTCTGACATTGGTCCCCCAACATTGGCTCCCCATGGGGTGCTTTGCTTCTGCCGGAGAAAAATGCCTGAGGCTTGAGCTTTAGAAGGCCAGTCTCCCTCACCCAACTTTGCCCGAGATTCAACCTCTGACTGTTTGGTCAGAGGTTGAGGTCCATCTGCCTTCCCCCAAGGTCCCCCGGGCCTCAAGGTGCCCTCCCATGAGCCCAGGGTCTGCTACCCACTTGGCCAGATTTGTTTCTCTGAATCATGAGGTGGAGGGCAATGTGAGGCTCTCCCAACTGGTGTGGCCCTGCCTGTGGGTGGGACAGAGCATGGCCTCTGACAGAGGGAAGCTGAGGGGGTCACCTGACCTCCTCACATGGGGGACGCTGTCCTTGGGTGCTGGGGGAGGTGCTTTTGGGAGGCAGCCATTTCAGCCAAACCAGCTTCTTCATCTCAGACATTAGGCCCCCAGAGCCCACCCTGGGACAAACAGGTAGGATTCTGGGCAGGGGCAATGTCTCCCCTTCCTTGGCAGGGGACAGGGAGTGTGCTTTGTGCTCCAGGGAGCTGCTGAGGCCTGACTCCTCTACCCAGGAAGCGCCTTCCCCCCACAGGCCCCCTGAGGGGATCCCAGTTCTCATCCTTTCTGTGCAGAGGAACTGGCCCTAGCCCTCAGGCCTCCCCAAGCCCCAGGCAGCTACATCCCCAGGGTTCCCTGGGCCTCACTCCATGCCAGTCACTAGGGTTGAGGCCCCAGGCATCCTGGATCTCCCAGGTCTCTAGGTCTTGCTTGGTTATCTGGCTGCTAAGATCTGCTGCCTGCCTGCCTGCCCCTTTCCCCTTCCATCACTACCTACCTCCCTTCAGTGGACTCAGCCATTTGTACCTGCCTCTTTGGACTGACCCTGCCCCCAGCCTCTTCTGCCCATCTCATCATACTTCCCATCTGAAAGTGCATCTTCCAGAGTTAATTCACAGGGTATAACAAAAAAATAACAGGCAGCATTTACGTCGTGCTCGCTTAATGTGCCAGGCACCAAGCTGAGCACTTGACAAATATCTCGTTTGATCCTTACAACCCTGGGGAGGTTGGTGCTATTATGAGCTCCTTTTGTAGTTGGGAAACTGAGGCAGACAGAAATTAAGTGACTTGCCCAGAGTCCCACAGCCAGGAAGTATCTGAGGCTGGGATTTGAATTTGGGTTTTCCCAACTCTAGGCCCCGTGCTCTAACCACTGCACCATCTAGCTGCCACATGTTAAAAGAGAATGGCAGGGATGAGGCTTTTCAGGACAGAGTATGTGATCTGAACGTGAGGTTCCTTCCAGCTCTGACTCCAATAGCCCAGTCAGTGCATAGGCAAGCACAGGATTCCCTACTCTTGGCCTCGGGTCCTCAGGCACTGTCAGCCATCCCTACTTCCCTGACCTGGGGGATGCTACTGGCCCCCTCTCCTCCTGCAGTCTCAAAGGAGAAATCTGCTGCCAGCTTATACCCAAAACAAATTAGGATTTGTCTACCTGGGCCTTTGAAGATATCTTCTTCAGTCCGTCTTCCAAACCTCTCCTCACTCATGATTAATTGTCCTATGGGAATTCTTAGCAAGCTAGAAGGAAGACTTGGTATCAGGAAAAACTTCCCAACAGCTAGAGTTGTCCCAAAGTGGAATCACTGCCAGCAGCAGTAATGAACTCCCCATCACTGGGGGTATCCACAGGGGGCCACTGGATGGCCAGTGGTTGGGATGTGCTAGAGAAGATCCTCCATCAGTGCATTGGACTCAAGGCCTCCTGCCTTCCCCCACTTAACTCCTAAAAGGACAACCAAGAAAATCCAGATGGGTTAATAGGACAGGCTTCCTTCCCACTACTTGAGAAACCTAGAGGAAGTGAGCCCAGCCTGATGGAGAGAGAGTTGGTCTTAGCATCAGGAAGCCTCCTCCTCTGATCCCTGAGGGTTGGATGACCCTGGACAAGTCACTGAAATCATCAGTGCTCCTGCCCATCTCTAGACTCAGAATTTTGTGTCCAGAACCTCCTTAACAGTCAGTCTGGTGATGCCCAAGGAGGCCTTCTCAGGGTTCATGTTTTTAAATGAGTAAAATAAATCCTCAGCACTCCAGAACTGTAGTACTTAGTAAAGTACAGTCATCAAAAGATAGAAAAGACCAATTCCCAGCTTTTTCCCAACTGTCAGGGGCAGAGCAGGTGGTGGCCTGTGTTGGTGGAGGGAGTTCTTTACCCTGGTGAAGTCACAGGTGAAGACCATTGAGCCCAGGGTTCAGCCCAGCCCCCAGGGCTCCCCCAGAGTTCACCCCAGGAAGCACTCCACATCTCAGAGCCCACCTAGCCTCCCTGCTCCCTCCCTTGGGGCTCAGCAGAAGCAGTCCTCAGCTGCATCTGGTGGTGAAGGTGGCCAGAGTGACTCTCTCACTGGAGGCTGACAGGAGTCAGGTGCTGGGGGAGGGCATCTCCTGGGGCCCTGTGGGGAGAGCAAGCCCAGCCCTGGGCAGCTTGGGGTGGGGCGGGGAAGCCAGGCCCTTGCTTGGACTACACCTCTCATCATGGCTCTGTATTTCTCCTTTGTGCGACTCTTGTTTCCTTCTCTGCTGCTTTTCTGGTCCTAAGAGGATTGGTTCAGTCAAGGTGAGTTCCTGTGTCCTTTTCTCTCCTCTTTTTCCTTTCTTTGCTGTCCTGGGGCCCCTGGCGGCAGACAGGGTCGGGATGCAGCTCTGGCCCACATCTGTCCAGCTCCCGATCATCAGGGGCAGCCCTGCTCTCAAGTAGAATGACAGTGGTTAAAAAGAAAGTCAAGGTTTGTGGTGATGAGCCTCTCTGGGCTAAGCTGGTCTTTCTGCAGATGTACAGTCCATCCCCAATCACATTCAAGGCATTTTTAGTTTATCAGGACTTGTTCCAGATTTCTCAGAATGGCTGAGAACCCAGAGTAATGTATCTCCATGTCACAATGAGGCACGAGAGGAAGCTACTACTAGAAGGAGATGAAGTTCAGTAGTGAGAAGTGTCAAGTTCTGAACTGGGATGCAAAAAGTCAATTGTACCAGTATGGAATGGGGGAAAGATGACTCAGCAAACCAATTCATTAGAAAAGGATCTGATGGTCTTAGTCAATGTAAGCTCAATGTGAGTCAGCAAGAGAAGACAGAAAGCCAAAAAAACAATTAATGCTAGACCACACTCTTCGAAGCAGAGTCATGGGGTGTGGTTTCAAGGCCACAGGTTCCCCACCCTGGCTAGAATAAGGGACTAATCCACTCACTGCCACCCCCTGCCTTCAACCCCATATGGAGAATCACACACTGTTCTGGCTGCCATGTTTTAGAAGAGACTTTGACAAACTGGAGCTTGAATAGAATGGAGAAGAGGCTGGAGAGAACTGAGAACATTTAGGTTGGAGAAGGCAGGGTGGGTGTCTTTGAGGCCCATCAGGTGGCAGAGGGCTTAGCCGGCTTCAGTTTGGCCCTCGAGGGGAGAACCAGGAGCAATTGGTGGGAATGGAAGAATGGTAGATTTCAGCTTGATTGGAGGAAAAACATCTTTTGACAGCTGTTGTAGTGTCTGCAGTGCATTGGGCGCCTCCCCATCCCTGGAGGTCTCTGAACACAGGATGGGTGCCCTCTACTAAGAGCATTACTGAGGGGAATGTAGGTTCTCCCACTGTAGGTTGTCCACCAGCCCTCCCATTCTGTGGCTCTAAAGAGTCCTTCCTTACCCTGGAGTCACCTGGGTCACCTCACCACAGGGATGTTGGCGCTCAGGCTCTGGCCCCAGCAGCTCTGTCTCTCATTTGAACTTTCCTTGACTCACTCCCTGTTGGAAATCAGGGTCAGAGAGTATGGAGGGTACCAAGGCCAGAGTATAGCAAGGACCACCACCCCCATCTCCCAGAGGCTGCCTGACCAGCCCTACCCCTTCTGAGGGGAACATGTTACTGCCCACTCTCTGTGGGGCATCCCCTTAATGCAACCTGGTTGTGGTGCCAAAGACCCAGGTAGCTATCTACACTCTCCTCCCAGCATCCCCTGGTGGGCGGTTCACTAGCCTCCCTGTGGATTTTCTCTTGTAGAGCTGAATTTTCCACTGAGTAACTGCAAGCAGGAGGTTCTCTTGCATCCTCACTCTGGGCCCTGGTGGCCTCTGTTCCTCGGTCCCTTTGACTAGACAGAGAGGGCAGATGCCCACCCCACCCCTGCCTACATCTGTTCTCAACCTACTAAAGCTTAGAAATCCCTCATCCTTGTGTAATTTATGTCACCCCTGCACCTTGACTCTGGTGCACCTGAAAGAAGGTGGGCTTTGGAGGGAGCAGATCTGGCTCTGCCACCATATTCAGGCATTTATTTACTGTTGAGTTGCAAGCAAGTTACTGAACATTTCTATTTTCTCATCTCTAAAACAGGTGATAATACTTAACACTGAAACCCAACGAAATCATAGGCATGGTCAATGGATAGACTCATCTTCCTGAGTTCAAATCCAACCTCAGATATATACTAGCCCCGTAACCCTGGGCAAGTCACTTAACTATTTGCTTCAGTTTCTTCATCTGTAAAATGAGCTGGAGAAGGAAATGGCAAACCATTCCAGTATCTCTGCCAAGAATACCCCAAGTGGGGTCACAGAGATTTGGAAACAACTGAAAAATGACTAACAGTAACACCTCAAAGGACATTTGGGGTGAGGCATGTTTGTAAATCTTAAAATGCTGTATAAAAATACAAATGATTATTGTTCAGGTTTATAACTTTTTGAGAAGTCACTCTTAGCACCTTTGTAAGTGCAGGGCCTGACTTCACTCTGTTGCCTTGGCTGGGGGCTAGAGAGCAAGCCCTCTGGAAGGACCATTTCTAATTCTGTAGCTAGTACTGGGCCGTCAGAAGGGCCTGGCTAGGACTTGAGTTCAGTACCATGGCTAGCGGAGTGCCCATCTTGGCTAGGACCATGGCTAGAGAAGACAGGCTAATTTCAGCGGGGCTGCAGTTGAGCTCTAAGGACTGATTGGGAGATGGGGGGTGGGTAGAGGATGGGGGAAGCAGGGATCCTCAGAAACTTGGGGAACAGGAAGTGAGGTGGCTGCTGCAGGACAGTCATTATTAGCTTTGTCATGATCATACAGCAACGTTGGTTGTTCGTGGAACAAAGCTCGAATTCAGGGAATGTTTTGGGGCTTGTGAAGGATCTGGCTACATTGTATGGGCTCCCCACAAGCCCTCCCAGACCTAGCTACCCTTCTCTATGTCGGGCTTAACCAGTGCCAGGCTGGCAGACAGGGGAGCTAGGTGAGTGCCTATAGTGTCTCTTAACTTCTGCAGCATTAGGTGCTTTCTCTTTTGCTAGGGGCCTGTTTTGTAGGACAGACAAGTCAGGGATACTGAGGCCTTCCCTGGGTTGTATCTTAGAGCTCTAGACTGCTTGCCTTCTAATTCTCAGGGGGGTTGAGGGTGGGGTATCTGCCTAGAAAAGGGACTTTCAAAAATAAATAAATAAAAAGAAAGGAGGCTTTCTCCCTTTTGTCCTGGCAGGGGCTGCATCCCACCCTGGGGCTACCCTTGGCTATGAGCTGCCTTTCTTCTTAGCAGATGCCTTTTTGAGTAGGATTCAGACTACGTTCTTGCAGACTGGGGTCACTCTTCTGTGTGAGATTATTAAGGGTCTGGGGACTTTGGCATAGACAAGAGGTTAAACTCCTGGACCAGGTGGGCTCTCTGTCTGGCTGCCCTCCTGGCCCCCAGCTGGTAATTACTGGATGTTCAAAAGGGAGAGATTTTCATCCAGACCTAGAATAAGGGTCAATCCCATCTAATCTGAGTCAGACCCATTCAGGTTGGGGAGACAGGCAGTTTTTATCGAATGGGCCTAGGCAGGGATTTAGGACAGCCTGGCTTCTGGGCCTAGCCAAGCTCCTACCTGACCCCTGGCTAGCTCCCTTGGGAGCTCTCTGCACCTCACTTTCCTCATCTGTAGACCTGATGGCCAAGGTCGTACCATGGTACCATCTTACTGGCAAGATCTACATTCAGATGCAGCCTAGGTGACCTCAGGCACATCACACTTCCCCTCCTAGGTCCTTAGTTTCTTCATCTGTAAAATGGAGGGGAGGGGATAACTTCCCTTCAAGCCTGTCAAGTGCCTCCCAGCTCCAGTGTTCCGTGTTTTAAATGCAGCTTAATATAAGCCCATTCAAATCAACAAAACGCTAATTATCCTAAACATACACCATGTGTCAGTCCAGGCTCTGGGTTGGGGGTGGAGAAATGAAGGAGAGTTTAGTCTCTGCCCTCAAAGAGCTTCCCATCTGATAGGAAAGGGGCCAGATCTGTGATTTCTTTGGCACAGAACTCCCAGATGAGAACACTCCCCCCACTGATGCAGGTCACCACTTGTTCCCCAACTTGGTCTTAGAGGGCCCTTAGAAGGTGATTTGCTCAAGGTAACACAGCCTCTATTGGTCAGAGGCTGGACTTGAACTCAGGTCCTGCTGACTGCAGTGACAGCTTGGTACCCTATGCCCCACTTTTTTTCCTACTACTTAATCAGAGGGTGGAAAATAGAAGTGTGATAGAAGGAATGTGTTGAAGGCAAAGGATCAGGCAAGCCTGGGAGCTGGCTGACTTGGAGGAAATAGTCAGGCCCACCTCCTGCTGAATCCATTTCCTTGGAAAGGGCTCGTCCCCAGCA
Source organism: Notamacropus eugenii (assembly GCF_028372415.1). Lineage (NCBI taxonomy): Eukaryota > Metazoa > Chordata > Mammalia > Diprotodontia > Macropodidae > Notamacropus > Notamacropus eugenii. The sequence goes on from NC_092875.1 coordinate 11,102,976, forward strand.
GGTTGACCACAGGGAGTGGGGGAGCAGGGAGGATGTTAGCCCCAGAAGCTTGCAGAGCATCAGTTGGGGGTCCCTCCCCCATTTATAGTTAGCCATAATGATGGAATCACAGATTCTGAGGAGACCAGCAGCCCTCTCTGCTCTGAACCACAATCAGAAGAGAGAACCCCAGGGGCAGACCAGGGCAGGCCAGGATTCCAGCCTTGCTGGTCAGCTCCTGGTACCCGCGCCTGGCTCATGGTCAGATGGTTCGGAGGCACCCCTGGTCGTCAGAGAACTCCCTCCATAGGGTGAGGGAAAAGGAGAGATCCATAGGAACCAGTAACCAGGAGAAAGACATCTGACATCCCCAGGCTGAGGTTCTGGGCTTTGTAGATTCAGAGATGCCATTTCAGCTGCCCACTAAGCGGGGATTAGACTGTGGCGAGCTGATGGGAGTGTTTAAAGTACCAGGGTCATTTCTAAAGGGAAATGAAATGGACAATTTCTATAGCGGGATTATACCCTCAAAAACTGGAAGTCGGGGTATGAGACCAAGCTGGGCAGCTTTGGCCAAGTCATTTCTTCCACTGAGCCTGTTTCCTCATCTGTGAAATGGAAGGTGTTAAGTGAAATGATTTCAGAAATTCCTTCCAGCACCCAAAAAAAGCCTTGTGCTGCTCTGTTCCTAGATCTTTTTCACCCTTTCTGTGCTGGGCCTTGTGGCTACTGCCTGGGACTTGGAGTCAGGAAGGCCTAGGGTCCAGTGCCGTTTCACACACTAACTGGCTGGAGGACCCTGGGCTGCTTGCTTGACGGCTTTCCGACTGAGTTATGCCATATGGAACATTAGGAGGGGGCCCTGATTGGCATCAGCTGGGATGCTGGCCACACGTCAGGATGACCTGGAATCAAATCTTGTCTCAGACGCTTACTTGCTGACTGGCCTGGACAGATCAGTTCCTCTTTCTCAGCCTTGGTTCCCCCATGTGTAGAATGAGGGTGAGAGGCAGCAGGGCATGGCCTGCTGAGCATTGGACTCAGAGTCAGGAGCACCTGTGGGTCTGATCAGACCTCCTGGAAATCACATCACCCTCAGGTGTTTCCCGGAGACTCATCTGCTCCTTCCCATAAGAGTTGTAGTCTGTGTCCAACACAAAGACAAAACACATGGATGACCTGCGTTAGGCTGGGTCATGCCCTTGATGGAAGTCAGCACCAGAGAGATGTGGTCACTGGGGAGACCAGATTCTCAGTCTGAAGGTGAGCAGGGACCAATGAGGACAACAGGCATTGCTAGAAAGCTTTGAGCATCCTGCCTCGGACACTTCTCACCTGAATGGCCCTGGACAGGTCACTCTGGGCCTCAGTTTCCTCATCTGTAAAAGAGGATTGGACTCTAAGGTCCTTTCCAGATCCCATGGGAAAGATAGATGTGTCTGTGGAGCCTAGATGTTTCCAATCAAACCTTGCCCCTCTGCCCCCGCTGCCCCAGGGTGCTCTAGACTTTTTTGGATCAACATTCTAGGGTAACCAGAACCTACCTAGGGAGTTAAAGAGAGTCTTGGACCTCTTCATTAGATGGGGAACTCCAGGTGTAGAATCTCCCTCTGCTGGTTCTGCTGGGCAGTCTTAGAGAATTATCCAAGTCACTCAGAGGTCGAACGATTTGTTGGCGGCCACTCAGCTAATACGTGTCAGGAGCCAGACTTGAACACGTGCCTTCCTAACTCCAGGGAAGGTTCTCAGTCCATACTTACACTGCTCTGGCTCTCCTTCAGGTTGTAGACCTTTGTGTCTTCACGTCTTAGGATTTAGAACTCAAAAGACCAGATTCATTACCAAGCATTTATTAAGGACCTACTGTGTACTGAGCACCAGGCTCATCTCTGGAGACACTAAGCCAGAAGCGAGATGGTGCTTGCCCGTACCGCAGCCCCAGGAAAGTCAGCTTAGCAAAGCCTAGGACTGCTGCTCAGCAGATGGGTTTTCAGTGAAGAAAGCAAAGTACAGAGGATCATACGTTGATCCTGTTGGAATATATTCTGGGTGCTGGGTTAAGGATCTGCTGCTGGGGAGATGCAATATCTTCCTATCAGAGAGCTTGGGATGAGGCAACCATATCACAGGAAAGTGAGTGGAACCATACAGCAGGCAGGCAGTAAGATGCCAAGGCTGCCTAGACTCTGGGCTCCCAGTGATTGACTGGGGAGGGGGCATGAAGGGCCAGGCCTGAGAGTCCAAGGCTCACCCTCTGATCTAGGCAATTCTGCCCCAGCTGAGATCCGCATTAGGGGTTGGAGGAGGAGAGGGATGAGGTTCCTTCTGAAGGAGCAGAAACGGCATATGACGAGGACTGTTAGAGATTGTATACTTAAGCAGTAGGTGGTATGGACTGCATAAGTGCGCACTGGCTCTCAAGTTAGGGAGACCTGAGTTCAAGTCCCATCTGAGACACTAACTGTGTGACCCTAGGCAAGTCATTTCACCTCCATCTGCCTCATTTTCCTCACCAACCCTGGGAGTTCAATCCAACCAAATATACTTTGATGAATTCCTTTTCTTGGCAGATTTATCACCAGCACACAGTGGACATCAGGGAAGGGCCAGGAGCTTTCCAGGGAGGACCCTCCCTCACTGCCTCAAGGGAAGACCCCAGACTGGGGGGCAGGGCACCTACCTTCTGTTCCCGGCTCTGAACTCTCTACCCTGTTGTTTCCTCCCTCTGGGCCTCAGTTTCCTCACCTGTAAAAGGAAGGAGTTTACTTAGAACCAGAGGAAGGCAACGGGGATGGTGAAGGCCCAGAGATCAGGTCATGACAGGAGCCTCTAAGGGAACAAGGGATGCTTAGCCTGGAGATTGAAGGGGAATTGGCCTTGTTCAGAGGGGGAGGCAGGCCAAGGCAATGTCAGGAAGGGACTCCTAAGGATGGCAACTGTCCCCCAGTGGAGTGGGCTGCCATGGGAGGAAGGGAGGGAGCTCCCCTCATCCCCAGGAGACATATGCAAGCCAAGACTGGCGGGGATGTGGGAGAGGAGACATTAATCCTGAGACTCAATGGCCTCTGGTGCTCAGGGGACCCCATACAAGCAGAGCCCACGGCCCTTCCCAGCTCAGACAGTCTCTGTTCTGTGTTCTTAGGGCCTTCCCCTCTGGACTTATGTTCTAATGTTCTATGTTCTAACGTCCCTCTCAGTCATGTCATTCTGTGTTCTGTATTCTCAGGCCCCTCCTAGCTCTGACACTCCCTATTCTAAGGCCCCTCCCAGCCCTGACATCCCCTGTTCTAACCTCCCTCCCACCTCTGACATGCCCTGTTCTAAGACTGTTCCTAGCCCTGACATTCCATATATGACATATCATACCAGCAAGAAACATCCCAGTGCTCTTAACATCAGAAAATCTGGATTCAAATACTATGTTTGAATACTTTTCCTTCTTATGTGGCCTTGGACACAAGTCCTTTAGTCTCTGTGAGCCTCAGTTTCCTCATCTGTAAAACGAGGGGCTTCTGTTCTAAGTAATCTCTAAGGATGCCTACAATTTGACTCTGCTGATCTAGGAGTCCCCCATAACCCCCTGTGACCCTGAGCAAGACCCTTGTGTGCTGATCCTCAGTTTCCTCCTCTGTAAAAGGGGGTTGGACTAGCTAACTGAGATGATCCTAGAGTCCTCCATGGAGTGTAATACAAATTTGGTCTGTCAGTCAACAAGCATTTATTAAGTGCCTACTGTATTCCTCACTTTGAGATGAGATGTTCGAGATACAGGAATTGAAGCAATTAGTCTCTGCTCAGAAAAAGGTTCTGGTCCTTGCTGGGGTGGCCCCTGTGTCAGTGGGGGTAGGGAAGGCTCCTCAGGATGTAGCAGTCATGTCGGGTGTCTCCCCCATTCCCCCTCATCGTCCCTTTGGCTCAGTCTGAACAGGGCTGACATGCTGGGTAATTCTGTCCCTCAGGCCCCTGAGGCTCCGTCCTTCCTGCCAGACCCGGGGTGGGAGTGGAGGGATTCAGACTACCCTCCACCCTCAAACAGGGCACCCACACTTAAGCCCTGCCCTGGACACCTAGTGGTTGTGTGACAGGTCCAGTCTCTTCCCTTCCTCATCTGTAAAATGGATCCCATTTATCTCTATCCTTTCTTGGATATGTGGTCCATGGGAAGCTCACTTTGATGCATCTGTCAGCTTATACTTTCTCAGCCTCAGCCTTCTCCTCTAGACGGTGGGTACCTATCTAGTACCAACCTCCATGGGCTGTGGTGGGAGAAACAGAGTTGGCCTTAGAGGGCATGAGGAGGGGAAGCAGGTGCATCTGGTAACCTTCCCTCCTGCCTGCCCCCTCCCCAGGGCTGACAGTCCAGCATCTCCCGTCTGTCAGTCAGTCCACAAGCATTAGGTGCCTACTATGTGTCAGGCCCTGTGTCCTCTCTCAGACTCCCCCTCTGGCTGCAGCCTCTCTCCTCCCTCAGCCTCCTCTGGGACTCTGCTTCCTGATTATGTAACATTTTGTAGGCTCTAAGCCTAGAGAGAACTTTGATTTCCAAGATGATGCCCAACAAACCCCAAGTCCCACAGTGAGGCCAACCCCTTCTTGTGACAAAAATGAGTGAAATGAGCCCAGAGAGGGTTATGCAGAGAGAGTCCGTGGCAGCCCCGTGCGTCCCTCTCTGGATACCTTTAAAGTGTGGACTGTAGGACCAAGGAGGTCTCATTCCAGCTCTGAGTCCTAGATCCAGTGTCCCCCTGACCCGCTAGGAGCACTTTGAGAAGAAGGACATGGGACCCCACCCCCCAGAGTCTGATGACAGCTCCCTGACCCTCTGGCCTGTCTTCTGACACCAGCCCTGCTCCAGGGACCACCCAGGCTGATGATAGGGCTTCCTGGCTGAGACTGCGGAAGAGGGAGAGGTGGTTGTCACTCCTCTGCTCAAGAACCTCCTTTGTCTCCCTACTACCCGCCAGATACAATGCAAACTCCTGTACCTGGGGTTCAAGGCAGTATGTCATTTGGTTTCCAGCCTCATCTCCCATTCCTGCTTTCTCCAGTTTGGAGAGCTCTCTCCTGCATCCATCCTATGCTTTCCCACCACCCCACTTTTGGCCGACACTGTTCCTACTCCAGTAATACCCTCCCCACCATGTCCACCTGGTGAATTCCTCCCCATCCTAAATTTTGCTCTCCCAGGGAGCCTTCCCTGATTCCCTCAATCAGCTGCAGTCTTTTCCTGGATAGAATCCTGAATCCCTTTGGTGGTCTCTCTGTGGTGTGTTTAGTATGTGGGTGTGTTCCGTTATGGTCTTCTTCATTGGTGTCACGTTCCTCTACTGACTATAAGCCCTGTGAGGGCAGGAACCTCCCCTCCCCAGAACCAAAGGTCCAGCTGTGAAAATGATAAATAGCTATCCTGGGCCCAGAAGGGACCTTCTCACCCTCCCTTTGTTTTGGTTTGCTTTTTTATAGGAAAAAAGAATGGAGGCATGGACAGGAACTTTGATACCCTGGACTTACCCAAGAGATCCGAGTCGGCCAAAGGTAAGCAGGGGCCACTGAGAGCCAAAAGGTCTGGAGAAGGGGACCATCCTTGGCATTTCTGCCCCCCTCATAGACGCCCCACTCATCACTAGGAGTGCCAGCTCTGGGTGTGAGGGCAGATCTAGCACTTGGGGGTTTTTGTCTCAAGTCCTTCTTCTCAGTTCCCAGAATCACAGACTCTGAGGTAAAAGGACCTCAGATGTCAGGTGGGCAAAAATCCTTTATTAAGAGCCTACTATGTGCCAGGCCTTGTGCTAAGCACCAGGGATACAAAGAAAACCAAAAGAGAGACAATAAACAAACAACGTTTGCTGTATACAGGAGAAATTGGAGATGACCCATAGAAGGATGGAGGGCAGCTGGCCCCTCTCTTAGCTGACTGAGGACCCCCACTGCCCCAGAGCCAGCAAGTCCTCTTGTCCCCCTGAGCTGTCCCTTAGGAGGCAGCTGGGTCACACCATAGAGAGAGCACTGTTCTTGGACTCAGCAAGACCTGAGTTCAAATCCTGCCTAGGTGCTTACTAGCTGGATGACTCTGGACAAGTCTCTTAACCTCTTGCCTCAGTTTCCTCATCTGTCAAATGGAGGTCATCATAGCACCTGCTTCCCAGAGTTGTTGTGGAGATCAAGTGTGATAACAGAGGCCAAGCACCTTGCAGACATTAGCACATGCTGTGCTTCTATCGATGAGGACAGTGGTGATCCTGGTTCTTCCATGAGGAGAAGTGAGCTGAAAATAGATACTGTCTCCCCCTAGTGAAGGCAGCCCCAGCATTCAGAGGATCATGGATTTCAAGGGAAAGGAGACAAACTGTGTAATCTAGCCCCCTTGTTTTACTGCAGAAAAGACTGAGGCCCAAAGACTTGTCCAAGATCTCACAGGTTAGGGAAAATGGGAGTGGCTGAAGCAGGATTGGAACCCAGGCCCTCTGACTAAAGCACCAGGTAGGGCATCAGGCTGCCTCCTACGTCAGAAGCTGCTGGATGAATATGAAGTTCTAAGATTCTAATGCTTTCATTAGACCCTCTGATGTTTTAATATTCTGGGCTTCCAGCTCAGACTTTTGTGTATCTCTCTTGGAACACTGGCAATACAGAACTTTAAATGCTAGAATCTAGAACTTCAGAAGCAGAAAATCAGATCGTGAGAACCTTAGAATGTTAGAGCAGTTGGTGCATAGATTCTCAAAACATTAGAAATACAGAAGATTCAAATCTAGAACCTTCAAAATACAAAATCTGAAAGTGTTGGACTATTAGAACATTAGAAATACTGAATTTTTAAGTATTACATATGATGGTTCTCTTTTTTTAAAAATTAATTTGTTTTCAATTTTCTACAATTACTTCCATAAATCTTAGATTTTCTTCCTCTCACTCCCCACTCCCTCCCTGAGATGGCTTGCAATCTTATATGAGTTCCACACATACCGTCTTACTAAATACATTTTCACCTTAGTCATGTTGCATAGAAGAATTAAAATGAATGGGAGAAACCATGAGAAAAACTCAAACAAAACATAACACAAGAGAAAATGGTCTGCTTCATTCTGCATTCCAATTCCATATTTCTTTCTCTGGATGTGAATGGCATTTTGCCTCAAGAGTCCACTGGGGACTTTTTAGGTCCTTGCACTGCTGTGAAGGACTAAGTCTACCAGAAAAATTCCTCACACACTGTGGTTGCTGCTGTGTGCAGAGTTCTCCTGGTTCTGTTCCTTTCATTCAGCATCAGATCATATAAGTCTTTCCAGGCCTCTCTGAAGTCTGCCTGCTCATCATTTTTTATAGCACAGCAGTATTCCACTACATTCATATACCACAATTTATTCAGCCGTTTTCCAATTGATGGGCATCTCCTTGATTTCTAGTTTTTGGCCACCACAAAGAGGGCTGCTATAAATATTTTTGTACATATGGGACCCTTTCCCATTTTTGTGATCTCTCTGGGACACACTCCTAGAAGCAATATTGTTGGGTCAAAGGGTGTGCACATTTTTAAAGCCCTTTGGGCATAGTTCCAAATTGCTGTCTAGAATAGTTGGATCGGTTCACTGCTCCACCAACAATGAATTAGTGTTCCAACTCTCCCACATCTTCTCCAGCATTTATCATCTTCCTGTTCTGTCATGTTAGCCGATCTGATAGGCGAGATGTGGTACCTCAGAGTTGTTTTGATTTGCATCTCTGTAATCAATAGTGATTTAGAGCATTTTTTCATGTGACTAGATAACTTTAATTTCTTCCTCTGAAAACTGCCTGTTCATATCCTTTGACCATTTATCATTTGGGGAATGACTTGTATTCTTGTACATTTGACTCAATTATCTATATATTTTAGAAGTGAGGCCTTTATCACAGATACTAGTTGCAAAAATTCTTTCCCAGTTTTCTGCTTCCCTCCTAATCTTGGTTGCATTGGCTTTGTTTGTGCAAATTTGTTTTTCAATTTAATATAATCAAAACTATCCATTTTACACTTCATAATGTTCTCTGTCTCTTGTTTGGTCAAAAATTTCTCCATCCTCCATAAATCTGACAAATACACTATTCCTTGCTCCTCTAATTTGTTTATAGTATCAATCTTTATACCTAGATCATGTATCCACTTGGCCTTTATTCTTGTGTACAGTGTCAGCCATTGGTCTATGCCTAGTTTCTGCCACACTGTTATCCAGTTTTCCCAGCAATTTTTGTCAAACAGTGAGTTCTTATCCCAGAAGCTGGGGTCCTTGGGTTTGTCAAACAGTAGATTGCTATATTCATTGACAACTGTGTCTTGAGTACCTAACCTATTCCACTGGTCTACCCCTCTATTTCTTAGCCAGTACCAAGTGGTTTTGATGACTGCTTCTTTATAATACAATTTGAGATCTAGTAGGGCTAGGCCACCTTCCCTAGTATTTCTTTTCATTAGTTCCCTTGATATTCTGGACCCTTTGTTTTTCCTGATGAATTTGGTATATTTTTTCTACCTCTAGAAAATAATTATCTGGTAGTTTGATTGGTATGGCACTTCAATAAGTAAAATACTTTAGGTAGAATTGTCATTTTTATTATATTAGCTTGGCCTGTCCACAAGCAACTGATGTTTTTCCATTTACTTAGATCTAACTTTATTCGCGTGAAAAGTGTTTTGTAGTTGTGTTCATATAGTACCTGGGTTTGTTTTGGGAGGTAGACTCCCAGATATTTTATAGTGTCTACCATAGCTTTAAATGAGATTTCTCTTTCTATTTCTTGCCATTGGGACAGTTCTCTTTTCTAACACATCTGAGTGACTCCTTCCCATAATACCCCCACAATCTTCCCTTCTAACAGAGTATCAGCAAACTGACAGATCAGTTCAATGGGGCCAGGTCTGCGGGGATGGCTCCTTCCATGCTTAGGGGTCATCATTATTATTACAGAGAGGCAGCTAGGTGACTCAGTGGATGAAGTCAGGAAAACCTGGGTTCAGATCTCACTTCAGTCACTGACTAGGTGTGTGACCTTGGGCAGGTCATTTCACTTCTCTGCCTCAGTTTCCTCAACTATAAAATGAAGATAATCATAGCACCTACCTCCCCAGTCTGTTCTGAGGATCAAAGGAGATAGTATTTGAAAAGTGATTAGAACAGCGCCTGACAGTAGGCACTGTATAAATGCTAGCTTTTATCATTATCATTAAGACTTCTCGTCAAAGATGGATGAGGCAGATGTGAGCAGATGTGACCCACTGGGTTGGTTCATTTTGCCCAAGCCACCTGCCTAGGGTCGTACATCAGAGGCAGGGCTTGGGCCTGTGCTATATAGTCCATCCCCTTCATTTTACAGAGGGAGAAACAGGTCCAGTAGGATCAGAGGTGAGATTCAAACTCAGTTCCCCTGACTCTGAGGCCAGGTTCTTATCCATTTTTACCACAGCTGCTTCTCATTATGATAATATTTAGCAATTCTATCATGCATTAAGGTTTGCAAAGTGTTTTACAAATATCTCGTGTAATTCCTACAAGCCTGGGAAGCAGGAAAACTATTATTACTCCCATTTTACCAATGAGGAGACCAAAACTGAAAGGCTTAGTGATTTGTCCAGAACCACACATTAGGAAGCATCTGAAGTGGGATTTGAACTCGGATTTTCTTGCCCTGCCCGCTGAGCTTCTTGGCTGTCTCATCATTGTCATGATTATAAAGTGTACCTCTGCAGAGGGGGTTCTTCACCTGGTGGTCTGTGAGCTTGCTTTCTTAATGTTCTGTTCATCGTATTTCAATGTCATTGGTTTGTTATTTTTATATTATACTTTGTACATTTAACAACATGATTCTGAGAAGGATTCATCTGTGGACACTGCTCCACAGGGCTGGCTGCCCAAGGGGTTGAGGACCCAGCAAAGGTGAAGACACCCTGGTCTGAAGGCTACTTAGGAGGAAGGTGGGGTGTGGTGGAAGAGCAGAGTCCTGGGCCCCAGAACAAGAGACCCGGGTTCCAGTCCCAAGGCTGCCTCTCCAGCTGGTGTGGTGGGCACCATGGGTGGTCAGCTCAGTCCTGGGCACTGGGCCTCTTTATTCTCCTGTCAAATGGAGAAAATGAACCTTGTACTAGTTTTGAACAAGGCTTTGAACACCTTAAAGGATGAGAGAAATGGGAGCTGGGGTGCCATTGCCACTTGGAAGACATTACAGAAATGGAAGATATTGTAAGCCAGTTCTGGGCCCTCAGCGCTCCTGCCCGCTCTCCTTGGACCAATTCATGGTGTCAGGGCTCCTTCCTCACCAGCCTTTGTTCGGTACTCACTTCAGAAAGCAGGTCAATGCTGAGAGAGGAAGGGAGGGGGATCTAAGGAACCAGCAGCTCAGCCCAGGAGAGATGCTGCTGTCGCCATGGTGATGGTGTTCCTGGACTGGAGGCCAGCTTCCTTTCTGCATTATCTGTCTCTAACTCAGAGTGCCCAAGGTGGGGGTGGGGGAGCAGAGGGGACACATAGGTCCTGCTTAGCTCTGGCCTAGAGACAGAGCCTGAATGGGCCAAGGGCTCTGCCAGCCTTGAGTGTGAAGTGGGGGAGTGCACCATCTTTCTGGGGGCCTCAGCTAGGACTTGGGCCATTTCTGCTCCAGAGAAGTTTTCTAGGACCCCAGGGCTCTGGAGTCATAAAGGACCTTAAAGGCCATTAAGTCTAACCATCTCATTTTGCAGAGAAGTAAACTGAGGCCTAGGGAGGGCAACTGTTTTGTCTAAGGTTACACACAGGTTCAGAGAGCTGTTACTGGAAAGGTCAATTATATGCAAAGTCAACAAAGCACAAACCCTCAGAACAGCCATGTGAGGTAGGTGGAGGAGCATAGCGAGTCTCACACAGGGGTTAAGTCACTCAGCTAACAAACATCTTGAGTCAGGACTTGAACCCAGATCTTCAGCACTCCATCTGCTACACCCTGATGGCCTCTTCCTTGAATCCTTTCCTGATCCCTAAAGCAGAGGTCCCCTCCTCTCCACCCAATCCCCTTGGATCTAGTTTGTATGTGCCTGCAGAGCAACATGTCATCTCCCCAAGCAAGGCTGTACGTTCTCTGAGGAAAGGGGAAGATTTCACTATGTCTTTGCCTGACTAGAGCCAAGCACACATTAGGTGTTTAATACATGCTTACTCTGTTGACTTGGTCAATTGAAATGAGAGGCCAGAGCAGGAAGCTTAGTTATCTTAATAAAATCAAAAACAAGTCAGGCTCAAGGCTGGAAGAATGTCTAGGGACCAGTTGACAAGGAAATATCAGTGTGATTGGGGCTGGGCAAGAAGCAGTCTGCCTCAGGTGGGGAGGATCCCAAGAGATGAGGGGCCTGTCCAGCTTGGGGGGCTTGAGCAGAGGGTCTGACTGGGCCAGTCCTCGAAGGCTCCTGGGATGTGGCTTCAGCCACGGACAGCTCCGGCTGCTTTCCTGTGACTAACTGCTGTCTCTCTGCTGCCCCTGGTGGACAGCAGACGAGTGGCCCTTATCAGGGCCAGAAGGACTGATTTGTTCCCTGCCCCTGGGAACAGCCAGTGAAAGGGAGATTTCAATTCTGTGGGATTCCTGTTCAGGCCTGGACATGGGCTAGGATTGGGGGGGGGGGGGGGGGGGGCGGGGCTGGCTGTAGCCCCTCCTCAGCTCCATGGTTAAGCCCTCGTTCTGGGTGTTCTGGAGAGAGATGGCTAACAGAGGAGGCAACTGTGGAAACCCTTCTCTTTATCCCCAGGTCTGGCAGAAACAAGATTCTGGATTCAGTTCTGGAGGGGATCTAAGAGACCATCTAGTCTGAAACTTGCGTTTTTTTCAATGACAAGGAGGGGTTGGTAAATGACTGGTCCAGGGTTACCCAGGAGCCCTTCTTTGGATCACATTGCACTCTCTATGGATACTAAGTGGAGGCTGTTCTTGGCTAGGAAAGGAATCTGTCAGGATGGGATGACCCCAGACACTTAGCAGCTGTGGGATCCTGGATAAGTCACTCAATCTCTATGCCTCAGTTTCTTCATCTGCAAAATGGGGGAGATCCCAACACTCACCATCCAGGATCACTGCCAGACAGGGTCTCACTCTATATAAATGTTAGTTATTGTTGGTATGAGGACCAAATGAGGTCCTGTTTGCAGACCTTAAAGTGCTATAGAAATACTGGTTGTTATTAATTACTAATAGGCATTTAACATATAATCAATATATTATATTAATATATAGCATAAAACTAACAGTTTTAACAATCATAGGATTATGGACAGAGTGACTAAGAGACTTGGCCAAGGGGATGCAGCTGGTGCATGAGGCTGAATTTGAACTCAACGCTTTCTGACTCCAAGTTCAGTGCCCTATCCACTGAACCACATGGTCTTTAAAACAGTCAGCAAGCATTTATCAAGTGCCTACTAGATACCAAACACTGTATCTAACAAGATAAATCCTTCTAAGAGGTTTCCTATTTCTCACTGTGACATTGAAGCTCCCCCCACCCCATATGGGGATCAGGGAGGATGCTGGGAGCAGCTTCACAGAGGGAGCCTTGGGAGGTCCCCCGGAGATGCTCATAGGCCCTCTGGTGGGTGTCAGAGGGAAGGCTGTGGGTCATCAGGCCCCATTTCCGAACAGCTGAGGACTCTCCCAAGGTGAGCAATGGCCAGTGGCAATCCTGGGCATTTTCAGAGAAAGGCAGTTTTCTCCTCAAATATATCTTTGGCCAGACCCACAGGCACCAGGCCTTCCTTTCCACTAACCGTCCCCCTCCAAGACACCCTCCCTCTGGCCATTTGAAGGCCCACTAGGCTCCTCCTGCCTTTTCAATTTTACACTTTACCCCTTCCCTGCACTCCCCAGTCCAGCCTCATGGGTGCCCTGCTGCCCCTTACACACAGCCATCCATCTTCAGAATCTAAGCATTTGCTTTGGCTATGCTCAAAAGGTTGGGGTGTAGGGTGTGTTCAGGGAGGTCCAGTACCTTTGGTGTGATGGCTGCTGAGCCCTTTTGGGGGCTCTTTCTACCTCTAGTATCCACCTGTTCTACCTAACTCTCACCTGTAGCTCCAAGAAGCTGCAGCATGCACAGCGGCCACACCCCAGTAAACCGTTTCGGTACACAGGTCAAGCCAGGTTGAGGGTAACCAGTGGTTCTCAAACCTGTTGATGAGTTAGCAGGGTGCCTACCCCAAGCATGTGAAGACTTCCTCTGATGGAATGAGAAGATGAGAACGGTTTGTTCCAATGGCCATGAAGGCAGCTGAAGCAGGCGATGTGGAGGACTTAGAGCTTGGTTAGACACCAGAGACGCCAAGGTCATCCACTGCATCCTGAGCCATCACCAGCCATCTTGACTCTGTCCTGCCACTGGACTATGATGTCTCAGGAGGAGAGAGTGAGGCTGGTGACTTCGTGCAATTCTGCCTCACTTAAATCCAATTTACACGCAAATCAAAAGACATCACCCGTACCATTTCACTATTATGCCTCAAAGTCCTGTGGTGACAGGCAAGTGATGAAGCAGCAGGTGCAGATACACTGGGAGCTGTAGTCACAATCTTGCCGACAGGCGGCACAGGTCATAGGGTCATTTCTCACTGGGAGCAGCAGTGGGACTCAGCAAACCCTGGGTGTCTGAGCAGCCTTTTAAGGATTGCACTGCTCACCTCCTGGTGTGAGGAAGGGAGCTAGAAAAGGTGCCCTGAACATTGTCTGCTTTCCCAACCCTGGCCTAATTACCGCGGCAGGCGGGGAATCCCACCATGCTGTCGAAACACACAAAAAAAATGTACAAAATGTACAAAAACATCTGCAAAGATGATTCCACTCACCATTGGCACATGGAACATGCGCACAATAATAGACAACACAAAATCCAGTAGACCTGAAAGAAGAACTGCTCTTCTTGCAGTAGAACTTAACAGGTATCACATCCAAATAGCAGCCCTAAGTGAGACAAGGTTGGCAAATGAAGGCCAGCTTGCTGAGGCTGGATCTGGATATACCTTTTTCTGGAGTGGGTGCAGTGAAGGGGAGTGCTGTGAAGCTGGTGTAGGTTTTGGAATCAAAACTAATCTAATCAGCCAGCTGGTACGCCTGCCAAAAAGAATGAATGACAGGCTCATGACAATGCAATTGCCACCCACAGAAAAACACCATGCCACCATCATCAGTGCCTATGCTCCCACCATGACAGACCCTGATGAAGGCAAAGAAAAATTTTGTGAAGACCTGGAGACCCTTATCATCAATATGCCAAAAGAAGACAAGCTTATAATTCTGGGTGACTTTAATGCTAGACTAGGCTCAGACTACCAGACTTGGCAGGAAGTCCCAGAGTGGAGTGGAGTTGGGAACAGCAACAGCAGTGGTCATTGACTGCTGAAGACTTGTGCATCACATGCCTTCTCATCACCAACACTGTCTTCTGTTTACCTAAATGCAATAAAACTTCATGGATGCACCCTCGCAGCAAACATTGGCATCTGATAGACTATGGGACTGTAAGGAGAAGAGACAGACAAGATGTGAGAGTGACAAAGGCAATGTGTGGTGCAGAGTGCTGGACGGATCACAGACTTATCCTTTCCAAGCTAAATATTCACATTCATTAAAAGTGCCACCCCCAAGGCAAAATGACTACCAGAAGAATTAATTAAAACAAATAAGAACTCTTCTCTGAGCGTGAACAGTTTGCTGTTGACTTGGAGGGAAAGTTGAGCCAACACACAGCTGGCAACAGTGGAGCAGAAAAGGAGTAGGCAGCTTTCAGAGATTTGGTGTACAGCACTGCATTTGCTCATCTGGATCAGAACATTCGCAAACACCAAGACTGGTTTGATGAAAGTGATGGGGAAATTCAGAAGCTGCTAAATGAAAAACGAGAACTCCACAGGGTTTACCAGCAGGATAGGTCATCCACCTCTAAGAAGGCAGCATTTAATTCCATCAAAAGCAAAGTACAAGCAAAGCTTAGAGAGATGCAGGATTCCTGGTTCAGTAAGAAGGCAGATGAAATTCAGTTTTATGCTGATAGTGACAATCCAAAGCACTTTTATGATTTCCTAAAAGCTATTTATGGACCAAAAACCTATGCTGCATCACAACTACTCAGTGCTGATGGAGCCACATTGATTAGTGATAAGGACCTGATCCTAGAGAGATGGGCTGAACATTTCCATAGTGTTCTCAACAGACTATCATCAATCAATGCTGAGGCCATTGACCACTGACCTCAGGTTGAAGTCAATCCCTGCTTAGCTGAACTTCCAACTGAAGAAGAGGTTTTGATGGCCATTAGGCTCCTTTCATGTGGCAAAGCACCTGGTGCTGATTCTACTCCAGCTGAGATTTACAAGGTAGGGGGACCACTGCTCACACAAAAGTTGACTGAAATTTTCCAGGTTATATGGCAAGAGGAGGTTATCCCCCAGGAGTTCAAGGATGTCTCCATTGTCCATCTCTATAAAGGTAAAGGGAATAGATTGTCCTGTGACAATCACAGGGGGATCTCTGTCTTAGTCATTGCTGGCAAAATTCTTGCTAGAGTCCTCCTTAATAGGCTGATCCTTCACCTGGGAGATGGGCATATATCTGAGAGCTAGTGTGGCTTCAGAAAGGGCCAAGGAACAGTCAGTATCGTGTTTGCTCCCTGACAACTCTAAGAGAAATGCGAGGAGCAGAACAGAGGTCTGTACACAATGTTTGTAGGTCTGACCAAGGCCTTTGACACTACTAGTTGTGAGGGCTTATGGAAAATTATGTCAAAATTTGGTTGCCCAGAGAAGTTCATCAATACTGTATATCAATTTCATGATGGCATGTTTGCCTGGGTTCTGGATAATGGACAAGGCTCTTGTGCCTTCCTAGTCACTAATGGAGTGAAACAGGGCTGTGTGCTTGCTCCCATGCTTTTTAGCATGATGTTTTCAGCATGACATCAAGGTCAACTACCACACTGATGGTAAGTTCTTCAACTTGAAAAGGTTACAAACCAAGACTAAAGTGGAGGGAGTGTTGGTGCAGGATTTTCTGTTTGCAGATGATTGTGTACTCAATGCAGCCTCTGAAGCTGAGATGCAGCAGAATATGGATCAATTCTCTGCTCTTGTGCTAATTTTGGCCTAATAAACACCAAAAAACATAGGTGCTCCATCAGCCACCACCACACCATCCATACTTGGAACCATCGGTTACAACAAATGGAGAAATTTTGAATGCTATGGATAAGTTGGCTTACCTTGGTAGCGTACTTTCCAGGGATGTACACATTGACAATGAGGTTGATGCACACATTGCCAGAGCTAATTCAGTATTTTGGAGGCTCCACAGAAAGGTTTGGGAGAGAAGAGATATTAGACTGAGTACCAAACTGAAGGTCTACAGAGCCGTTGGGCTGACCTCATTGTTATATGCTTGTGAAACATGGACAGTCTACCAGTGCCATGCCAGGAAACTGAATAACTTCCACTTGAACTGTCTTAGGAAGATTCTGAGGATCACCTGGCATGATAAGATACCAGACGTCCTTGCTTGAGCTGAACTGCCAAGTATTCAAACTATTCTTCGAATGTCAAATTTATGTTTGCCAAAAAGACTATTTTATGGAGAACTTGCATGGGGCAGGCAATCACATGGTGGTCAGAAGAAGCGATACAAGGACACTCTTAAGGTCTCTCTCAAGAACTTTGGATTTGACTGTGCAGCATGGGAGACACTGGCACAGGACTGCTCAGCATGGCATGTCCACACCAGAAAGGGTGCTGTGCTCTTTGAGCAAAGCAGAATTGAGACAGCACAAAGTACATGCAGGATGGGCATATTTGGGATATCTACCTCAAATATTAAAACGGACTCTCTGTGCCCAACCTGTGGTAGAGCATTCCGAGCTCGTATTGGTCTGATCAGCCACAGTGGGACACACTGAAACTTCACTTTACAACAGTGATGTCATTTTGGTCCTTTTCAGAGATGGACAACAACCAGCCCAGAAGGTTCTCCTGAGGCCTCCCATCATGCCTTCAAGCTTCCCCTCAAATCCCACCTTGTGCTGGGGGTCATTCCTTGTCTCCCAGCTGCTGTCCATACCATCAATTCATCTAGTTATTTACATCAATCCACATTTATTAAGCTCCTACTGTGTGCCAAGAACTGTTCTAAGTGCTGGGGATACAAAAAGGGATAAAATGACAGATCTATTTTCCTTGTCCCTTGCCCCTCTCCCCACCCCAATCCTTTAGACTGGGAGCTCCTTGAGACCAGAACCTTTTCTTGTACCCCAGAGCCCAGCACAGAGCCGGCACCTAGTAGTGAACACTTAATAAATGTTTGTTGACTGCCTGACTGATGGATCCCTCAGGGCTAAGCTGATCACATCATTTTCTCTTACATTTTTATTAGTCTAAGCTCTTGTTTTCTCCTCACTGTTTTTCCCAATACAGCCCTCCCTCCTCTCCAACCCAGAGAGCCTTACAAAGATTTTTTTTAAAGTGGGCAAAGATCAGTTCAGCCAAGCTAGCCAGTGCCTCAGCCAAGTCTTATCGTGCCTGCGGCGCACCATGCCCATAATGCCTGGCCTTTTCGAGGAAGGGAGGGTGCTGTGGGATTTCCTCCTCTTTGGGGCCAAGCTCTGATCACAGAATTCTCACTAAAGGCTACAAATGACCAGTCGTGGCTGACTGTTCTCTCTCCCAGAGACTCGCTGCTTTTTCTCAGGCACCTTCCATGCCTTAGTCCTAAGGAGAGAGGGTTATGAAAGGAGTAGGGTAGTGAGGAAGACCAAAAGAGGACTTTATCCATTTATTCCTCACCCCCTTGGGCCATCATGGGGGTGGGGCCTCACCATGACCACTGAGGGAGGCTGGGACCCTCAGGGCAGATTTGGGGCTAAATCCATCCTTTCCCCGAGGGGCTCATCCTTTCCCTGGATTGATACAAGGCCCTATTACTACCAATGCCCAGAGTTGATCTGTCCTGCCCCGTTGCTATGGAAGAAGGGAACCAAGACAAGCTCCCACGTTATGGACCATTTCCCATTTTCTTCACATCGGCCCAGGGTCGGTGGGAGGGTTGCACATAGTGGGGCAACAGTGGCCTCTGTTCTTGGGTTCTGGTGATGGTGCTGTGGGCTTGATTTGTGGTCCCAACACAATGGGATTTAGTGCAGGAATGCTGGATTCGGGCAGGCAGAGGGGAAGGGGGGGCAGAGTTTGAGTCAAACCTTGCAGCTGTGTGCCCTCAGACTAGACCCTCCTTCTCACGGGACCTCCATTTCCTTAATAAAAATCAAGATCATAATTAATGCTCTCATTCTGAGGGAATTGTTGAAAGAAAAGCCCTTTGTATATCCAGAAACACGCCCATGCTTGCCCCAGGCTAGGCACTGTGGGGGGAGATGGGAGAGTAGACACAGCCATCCCCTTAAAAGGCAGGAAGGTTTATAGGATTTGAAAGTGGAACAAACTCTCAGGTTCACTTAATCTGACCGCCTTTGGCTGGGGACATTCCATCTTGAAGGAGGGAAAGGATGGGACTTATCCAAGGTCACACAGCCAGCAAGGAAATAAGCTGGGATCGGGGCCCAGGCCGGGTCTCTGGGGAGAACACTCCCAGCCAGAAACAATCAGACAGAAAGCCAAGGCAGGATTTCAGGAAGGGGCTGGCTGAGAAGGTGTTGAGTCCTGGGGGGGCCCACTCTAGGGAGGCCACATCCTTCTCCTCTAGCTGCTCCTGGTAGCAGCAGGGGCAGCTGGGATGATACAGATAGAACCTGGCCCTGAGATATTTTAGGAATCTGAGGTCAGGCCTGTGGGGAGCAGAGCATGATTTACTCCAGCCCAGAATTTCCAGTGTCTGCCAAGAAGGCTGGGTGTTAGCTTTGGAAGCAAAGCCGGACAAAGAGGGGATGGGTCCTGGGAGCAGAATGGGAAGGGCCCTCTGGTGGAGTCCAAGCTCCATGTTTTACAGGTGGTAAACTGAGGCCTAGAGAGTGTCCATGCCTTAACCCTGGTGGGACCGAGGGCTTGAGAAGGTACATGCTGAGTCATTGATAGAAAGTCTTCCTTTATCCACAAATTACAAAGACAACTCTCAGCTCCTACCCGGGGATCCTGAGCCACCATAGTAACTCATAATATGGCCTTCGGAGTTTTACAAAGCACTTTACTGAGGTTATCTCTTTGGTCCCCACAATCACCTACCAGAGACATGAGCTTTTATTTTTTCTTTTCCTTTTTTCTTTTTCTATTTCTTTTTTTTTCTTTTCTTTCTTTTCTTTTCTTTTTTTTTTGAGACAATCAGGATAAAGTGCCTGCCCAGGATCATACAGCTAGTAAGTGTCTGAAGCCAAATTTGAACTCGGGTCCTCCTGACTCTAGGGAGACACCTAACAGCCTCTGGGAACCTGGGAAATACCTTTATTACCTACATTTTACAGATAAGGAAAGTGAGTCTGAGAGGGGTTTAAATGCTTTGCCAGGGGTCACCCAGCTGAACAGCGTTGAGTCAGGATTCAAACTGAGTTCTTTTAGATTTCAAGTACAACAGTTCATCCACTTGGTCCTATAGCAGCCACAAGGCCAAGGCATCTCATCTCTCCAATGGTGGGTTTTATCGCCTTTCACATGTTCATACTCATGCTTCCTGTCTGCAGAGAGTCAGGAAAGCCTCTCTGGAACTATGACCCTGGGCAAGTCACTTCACCCTGTCTGCCTCAGTTTCCTCATCTGTCCAATGAGCTGGAGAAGGAAATGGCAAGCCACTCTGGTATCTCAGCCAATGGGGTCGCAAAGAGCTGCACATGACTGAACTGACCAAACACCAGCCCAAGCATCCCAGAGTCATGGGCAGGACAGTGACCTAGAGGCACTTAATTCCTCAGTGGTTCAGAAAACATTTTGAGAGGGATTTGATCACTCAGGAGAAACAGCGCTGACTGAGTACTTACTACATGCTGGGCCCTGGGCCAGGCACGCTCAGCTCTGGCATCACCGAAATCTTGTAGAATGAGAATACAAGGTCAGGTCAAAGCCTGGGGATGGTTTAGTCTAAAGGAGGAAGTATGCATAGCACTGTAAGGCTGGCAGTGCTTTATGAACAACATCTCATTTGGTCCTCCCCACAGCCTTGAGAGGGTGGTGCTAGTATTGTACCCATTTCACAGATCAAGCAGAAATGGCATGACTTGCCTCCAGTCAAATAGCTAGTATGTGCCTGAGGCTGGATTTGAACTCGAGTCTTCCTGACTCCAGGCTTAGCTACCCCTAGCCGCTAAAGGGAGATTTTTGATCCTAGACTAAATGCATCTGAGGTCATAAGGGGGAAACTTCCCTCACTTCAGATGAGAAAACAGAGGCCTTGGGAGGGAAGTGACTTGTCTAGGGTCATCACATAGCTAGGGAATGGCAGAGCAGGATTTGATCTCAGGTCCTTCTTTCCCCCTCCGTCCCATGTTCTCTCCCAGTTCTGATATCCTAGGCTTTGGGGCACCCAGTGCTGGTGTCTCCAGGGCCTGCCTCCCCCGAGGCTGAGCAAGCTCCTCCAGGGCATTGTGTGTGCCCCCCTGCCCTGGCTCTAGGTACCAGCCCCTCTCCATCTGAGGGCAGCTTTGGCTGAGGTCTCTGCCTCCTCATGGGCAGGGTAGAGGGGCAGGGAGAGGGGAGAGCCTGGAGGCCAGAGCTTGGGGAGGCTTATGGACCTGAGTCCCTCTCTCCCCAAGGCTTCGAACTGCTTTACCAGCCTGAAGTGGTGCGTCTCTACCTCTCCGTCCTCACCGAGAGCCAGAACTTCAATACCCTGGAGGCCGCAGCCGGGGCTTTGCAGAACCTCAGCGCTGGCACCTGGATGGTGAGTACCCCCATGGGGGCTCTGCCTCCGGCCTGGGATGCCCCAGAAGACTGCATGGGAGAAAGAGCCTCTTCATTCCTGGGGGGTCCCAGCCAGAGCCTCCACCCCAAGAGAGACCCCAGTCTGGGTTTGGGAGGCCCCTCTGGGAGCCGGGATGAAGCAAGCAGCGCTGGGGAGCAGAGCTGGAATCCTGGATTTTTTTTTTTTTTTGAGGCAAGCAGGGTTAAGTGACTTGCCTAGGGCTACACAAATTGTCAGTGTCTAAGGCCAAGTTTGAACTCAGGTCCTCTTGGCTCCAGGGCCTGTGTGCTACCTCTTTCTGAAAGCTCAGCATAGATACCTCCCCTGATCTGCTGCCAGTCAGTAAAGGCCACATCCCCTCTCCCCTCTACCCCCTAGATTTGGGTTTTCCTTTCTCTAAAGCAGTCAGCCCATCAGCAGACATCACACCTACTGTCTGGGGATACAGAAGGAGGTAAAAGTCAGTCCCTGGCCTCAGGGAGTGAGCTGAGAGGCTCGTCCTCAGGGGCTAGTATAAAGGAGGAAACCAAGGCCCACAAGGCAGGTGACTTGCTTAAGGTCCCACAGCTAGGAAGGAGCCAGGCTGAGTCTGGTGTTGTCAGCTTTCTGAATTGCTTCATGAGGTTTCCGTCCTCACATCTCTCAGGATCAGGTGGTTCAAACAAGATGAGGCTGTTGTGGTAAGATGATGGCCTGATTTGGAGACAAAGGGCCTGGGTGTGAATATCAGTTCTGCTCCTTGCCCAAGCCATTCCTGGGTCTTGGTTTCCTCATGTGTTAAATCCAAGGGATGTGCCCTTGGGTGGGGCTGGGGAGAGGGAGGTGGGAGGGATGGGACAGGCTCAGGATCCCAGCGGCATCCTCTCTGCCCTGCCCAGTGGTCCACGTACATCAGGGCCATGGTGCGCAAGGAGCGGGGGCTACCAGTGCTGGTGGAACTGCTCCAATCCGACTCGGACAAGGTGGTGCGGGCTGTGAGCATTGCGCTCAGGAACCTGTCCATGGACCGGCGGAATAAGGACCTCATAGGTAGGGAGGAGGCAGCCCCTCTGCCACCGGCCCCCGGCCTTCCCATCCCATCCTCCAGGAGGCAAAGTGTACCCGTGGGGCTTGGGGCCTTTCTGGTCTCACTTTCCCTCTCAGTAAAATGGGGAGGGGGAATACTTCTCAGACCTCTCTGGCCCAGGCTTCCCCCGGGGCCCTCTCTGTGTGACTGTCAGGAGGGGGCCTTGGGCCTAAGTCCCTGTGTGACACCCCCCCACAAGTGCCCTGGGGCAGTCCCATTGGAGTGTCCCAATATGGGCACAGCTTTGCCCCTCCTCCAGGCAGACCAAGTGACTGTGGTGGGGCTTAGTGGGTGTGCCCCATACAGCCATGCAGGTGATCTCCCTGGGCAGTCCATGTGGGAGACTGTGTTCATGGACCATGTGTGTGCAGGCCAGCTCACCAGCCTCCTAGGCGTGGCCTGGGGGTAGAGGGCCCCATGTGGGCTTCTGCACGGTCCCATGTATACTGTGGGTACCCGAGCCTTCTCTGGCCCCAGCAAGTGAGTGGAGCTTTATTTCCCTTGAATTAACCCTTGGTGTTGTCAGGGCTAGGCAGGGGCTGTATTCATGGGGTTCTGGGAGAGTCCCCTGAAAAGCTCCTCCCTCCCATGCCACCTCTCCTCCCCATTGCCTGCTACCCACCCACTGGCCTGAATATCCTGCACCGAGAAGGCTGCAGAAGGGCCTTCTGGACACGTGTGCCAGTGTTAAGGAGCTTCCCAGGGTAGGGGCATTCATGTTGCTACCCCCCACACACACTGGCAGGGAGCTATGCGATGGCCGAGCTGGTCCGAAATCTGCCGAGCCAGCAGCAGCGGACAGCCAAAAACCTTGAGGAGGACACGGTGGTCGCCGTCCTCAACACCATCCATGAGATCATCACAGACAGCGCCGAGAACGCCCGCTCCCTGGTGCAGACCCAGGGCATTCAGAAGCTGGTGGGCATCAGCAAGTCGAGGTGGGTTCCTGGGTGAGCCCCCTCCTCCCTCTGCTTCTCCGTGTCCCCATCTCTAAAATGGGGGCATTGGACAAGATGATGTCTTAAGGATCTATCGAGGCAACAGAGACGGGAGGTCTGGGATCCCAGAAAGTGGGGAGAAGATTCAGGCAGGGCCAGGTCTGGAACTGCTGCCATCAGCCCCAGCTGGGAGAAATCAGCCCCTTTCCTGAACACATCTGTTCACCTCTAGTTCAGTCAGAGTAACTCAGGAAAAGCCCCCAAGTAAAATGAGCCTCCTTAAGAGGTAGTGAGCTGCCAGTCACTAGAGGTCCCCAAACAGAGGCTACTTATGAGATATATGGGCCTGGTCAAGGTGCTTCCCTTTGGTTGCACCTCATTTTCTTTACTTGTAAAACTGAGAAAATGACTTTCATACACACACACACCACCCTGACAGTTGAGGAAGTGGTTGGCCAAGTTTTTAGCACTCTCTCTTATCAGAGCTGTCATTCAGAGAAATCAAGTGACTTCCCCAAGGTCCCACAGCCAGTAAGTGCCAGAGCCAGGATTTGAACCAGGTCCCCTCCAACTCCAGCTAGGAATCTGTGGGGCAGCAGAGTTCATTAACCAAGCAAGACCTGCTACGACCCCTGGGAGAGGCCAGTTCCCAGCATAGCTGAAGATGACTTGGGTGTGCCCAAGGATCTGGCTGTTGGTTCTGTCCTCCCAGCCTCCCCCACCCCCAGGCAATTTCTAGAGCTCCCTGTGAGCCCTTCTGGAGCTGAGGCTTGGACCCAAGTCTGTCTGTGTGTTTGTCTCTCCACCCAGTCAGTCTGTGCGGGAGACCAAGGCTGCATCCCACGTCCTCCAGATGGTCTGGAGCTACAAGGAGCTCCGGGGGACCCTGCAGAAGGATGGCTGGAATAAATCTCATTTCCAGGTCAGGACTAGCAGGTGGGGGGCCTCTGGGACAAAAAAGGGGGAGCCCAAGGGATGTCCTCCATTGGGACAGATGGTTGATTGTTGACATTAATGGAGATGAGCACCCTCAGTCTCCAGCATCTGAGGGTTTCTGGAGCTTATGTGGAGGACAGGTTTAATCCTAGGGCAGCCTAGCCTTTAAAGAGGAGGGGTCTTTTTATCTTTATCTTCCTTTCCATGAGCCTCAGTTTATATATCTGCAAAAGCAGGATAGCAGTATTCCCCCCACTCCCAGGGTTGTTATCCGGAAAGCAGTTCATCCATCTCCTACTGTATGGGAATCTGAGCTCAGAGAATGATAGACACCCAGAGAAAGAAAATGCCTCGTCCAAAATTCCGTAGTGAGTCTCAGAGTCAGGATTCAGATCCAGGACTCTCCTGACTTCAGATTCAGTGCTTTTTCCACCACCCCAGCTCCTGTCCCAGAACACAAGGTGGGAGTGGGGGAGGGGGGGAGAATCACTTAGCAAAAGCTAAGGTTTATCTCTTTAGTTCTGAGTGAGAAAGATAACATACGGTGTAGATCAAGTATGGGACAGCTATTTATCTTCTCCACACAAAAGAGTGCTTTATAACACAAAAAACATTGACAAAGAATTAAACCATCAAACAGTAACCCCTGACTCCCATCATACACCTCCAGGAGGTTGATAAGTAAAACATCAAAATATGAAACACCATCTCACCTTCACCTTGACTTGGCACCGTCCAGACACATGCCTGAGGAGCCAAGCCAAGACGTGACTCATGTTCTGAGAAGGAGGCAGCTGTGGAAGATCCCTGGGCCTCCTCACCTGGTGAACTCAGAAGATAATTTTCCAGGCTAGAGACATTCATCTCGAGCTTCTCATTCAGTCAGCTATGTCCAGGGAAAGAAACATCTAACAAAAGAGGTGGCAGGGAATCCACGGCCAGGGGCAAAGGTGGGGAGAGAAGAAGAGAGGGAGGGAGGGAGAAAGGAGAGACAGAGATAGAGAGAAAGGAGAAGGAGGAAGGGAAGGGAGGAGAGGAGAAAGAGAGAGGAGAGAGAGAGAAAAGGGAGAGAGACAGAGAGAAATGGAGGAGGAAGAGGGGAGAGGAGAGAGAAAGAGACAGAGAAACAGAGAGAAATGGAGAGAGAGAAAGGAGGATGGGGAAGGGGTGGAGGTGCGAGGAGGAGAGGGAGGTAGAGACAGAGAAGAGAGAGATGGAGAGAAAGAGAAAAGGAAGTAGAGGGGAGGTGGAGAAGAAGAAAGAGGAAAAAGACAAAGAGAGGATAGGGAGGGAGGGAGGGAGGGAGGGAGAGAAGAAGAGAGAGAGAGAGGGAGAGGGAGAGACATAGAAATGGAGAGAGAAGGGAGGAGAGAAGGCTCTTTCATACTTTCCTTCTTCCTTAGAGTCCACAATCCCCACAACCCCCTAATCCCCTTTCTCCAAGTCTCCCCCGTCATCCCACCTGACCAAGCCAGCCTGCCCTCTGTCCCCATTCAGTTCACATGAGCCCAGGGCTTGGTTCAGCTCTGGTCTTGGGGGAAGTAGAGCTCCCAGTGTACTTGGAGAGAGAAGACTGACCCCACCCCCCAAACAATGAAGTGACCCACCATCCCAATTAAATAGCAGAAGGGCCTATTAAAAGGAAGTGTGTACTGAGCCTGGAGAGAGTAGCTAAGGAGGAGAGTCTGAGGCCATTTCCAAACCGAGGCTCTCTTCCCCCAAAGGACGTTGAGTGCATCCCCTGTGAGAATTCTCAAACTTGCTCACTTCAGAAATGTAGAAATAGACTTCTGTGGCCTGTTTAAAAATCTCCCAAGTAAGAATTTCACTAGGTTTCAAACCCCATTTGTTTAAGAAAACCCTATCTAAAAAAGGAGCTTCTCGCAGGGAGCTGGCATGAGCAGACTGACATCAGGAAGCGTGCCCACTGAATACTGACAAGGACCCAGATGTTCTTGGTGGATGGGACTGGAAGATGAACGCTGAGCTTTAGTGAGGACCTTCCCCTTCAGGGGGGGAGGGGGTCTCCCTTCAGGCTCTCCACGGCTGGGGAGGTCCCTTTTCCAACTGTGACCCCCATTAAAACCTACAAAGTACACAGCTTTGAATCAAACAATTGGACCTTCCAATCACTGTGCCACAAAGTATTAAACCAGGATTTTAAAAAAATACCATAGAATATTCAAATGTGTCACTCTCACAAAATATTATCAATGTGCTCATTCTACTTGGGGTTTTCTTGGCTACGATGTGGAGGGGTTGGTCATTTCCTTCTCCAACTCATTTTATAGATGGGGAAACTGAGGCAAACAAGGTTAAGTAACTTGCCCAAGGTCACATACCTAGTAAGTGTCTGAGGCCAGATTTGAACTCAATGGTATGAGTCTTCCCGACTCCAGGACAGGTGCTCTGGGCACTATGGCACTACCTACTGGCCATTTTACTTACACTGCTAGTATCCAAATGAAAATATTAACAAGAATTAATTTAATAGTTAATTCTATTTATTCTTTAATAATTAGAGTTCTTATTTGCCCGGTCTGTGAGCCTTGACAAAGCACTTGCCATGTGTCTGGCCCTGCCCTCAGGTTGCTCACTAATCCAAGAGGCACCTGCAGGTCCATACAAGATGCAAGACACCTTGGAGGAGAAGGTGCCGGCAGCCAGGGTGACCAGGAGAAGCCTCCTGAAGGCAGGAGACCTGGGCTTCAGGGCTGTCTCTGACATGCACCTAGTCTGTGTCAACATGCCAAGTCCCTTCCCGAGCCTCAGTGTCCCCATCTGTAAAATATGGATAACACAGTGGACATTACATCCACCGTGAGGGGCTGTGATGAGGATTACAGGAGCTCATGAACCTCAAGGGTCACTGACTTTCTGTGTAACCAGGAATAAGTGTCTTCACCTCTCCAGCCTCAGTTTCTTCATCTGTTCAATTGAGGGTTTGGACTAGATCCCTGTCAGCTCAAAACCCGTTAGCTTCTGGTGCTAAGAGCTCTGAGCTTTATATAAATGTGAGCTCCCACTGTCGCAAAGGTTCCTGCTAGTCTAGGATCCAGCAGAGACAGGACTGTGGTCATTGCCAGGAGTGTACCCGGGAACGGCACAAAGGGGCTGAGGCCCTTGAGCCTGGGGGTTAGTGGAAGTGACTGTGAGGGAGGTTGACTATGGAGAATAGGAAGGTGACTGTGAGGTCCCCAGGCAGGCAGTCAATCAACAAACATTCTAAGTGTCTGGTCCTGTACTGAGTGCTGAGGATACAAAGACAAAAGCAGGGTCCCTACCCTCAGGGAGCTCACATGCTAAAGGGGCACTCTCTAGCAGTGGGGGGCGGCCAGGAAAGGCCTACAGAAGGTAGCAGGTGAAGGAAGCCAGGAGACAGAGGTGAAGAGGGAAAGCATTAGTCATGAGACACAGCCAATGCAAAGGCAAAGAGGCAGGAGATGGGCTGTAAGGAATATCAAGGAGACCCTTAGGATGCCAGATAGGGAGAAGAACGAGAAGACCAGAAGGAAAGGAAGAGGCTGGGCTCTGAAAGCTATGAAAACCAAAGAAGATTTTCAATTTGATTCTGAAAGCAATAGGGATTATGGAGTAAGGACATGAACCTGTGCTTTACAGGATAACTCTGGTGGCTAAGGCAGACAGCCCTGCCCCCAGCTATTGCAATGGTCAAGGTGAGAAGTGACAAGGGCTCCAGGGTGAGGGCAGTGTTGGAGGAGAGAAGGGGTGTATTCAAGAGATACTGTAAAGGTGATGGAGTGTAGAAGTCCAGCCTCCATCAGGAGGGAGGCCACTTAATCCTGAGACCAACGTGAGGGAGAAGGAAGTGCTAGAAGGCTCCTGAGTGGTGGAGAAGAGAGTACTCACATTAAATGGCCTCAAATGTATCTGTAAAAGAAGAGGCTCTCTGGGTTCTCAGATGAGAGGGTGGGGGAGAGGGAGCCATGGAAGGCATGAGGAGGGGTGAGAAGGTTTGGAGGAGCTGCCATGGAGAGCTGATAAGAAGGTAGAGTAAGACTGCCAAGCAATAGTGAGGGCCCAGCTGAGGGTGGGTAACAGAAATTTGTAGAGGACCCGGTCAGGACCATGGTCTGATTTTCTACTTTTGTTCAGCAATGCATGTGTAGGAGCAAGGATGACAAATGGTGGGAGTGACCTTAATCATTAGTATGCTAAGGATTCAGGAGAGGAGGAGAGTTTAGGATTGAGATGGGGAGAAGAGGAGAGAGTGGGGAGATGGCCTGGGCAAGATCTGAGGAGTGATTGGGGATGGCCACTCTCCCTTGAGCTCCCTGGGAACCTGAAACCTTGGGTTCCATGTCCCTCGATGATGAGCGGTGTTTTTCTGTCTAGTCGGTGGCATCTAGCACCCCCAAGGGATCCAAAGGGACTCCAGGCAAGGCTGGCTATGACGACAGCACCCTGCCTCTGGTGGAAAAGACCCACGGTGAGTGTGGGAGTCGGGCATCCTCTGGTGATGATCCCAGGGCTGGGGAGACTTTCCTTCCATCCCATTTGTCTGCATGTTTCTCAAGGTCTGCACAGCCGTGGAAGCAGGGCCAAGATCCTGGGGTTCTGGGGTCAGGTTTATAAGTTCAGCCCAGAACAGTCATTTAGTCCTCCTGCATCTTGATTACAGCAAAGGTGCCCAGCACCTTCATAAGGGTTTAATGGTCCAACCTTCCTGGCTTCCTCTGGACAGGGCCATCAAAAGGAAACCCTTCGCTTAGATAATGCTTTTGTACAAAGGAAAGAAAGAATACCGTTCTTGTTCAAGCAACAAAGTTGAAGCATCGCAAAGGGCAGGAAAATCCTAGCCAACCAGAGGGCACATGGTCAATGCCTTTCCCTCTGATCTTCAGTGTTTGCCAGTCACAGCTTCGTCCCCAACCCAGGCAGAAGGAGCTCGTCCTAGGTCATTTCACCAATACCAGAGGCGATAGCGCCAGGGCCATGTTCTTGGACCCACTGGTTCCTCTTCCTTTCAGAGCAAAGGCAGCCAGGGTGATGGCAGCAAGTGACCTGGGGCTCTGGGTTCATCTTGTCCCCTACCCCTCCAGGAGCCTTCATACCCACCAGGGCCAACCTCCAGACTGGTCCCTTTGCTGTGATTCCAGATGTTATCCTAGCAGATTAGGGAGAATCTGGGCTGAGGTACCCTGGAGTGTTGGGCCACAACTGTACTCTTTGGGGCCACATCTGTCCTTTGTCAGCTTCCCAGACAGGATGGCCCTCCTCTTCCAACTAGGGACCAGGGGTCAACATGGCTGGTGGGGGAAGGGGCCACACTCACCTTCCTGACTTTCTGACTTCCTCCTTCTTCATTTTCTTCCTACTTCGGTCAGAGGCCCTTCTCTGTCCTCCCTTGTCTCTCCCCTCTTCTTCCTTATCTCTTGTCTCTACACTCCTCTCTCTTCTTTCATTTCCACTCCTGGAAGTCTAATCTCAACCTGGCCTAAGAACCCTCCTCACTCGGTCTCCATCCCTGGGTGAGGCAGGAGCTGCCACCCTTCAAATGGACCGATTCCTTCTTGTCTTGTAGATTACGAGAGGCGTGGCAGCCGTGATATGATCCCATTGGATGAACTCGGCCCAGGTAACTGCTAACCCAGCCCTCCCTTCATCTGTATGCCCCTTACGCTCCCTGCTTAGTACAGTGTCTGAAGGAGATGATGGAATATTCAGACCCGGAGTCTTCCTTCTGCCAAGAGTAACTGTCTCTTCTCCCCTCGGCCCCCATGTAATTAGGATTTCCCATTCTGGGCCAGGGTAGGACATGACTGAGAAGAACCTCCCTGCTCAGGGGACATTAAGGCCCTTTGGTAGTTCATAGGCATAACCTTCTCCTGGAGAAAGAAACACGGCTCTGAGGAGGGTCAGGGCTTGGCTCACCAATTTCCTGTGAGGTTGTAGAGAAACTGTTCAGAAACGTTACCATCCCTCTCTTCCCGATGAGGACACTGAGGTTCAGAGAGGCTCACACCTCACCCAGGCTCCCAAAGTTAATGACAGAACTGGGACTCCTACTGGGTCATTTGATTCTAAGGCCAGCCACCCCCACCAGAACTGTCTGAAAGCCCTAGAAATCGAGGACATCCAAAATGCCATCCCTGGCCAGACCCATGGTTAAGGATCCTCTCAGGTCAGAGTTCCAGGAAGCAATTTATGGCAGACCTGGTTAGCTGGCTCCATGACCTCATCATGAGAACTGCCAGACATTCCCCCAGTTACCCATGAGCACATCTTTAAGTGAAGGCTTCTCTTGCATTTACACTCTTCTGGAGACTGTTTATCTTGTTGGCCTGTGAAGCCTGCTTGGGCGGTACCCACTGTCTGCCAGGGTGGCCACTGACCCCAAGCCCACAACTGGCCACACTAGGTACGCGGTGACAAAACCAGCTGGAAGTTCTTCCCCCAGACTGAGAAGAAGGTGGCCTACTGCTTTCTGGGAGCAAGCCCCCCACAACAGAGGAGGCCACTGATTCACAGAAGGTGGGGAGAAGATTGTCTTACCTTAGTCACCGAGTCTGTGACTCAAGAGGATGGAGGCCACCCCACTATACCCAGGGAGGCCACTGACCCACAGAAGGTGGGGAGAAGATTGTCTTACATTAGCCACCAAGTCTATGACTCAGCAAGGCAGGGGAGAATGCTGCTGCAGGAGCCAGGGAGAAGGCAGATTGTCCCACATTAGTCAGCATATCTGCCCCTCACCAGGACAGAAGACTGTTCCACAATGACCAGGCAGAAGATGGTCCCCGCAGCAGGACAGACAGTTGTCTGTCTACCTGCCATCCTGAAGGAATACCCCTGGGGATTCTAAGGTCCCCCAAGCCAAGGACATCTCTGCTCTTTCCTATTACCATGACCTTCTGCCCACTCAGGGAAGAAGCATGTCCCTGTGGGAGGAAAGACAGAGAACATGGCGCTCTATGAGGTCCCCGCAGGTGGATCCCCGAGTACCTCAGGACCCACACCTTAGGAGGAAACACTAGTTCAAAGGCTCAGGGCCTAGTGCCCAGCAGGCATAACTCTTCCCATCCACCCCCAAAGCCCAAGCCAGATCCATGTCAGTCACGGGAATCAGTGATTGGCTGGACAGCGACACTACTGCAGAGTTATCCAGGACCTCATGGCCATAGTGAAGGAGCCTCCTCTATCCAGAAAAGCCAACCTCCTACCCTGCTTCAAGGCCTCTTAGGAAGGGGCTCCCAGCACCTCTGGAAGCGGCCCAGCCCCTTCCCAACAGCTCCAGAGGTTAGGAGAGGTTTCCTCACATCCCATTCTCCCGTTACTCCTGGGTCTGCCCCCTGAGGCCAAACCCAGCAAGGGCCAAACCTTTTTCCCTATGACAGGCCTTCAGATACCTCCAGACAGCTAATGTGTCTGTCCTCCCTACATCTTGTCCTCCTCAGGCTGAACAAAGAATGTTATTGTTTTAACCAAGACTTTTTGAAGTAATCGAACTTAGGGGCAAACTTCACCTCTCTGGGTCTCAGTTTCTCCATCTGTAAAAGGTGCAAGTTGAGCCTAGGGGATCACTAGGATTTCTTTCAGCTCTGGATCTACCATCCTCTGACAGAAGCTCCTTCCACTGGCCTTTGGGTCACAGGTTTCCAGACCTCTCCCAGCCCTCAGCTTCTGGACACATTCTGTGGAGGATTGTCCTGAAACGTGAAGCCTAGAACTGGTCTGACCAGGGCAGAGTTCCTGTAACTTCTCTCATCTGAGGCCCCACATCTGACATAATACCGCCTGAGAGCCACCAGCTTGTCCATTTTCCAGGTCCTTTGACTCCGCCACCAAAACCTGTGACTTTTTGGCTAAGCTGTTGGCCAGCCGTGTTCTTTCCCACCCATTATCTGTGAAACTGGCCCTTTTGAGTCTGTGTGTAGAATGGAAGGGTGTTCAGGGAGGACAAGCCCCTCTGGTGGGAGAGCTGCTCAGCCACCTTTGGTGTCCACCTATCCCCCTCCCCAACTCTCAGAAGGGGCAGCATGCACAGTGGCCACACTCTGGTAAAGCCAGCAGACAAGCTAGCCCAGGGGCCTCAAGCCTACCAGTGATTCAGGGGGATGGGCACCCCAAACATGTGAGGATCTCCCCTGGCACAGGAGGGACACATGTTGATCTGAGCTCACTGAAAGCAACATGGGGCAGCCTGGCCATCTCCTCCTTAGCCGGAGTCTCCACTCCCTTGCTGACCAGTTTCTTCTAGACTTCTGGGGCCAACATCCATCCTCCTGAGAAGAGAAAACAGCAAAACCCAAGCCGCGAAATTCAGCCCTGTTGCCATAATCTGTCATTGGTCAGCCAACATTTAGTAAGCTTCTACTATGTGCCAGCTAGTCCTGTGCCTTCTCTGATCCCTCTCTTGCTTTGCCATCACTAAAAAAAAAAACCCCACCTTTTTATCATTCATTGCCAGGCCCAGTTCCTTCTGGGTAGTTGGGTAGTACAGTCTTTAGAGCTCTGGGCCTGGAATCCAGAAGACCTGAGTTCAAATCTTTCCTCAGATCCTTACTAGCTGTGTGACTCTGGGCAAGTCACTTAACCTATTTGCTTCAGTTTCCTCAACTATAAAACAGGGATAATAATAACACCTTCAAGTGTTGTTGTAAAAAAGAAAAAACGTACTGTTTGTAAAGCACTTAGTGTGTGCCCAGCACTTAGTAGGTGCTTTACAAAGATTTGTTTCCTTCCTTAAGGGCTCCTGACACCGTTACCTCTCACAAGGGCTCATAACCTTTGTGAATGTCCTGGCACCTCTGCTAGTCCGGAGAAGTCTGTGTAGTATATTTGTAAACGTGTAAAGTAAAATGCCGAGAATCCCAAAGTACCCCAGTGATAATGGAAGCCAAAGTCTTCTTAAAAGCAGCTCAGAAACCCTGGGTTCAGGGCCCCTGTTGGCTAGGTCAGTCAACTTTCATTTATTAGGCACCTACTGTGTGCCAGGCAGGGGGCTAAGCACAGGCAGGGTGGAAATAGCTTCTTTATTTTGGCTCAGTTACCCTCCCTGGTTTTCATCTTCCAAACATCTTTCCTAAGAACTCTGAGCCTGTCCCTGGGCACCCTACTTATCCGCACCATCCTCCCCTCACTCATGATCATCTAACTGGAGAAAAGCAAAGGCAGAGAGAAGACCATACAAAGGGGAGATCCAGAAAGCAGTCGGGGGATAGTGGAGCTCAATGGTGCTTCCCCTTCTCCTTATCATGAGTGGAGAGTTGCCCATTCCAGCCCCTAAGCCAGCTTGTCCTGCAAAACCCAAGTCCATTACATGCTGTCTCTCATCTCTTCTAACTCTTTGAAGTCTGCTCTCCTGGAGCACAGGACTCCCCAGAGGCTGTGCCTGGCTTTCCTCCTCTTTGTCATCACATAACATGATCACTCTAGGAAGGAGTGGTTTTGAGGCTGGTTTTTACCTTTTCCCTCCTTGTTGGCCTGATGTGGGACCAGATAAGCTGTTCGCTTGATTTTTCCCTCCATGTTTTGAAGATGAGGTTACAGGTTTATCATATTAGCTGCTCAGGTGAGGGCAGAGCACTAGCCAATGTCTGGATAATTGAGGCTGCCCTCCTCTTCCTCACAATGGTATCTTGCTTCTAGGCTGGGTTTGTGATCTATTTCCTCCTTCTGTCCAGGTGGTCTTTAGTATACTTTTACCAATCTTTTATTTCACCTTCTTTATTTCATCCTCATGCCTTGTGGGAGCCAGGGGTGGTCTGACCCCTGATGTTCACATTCGGGACCAAGTTAGGGTCCCAGGGATTTGCAAGAGGATGTGCTGACTTTAAGGGACACTATGGAGGAGATTTGGGGGGCATCTTCCCTGGCAGACCAAGAAGTCTTCAAACGTGCCACAGTCTTAGGACATAAGAGCTGGCAATCTCAGGTACCATCTGGTCCATCCGTCCACCCCATCACCCTTCTCTGACAAATTCCCACTTTCTCAGCATTGAGATTGAACCTTGGCAAGGTCCAGATGAGTTTTCCTTCCTTCTAGACCAAGACTCGCTGCCATGACCCACCCTGGGCTTCATTCCATGACCCAAGGAACTCCTGTGTCCTGGGGTGTTGGTGTCTGCTGATGGTGGGGTGCTCTACATCTGAGGACAGACCCAGAGTCAGGATAATTTGGACAAAATCGCTTAGGTCTGAGAGTTAGGGTTCTTCTGAAGGCTGCATCATCAAACTTGGGGAGCCAGGGGGAGAGTTCCACTGAGGACAGTGAGTGCTAGGGGTCCTGGTGATGGCTGGGAGGAGAAAGCAGCCACTACCAGTCCCTCTAATGACTGCCCCCAGAGAGCACTGGTCCTCTTAAGACTGAATGGAGGGGAGGCAGAGCTCAGGGAAACCTCAGGCAGAAGACCATCCAGAAAACTCAACTTTACAAGAAGGAAATCTGATACTAATCTCTCCATTATGACAAGTGCCCAGGAAACTTAAGTGTGCCTGTCAGTTAGTGAGGGTGACGGGGCTGTCCAGTGGGATGAGAGGCTCTGTTTGTCACCACTAATGAGGAGATGAAGTGCACCAGGGAGGTAAATGAGTGCATGTGATCCCTGCCAAGGCTCTACAGCCCCATGATTTCTGGAATCCCTAGGGTACTCCTTTATATAGACCCATTTGTCCTCAGGTCCCCATCAAAGAAGGTATCTGGGTCCTGCCAGACCCCAGCTCTGATCTGATAAGGAACTCAAAGGGCATCCAGCCTTACCTCCTTATTTTACATATGAGGAAACTGAGGCCTGAATTGGGAAAGGGGCTTTTCTAAGGCCAAGTAGAGAATAAATGTTGAAATCAGGATTCAAACTCAGAACTGGTGTAGTAAAAAGAGCCCTAATCCTGGAGTCAGGGGATCTAGAACCTAGAACCCTAGATTCAGATCTGGAGTCTCCTCAGAGACCAGCAAGTTTCACTCCCTCATTTTACTGAGGAGGAAACTGAGGCCCTGAAAGCAGTGACTTCCCCAAGGTCACACAGCTAGTACATGTCAGAGGTAAGATTCTCACTTGGGTCTTCTCAATTCACATCTGCTATTCTCTCCACCAAGGCATATTGCATCCTAGGCAAAAGGGCTGGGGCATTCGGGCCCAGAGTGTAAGATGGGGCTTGCCACAGGGCAGGCAGTTAGCGCCTACCTCTTCCAGGGCTGGGCCCTGTATGCAGAAAGAGCTTCATAAATATGTGCTAAGCCGCCTCTGGTCAGCCCCCATTAGTTTGACAAGCATTATTAAGCCTCTACTGTATACAGAGCCATGTGCTGAATACTGGGGATACAGAGAAAAAATAAAAGTGAGCTCTTTCCCTCAGGGGGCTTCTAAGGGTGGGACGGAGCTACAACATGGGCACAGAGATATGAACCCCAGATAACTGAGGAGGGAGAGTCTTCCCTTCGGAAGTGGCCCTGAGAGGAATCTTAAAGGAAGCCAGGGTTTCTCAGAGGTGGAGGTGAGGAGGGAGGGCATTCCAGGCATGGGGGACAGCCTTTGCAAAGGAGTGGAGGTAAGAGATGAAATGCTGAGCTCAGGAAACAGTGAAGAGGTAATGAATCTAGACTTTTTCTGTACTGGCATTTACTGTTTAAAAAAAAAAACTATGGGAAGACAGCTAAGGGGATGGCAAGGTTCATCTGGCATAGGTAGATGGCAGACGTTGTAGGCAGCGGATGCCTCCATATTTCTATAATTCCAGTAGGATGGGAGGGGCCGTTCCTGGGAGGAGGGGATGAGATCAGGGGCACAAGGAATAGAGGAGCTGCTTCTCCAGGTCCCAGAGGCCAGGAGGAGAGCATGGGCGCTGAAGGAAAGGGGATCTGAACCAAACCGAGGAAGGTCCTGCGACGGTGGGGGACTGTGTCTGCCTAGAGTCTGAGCTTGGTCTCTTGCCTTGGCACATTGTGGGGTGGAGCCTGTTTTCTCATCTGTGAAATGGGGCTGCTGACCCTCCCGCTGTCTCCCTCTGTGGATTGTGGGAGGAAGGTCCTTGAGTCTCAAAGTACCATGAAAAATTCGCTGTCTTTGTTTCTGTCCTCAGATGGCTACTCTACCATTGACCATCGGGAACGGAAATACCGAGCTGGGGACCCCTCGGGGGATGCCTCCGAGAAGGAGCCTTTGAAAGTAAGTGGCTATTGTGGGGAGCTCTTCCCTGGGATCTGGCCTGGATAGGGAGCGTCACAGAACTTGGTGTCGTCCTAGACCCTCTTTCTCAAAATCTGTCAGCTCAGAGCTGAATATGAAAGCCCCAAAGGGAGGGCCTCCTACCAGGGTGAAGGGAACACTTCTCACCCCCAACCCTCAGCTTTCATTTGCTCAAATGGTTCACCAACAAATCCCTCCCACCCCATGGATGTTCCCCAAATGTCTGTTTTCCTTTTCATCGTAGGTTTAGTTGTTCATCCCTGACCCCTCTCCCTGTCCAGTGGGCAGAGCTCTGTGGGAGAGATGGACATTTAAGTTCTCTTCTGTGGTGACGAACAGCTGGGGACGTGTGGATGACATGTATGTGGATGTGCGTGCGTGAATGCCTATAGAACTGGCCTCATGCGTCAGCAGAGTAGGGGGCGGCCTCTGTAGTGTGAAAGGAGGGGTACTCAGTCAACAGGCTCTTGTTTAAGGTTGACTGTGCACCCAGCTCCCAGCTATGACCCACGGGAGAGATGCATCCCTGCCCTGTGGGAGCTGAGCATCTGGCCAGGGCCAGAGCTGGGAGGGGCCCATGGGCCTCACTCACCAAAGGAGGGTGGGCCAGACAAGCCAGCCTGCCCTAACGGACTAAGCTAGTAACAAGCTGCCAGGAAAGGGAGCAAGTAGTGGGAGCCAGGATGGGATTAGAGATGGGTTCAAATGCCAAGGTGAGGAGTGAGAATCTATCTTATAATTAGAAACTATGAAATGTTGCTGGGGGGGGACGTGATGTAATCAGGAAGATCAGTCCAGAAGTGTATGGAGGGAAGAGAGCAGTGGCCAGTTAGGGGGCCGCCCACTTTAGAGAGCTGTAAGGAGATCTGTCTGTTAGCCCCCAAGCCCTCCACAGCTCCTGAGAGGGATGTTGGTCCAGGTAAGAGGTGTTGAGGGCAGGAACAAGGAGAAAGTGGGGGGAGGGGACACGTGGTAGAGATGGAATCAAAGAAATTGCCAACAAGTACTTAAGCACCTATTATGTACCAGGGCTTTGCCCAGTGCTGGGGTACGAAGGAAGGCAGAGCCACAGTCCCTGCCCTCGGGGGGCTCCCAGGTACATGGACAGAAGAGCCTGGGTGGCCCTGGGCTTCCATCCTGCGTGACTTGGGGAGGACAGCAGGGCCATCAGCAGAGGAGAAGTCATGGAGGGTTGAGGTCTGAGGAAGAAATGATGAGATGCAGGGCTTGAGGCTTTTGGGGGGAACATCCAGCCAGAGCCGACCCCAGGCAGGACCAAAGAGGCAATTCAGAAGCAGGTTGAGCACCTACTATGTGCCTGGCTTACATTTCACATGGGGTCTAACTATAAAGTAATGCTAGTAAGTTCAAGGTAGAGAGGGAGCTGGCCGGCCTCGGGGGGATCCCAGGAGGATCCTGCCAGTGTACAAGGTGGTAAAGGATGCTGGGGACTTGACAAGACACAGATGTGGGGGTGGGATTGGGGAGTGATGCAGAAGTTAAACACCCCTTGGTAGGTCCCATCCTTTCAGGCCCCCAGAAGTGTAACTTCCCAGATAGGGGTCAAGTGGTGGGGGGGGAACCCAGGTCCCGTGTGTATGAGAGGGATGAGGAGGAGGAGCCAAACTTTAGCAGAGGAAACTGGACCCCTGCACACACTGGGACACGCTCCCTTACCGCAGGCCCCTTGTAGCAGGCCCAAAGGGCTGCCTGGGAGAGAATTGGCTCCAGTCCACCCCCTTCTCAGGCCCACTGCCCTCCCCCACCCCTGCCTGCTGCCTCCACTGTCTCCTGTCCAGCTTCTGGTTCTTTGGGGAACTCGGACATCTGCATGTGTCTGTCTGTGGGTCCATGTGTCTGTGTGTGTGTGAGAGAGAGAGAGACAGAGAGAGACAAGCAGAGAGACACAGAGAGAAAGGTGGAGGGAGAGAGAGAAAGATAGAAACAGACACAGAGAGAAAGGTGGAAAAAGAGAGACAGAAAGACAGGAAGAGACACAGAGAGACAGAAGCAGACAGAAAGGTGGAGAGAGACAAGAGACACAGAAATATAGAAGCAAATATGGGGAGCAAGGTGAGGAGAGGAGACAGCCCGAGGGGAGGGGCTAGCCCTGTGCTGCAGGGCCAGCCAGAGGCTGAGCTGCTGGGCATCCCCTCAAGAGCCCTAAGAGGCCAGACCTGCCCTCCCTGCCCACTCTAGGTTTGGCACATCTGCTTCTCCAGCTGAGAGTGGG
Source organism: Notamacropus eugenii (assembly GCF_028372415.1). Lineage (NCBI taxonomy): Eukaryota > Metazoa > Chordata > Mammalia > Diprotodontia > Macropodidae > Notamacropus > Notamacropus eugenii. The sequence continues at coordinate 11,141,142 of NC_092875.1, forward strand.
GAGCCACTGAGCCTCAGTTTCCTTCACACAGTAAAGGTGCCTCTGGGGACCTTTTTAGCACTTGGCAGATGACCTTTGGCCTCTCCAACTCTAATTGCTTCCAGCATGAAGTTCTCATTTTACATCTGAGGAAACTGAGGCTCAGAGAGGCTCATAGAATTTAGAACTAAGGTCCTGGAATGGCCCTTAGTGCTCAGCGGTGGGGTCCAATCCCTTCGTCTTGTTGGGAAGAAGCAGAGAGAAGGCAATTTCCCCAAGGTCACCCAGTGAGTTAATAGGAGAGTGGGGATTCAGGTCCAGAGCTCATGGGTCCCAACCCTCTGAGGGATGTTTGTGGTGCCCTCCCCCCATTTCCACACAGCCCGAGGGGAGGGTGGGGGCAGTATTGTGTCTCCTCCTCTACCTCTTTGTCACTAATTCTGCTCCCGAGGTGGCATCCATCCATCTGTCCTGTCAGCGTACGTCCATCCGTGTCCCATGCCCCACCTCTGCCTCTGTCAACGTCTGATTAACCTCCTCTGTTTTGCTTTAATGCCTCCCCCTGCCCCTGCCCTGCCTGCTCCAGACAGACCCAGCTAGAAAGCCCCCCCACAGGAGTAACCGGGCTTCAGTGAATCTGGTGGACGGCCGGGACCCTAAGCCACCGCCCGTTGACTCCTGGGTCTAACTTGCATGCCTGGTACGTCTCTGTTCTGCTCTGCTCAGCTGGGGCCCGAGCTTGTGATTAACCCTGTGTGGGGCTGCATGCTTGTCCCTCCCTCGTCCCTGGAATGTCCTGGCCTTCCCTCCTTCTGGTCAAAGCCAGGCCTGGGCCTGGGCTCAGGACAGGGGGACAGGTTCCCCAGAGAGGTCATAGAGGGAGCTCTAGTGATGGCCCTGGGGGCCACAGAAAGCTATATTCATGATGGATTGGCTCCAGTTGCCTGAAAGGGGAATGGGGAGGGGTCCTGTAGGAAGTCTGAGAGGAAACAAGCTGGGCAGTGTTTGGTGCCCTGGGTGGGCTCTGCAGTTCTCTCTGACTCTTCCCTCCCCCTGGGATTTCACCAATGGCCATTCTCACTATTAGGGACAAAACCCCTTGACCTAATATACTGGTGTCTCATCCTCCTTTGTTCAAGTACTTGGGGCCACTCAAGGAAGCTCCAAATCAGCCTGCCTGGCCAGCCTGCCCTGAGAGAACCTGGGCACAACCTCCCACACATGGCTCAGAGTCTCTGAGGCATCCAGGCCCACCCTCACTGGAACTAGAGGTCCTTCTGTTGCATCTCCAGCACATGGGCTTGCCACCCTGCTTGAGCCTTAAGGGTCTCAAGGCAGACCCACGCCTTGTTTCATGCTAGGATGACCCAGACAAGACTCCCCTTGTCCTTCTCAGGACCCTGAGGACTCTGAGCCCCTGCCCCTCCACCCCCTGGCTTCCTGAATAATAAGAAGAATGATGATAAGTCCTCCCCGATCCCTCCTCATGCCCCCAGAGACTCTGCCTCCCAAAGCCCCTGCCAGGGGAACCCACTGTGGGCAGGCTTGGTGGGCAGGCCTAGCCACAGGGCCTGTGTCTGCTTTCCAGATGCCAGCCTAAGATGGGAGAGGCTTACCACCATCAATCTGCCCTGTGAAGGAGAAGGCCCTTGGGAGTGGCCTCCCATCCTTCAGCCCCACAGTGACGGTGGCAGACTGGTCCCAGCCCTTCTGCTTTCTACTGCTGTAGTCTTGGGTCAATCCCTTCTCCACTCCTCAGTTTCCTCCTTTATAAAATCAATAGGTTGGGCTAGCTGGCCTCTAAGGTCTCCTCCCTCTATCTCTGTGATTAGCAAGTCCCATGATGAACTGTTATTTAACTACTGGCACTCCAGATGTGAGATCTGTGTCCTGTGGCCAGCAGGTGACATTGTAGGACATGAAAAGAGGGGGTGCTCTCTTTGAGCACTGCAGGAATGGCCCATGTCAATGCTGGGATCCTCTGGGCTCTGTAAACGAATCCTCAGTAGGAAGATGAGGCCCAGGCCTTCCTTGGAGAGGCAGGAGAATGAGGCTGGCAGAGTTGGCATCTTGGTGGGCCTGCAATGCCATCAGGTGTCTCACTGGCCATGGAAGATAGGAGACAAGAATTAATTCAGCACCTCCAGTGTGCCAGGCACTGGGCTAAGTGCCTTTTTTATACAAACACTGCTTCATTTGATCCTTACAACCCTGCAAGATAGATGCTATTGTATCTTCATTTTACAATCAAAGAAACTGAGGCAGCCAGAGGTTCAGGGACTTGTCCAGGGTCACACAGCTAGGAAGTGTCTGAAGCCAGATTTGAACTCAGGCCCAGCACTCTAACCACTGGGCACCTAGCGGCTTCTTCTCCTGCCAGAATCATGAGAAGCACAAACAAAAGAGCATCGTGAAAATAATTATAATTTACAGACCCATTGTTTTTTCCTTTTTATTGTGGATCTTTTTTGTTTTTCATCATTTTCATTTCCCAAGATCCCCTTCCACCTTCTCCTCCCCAGAGGGCCGTTTGTTGTAACCAAGCATAAGAAAGAAAAAATATGTGATTCAGCAAAATGGGCATATCCATCCCATCTGACAGTAGAAGCAGTATTCTATACCCATAGGCCCCCACCTCTGCAGAGAAGAAAGGGAGGATTCACTGATATCTGCTGAGGGGCTGAAGAGGTAGAGAGAATTCATAAGGAATGTGACAAGAGTGTCCCAATCAAGTTGGCGCATATCAGCCAACCAGTATTTATTAAACACCTGCTAAGTGCCAGGCACTGGCTAGGTCCCAGGGCATATAAAGGCAAAAATGAGTTTGTCCCTGGCTTCAGGGAGCTCATATTCGAAGGGGAGAGCAAGAAAACTCTTAAGCAGAATAAATGCAAATATATTCCAAGTCCTCCAATACAAGATGGTTTGGGAGAGGGAAGGTGAAAGGGCAGAAGCTGGTGCCTGAACTGCAGCTGAAAGGAGTAGGAGGATTCTCTGAGATGGAGGTAAGAAAGGCATGCCTGCTGGGCACGGGCATGGGCAATGAGTGCCATGTATGAGGAACAGAGAGAAGACCAGTTTGGGGGGCCCAGACAATGCATGAAGGGGACTCAGGGATTGGCTGGAGCCATGTTTATGTTGGGATCTAAGAACAAAACAGTGTATTTTTTGTCCCGCAGGCCATAAGAAGCCATTGGATTTATTCAGAAGGGGATTCATATGGTCAGATCTGGGCAGTAGCATGTAGGATAGACTAGAGAAAAGAGAGGCTTGAGGCAAGGAGACCAATCCAGAGGTTGTTACAATAATCCAGGCAGGAGGCAATGCCTGCCTGAACCAAGGTGGCGACCATGGAGTGGATAAAAGGGCCAGGATGAAACTAGCAGGACAAGTCAGGGAAAGGAGCCTGGAGAACTCAGGAGAAGACCAAGATTGACAGTCATGGATATGTTTGGAAGAGAGCAGGCTTAGGGGCTGATAATGATGTGATAACTGAAAATGAATTCAGTTCTGTTTGTGGTGAGTTTGAGATGTCTCTGAGAAATGGGCTTTGAAATACTCAATATACAGGTGATGATGCAGATTTGAAGTGCAGGGGACAGAGTGGGGCTAGTTGTGGAGACCCAGGAGTCATCTGCATGGAGATGATGGAGAGTGAGACCCCATGAGGTCCCCGTGTGGGGAGGGGTGGGTGCATAAGGAGGAAGAGGAACAAAGAGAAAACCCGGAATTTGTGCGCTGGATTGGCAGTGACACAGAGTGATACCCAGTGACTTGAATGTGATGTGTTAGAGATACAGCTTAGGTTTAAGAAGACCAAGGCTCATTTTACAGAAGAGGAAACAAACTGTAAAAGGCAATTGATTCCTAACTAGTTAACAGGAATTAATTTCCAAGGAAGATGTCACATAGACCCGGGTCAAGGTCACACAACTAATAAGGAGCTGAGACTGGATTTGGACTCAGATCTTGCTGACTTCCAGTCCAGCACTATATACTGCACCACCTAAGTGCCTGCATCATGAATGCCGTCTACAAGAAGAACGATGATGAACATCAGACCTGGGAAAAAGTTAACAGGCCCTGCCCACAAGGCACTTCCACGCTTTTAGAGGAACCCTCTCCGTAGTTTGCAGAGAGGCTTGTAGTGCTCTGGGGAAAGTTGTTTCTGAATTGAGTGTCTGTGTGTAGTCAACAGAACTGTTGGTTATGGATATATTGAATGACAATTGGACTATCAGCTGGTTAGAACAATGATAAAAGCAGTGGTAGAAGAAGGCCAAAGGCCAGAAGATCATGCTCCATCAACAACTCCCACCCTGTCCTACTTGAATAAGCTACTGGCTGAAAAATGGGAAAGGGATAAAAGTAAAGACAGGGACGGGGACTATCACCATCTTATAGATGGTTAACTGATATCAAGCGGTCACCACCACGAGGAGCCCAGAGAGCTCCCAAAATGCCTTCACCAGCCAACACATCTCCTTGCCAGTTAGACACATGGCAGCCAAGGGAAATGCCTAAAAGTAAAGCTTGCCTGTAAAATATGGAGAAGGACCAATGGTTTCCTCAATAAGTTCCTTGAGGGCAGGGACTTTTTTTCTTTATTTCTCCAGCACCTGAACAACATTTGGCATATAGTGGACACTTGATAGATGTTTGTTGATTGCTGACAAAAGATCATGAATAGCATCACCTCACAACACAGTGACAATCTGTGGAGGAGAAAATTAGGCTGTAAAAGACTTGGTGTGTGATCTGAACAAGCTAAGGGGCAGTCATGAATAGGCAGGGCTGAAACTGGCAGGAAAATAGGAAATTATCTCTAATTACCTATTACTATGTGTGACAGTGGACCTGCCAAATTTGGGCATTTTTGTTTATCCGTGTGCTGTAGAGGACATGAGAATGAACTTAAATTAAAGCAGTGAAGAAGGGCCAGACCTGACCAAATCCATCCACCCTTCCCCCCCAAAAAAAATCCATGCTGGAGGTGATGTGATATTAAAAACACTTAAAAGGAATAAATAATAATAAATACAATAATTCCTAAATAATTAAAGGAATTAATTTTCTGAGGATATGCTGAAAGAGAAAAATTACAGACAGTAACTTTTCCAGGGATGCAATATGGTAGAGTGGAAATCAATCCACAATACCACTGCATGTATTAAGCACCTACTATGTGCTAGGCACCAGGATACAAATATACAAGAAGAAACGATCATCATTTGAAATCAGAGGACATCGGTTCATGTCACACTTCCAGTACTTACTGCCTCTTTGTCTTTGGGCAAGTTCCTTAATCTCAATGGGCCTCAGTTTTCCCAGCTGTAATAAGGAAACTGGAACAGATGTTCTCTAAAATTCCTTCAAATCCTCAATCCCCCATTTAAAAAATGACCAAGAACATATAGGCAAGCAAGCATCACCCTCTTTTTCCCACCTTTGCAGAATCATTATGAGAAAGGTCCACACATGTGTTGAGGGCCTTCTTGATGAAAACTGAAGAGAGCAGGCAGGCTATTATTATAGCCAGTTTTCTGCAGTGAGTCTTTGTAGCCACACAATTGACTGAAAGGTTCAAAGGAGACGAGATTCAGTTGTGTTGGTTAATCTTGTCTTGTAAAAGTTGGATCTTCTCCAACGAGGCATCTCCTGTACATGGTCAGGATCTATAATGACCTCAAGAATTAACTATGTCCAGCCATTTTCTGGTGACCAAGATCAAACAGACACATGCTCACCAAAGATGTTGTTCACTACTTCAATGGAGTCTGCCCTGTATAGCATCTGAGGGGATGAGGGGCTCCCTGTGGATAGTGAGGCTAGGAAAGGGACCATAGGAGAGAGAAAGGGGATGGATGCAAGAGATGACAAAGATGGGCCTGCAAGTTTGTCAGCTCTTTGGGTGGAGGTCAAGAGGGGAGGTAGAAGGAAATGTTTTTAACTCAAAATATAAAAATTTTTAACTTGGAGATTTCTAGCTTCGATGACATGCTAGAAATCAGGAAGCTAGGAGGAAGGACAGGTTTAGGGGCAGAGATGATGAGGTCAGTCCTTGGGCATCTTGAATTGGAGACACAGTCGGGGCATCCAGATGGGGTGTGGAATGATGATGATGGGGATCTAGAGGTTGGGACTGGAGAGAACACGGAGGCATCCTTGGAGACAAGATCATGGAACCAACTCAGAAGAACTGAGGAGCTCACCAAGGGAGAGATTGGAGAGAGAGCAGAGGACCAAGTACAGAGCTTTGGGAGACACCCCAACCTAGATACACAAGGAGGAAAATGGTCAGACACAAAGAGGGAGTGGTTGGGGAGGGGAACCGGGAGAACCAGCGGAGACAGTGTCCCAGAAAGAGACATCTGCACGTAGGATATGGAAGAAGAATGTTGTAATAGAGGAGACTAAGAAGTAGTCAGAGGGCTGAGCAGGAAAGCCCAGGGAAGAGATAATATCCAGAAGGCAAGGACTGGTCAGCTTTGCCAAAAGCTGTAGAGAAGGCAGTCCAAAGGAAAGACCACCCTGCTCTGCAGCCAGGGGACCATTGATGACCTTTGAAAGAGCAGTTCCTGTAGAATGGCAGATCTCGAAGGCAGACATTAGCGATTCAAGTAGTGAATGGATGATGAGACTATGGAGGAAGCGGATGTAGGCAGCTCTTTGGAGAAGCTTTTCAGGAAATGGGAAATGAGATCAAGGACACTAGCTCAAACTCGAGGAAGGTTTTCAAGGTGGGGCAAGATTTGAGGATGTGTTCAAGGTGCACAAAGCCCTGTTTCCAAGACTCTGATGTGAGGCAGCTCATGGTGGTCACCCATCAGGACATATATTTGGGACAGACATGACAGGAAGACACCAGGTGGGGCCTCTAGGTGAAGCATGAGCCAGATGGCACTTTCAGTGATCCCAAGCTCCTCCCTGATGCAAAAATCCATCCTTTTAGCCCAAACATCCTCCAAATGGTGTCACGTGGTTATAAGTCTTCAAACCCCAAGAATAAAGAGTGTGGATGATCCGAAGGGAAATGAGAGACATGAGGTGAAGGCAGTGGGGCTTAGTGGGCAGAAGCCAGTCATCAGTGATGACTGGCAGGCTGGAAGGGGCATGAAAGATCCAGTGAGAACAGAGAAGGAGGTGGGGCAATCACCCAGCTGAGAAAGGTCTAACAGATGCCCAGCCGTGTCTAAGGGTGACTAGCCAGCAGAGTTCAGGCCAGCAGAACCCATCAAGTCCCACCCTAGCCCTTCCTGGACACAGGCTAGTTGTAACAGAATGTGAGAGGATTGCTTGTCTTGCTGGCCTCAGCCAACCTCGATGCAGCAGGATCTCCTTGAGTGGGGAAGGTCATAGCCCAGACTCAGCCTCCCATTCTTGATGGGCCTTTTCCATGTCTTCCCATAAACCCCATGACCTTCCCTCCACTTGTACATCAGCTCATTGGCAACATGGAGCAATGGGCTCTGAGTCAGGAAGACCTGGGTTTGAATTCCACCTCAGCAGCTCAGCTAGTCTTTATAGAGACTTTTCAATATTGTCTCCTCTCATTCTTAGAACAGCCTTGAGAAGAAGGTGTAATTATTGTCTCCATTTTACAGATGAGGAAATTAAAGCAAGCCTTTATCGGTTAGGTCACCCCACTAGCAAATGTCTGAGGAAGGATTTGAACTCGAGTCCTCTCCATTCCTGGTCCAGTTGTGTCTCTACCTGAGCCACTTAGATGCCCGTGATCTCACACTTAGGGTCATCAAGTGGATGTTTCTAGATGTTCTAAAAACTACAGTTCTTAGCCCCCTCTGCCACCGTCACCACCCAGGGAGAAAGGGGCCCCATGGATTTCTTTGCCTCTTGAGTTATCAGCTTCAGTCAATGGTCATCCACTGGCCGGGAGCCTCTCCAAGCCCTTTCTTTATGTACTATCCCCTGGCAGAGTGGTTGGGAGCTCAGAATCCCACCCACCCAACAGAGCTGCTGGCCAATCAGCCCCCCCGCATTGCAGCTTCATCTGCTCCCAAAGCCTCCTGACTGACCAAGGAGTGTCCACCAATCCAGAGAGTTTACTGAGCTCTCTCAGACCTCTGGACACCCTGCTCTGATGCGCTGACGTGCCTCAATTCCCCAGACTCACAGGAGGGGAGCCCCGTTGTGACCCAAAGTTCTGGGAGCTCTGAGCTCCCCATGAAATGTCCAAAATAATGACAGGGGAGTGGGGGTGAGAGCCGAGGAGACGACTCTTTGCCACTCCACTTTTCTCTCTCCCCTGCCCCAAATTCTACCCAAGCAGCCCCAATGCGCCTTTTCTTTTACATCTTTTTCATTAAATATTTCCCAATTACATGTGAACATTTTTGAACATTTTTTTAAATTTGAGTTCCCAATTCTCTTTGTCCCTCTTGTCCTCCTTTCCCCTGTCCCTGAGTTAGACAGGAGTTTCGCTATCCATAGCCCCTTGGGCTTCCTTGGAGTCCCTCTGGCCACAGCTGCTCTGCACACTACTGTGTCCTTCCTGCACCCCCCACCCCATGTCTCCTTGATGATCAGGGATAACCTGGACAAAGTCCTGGGTTATGGACACACACACATACCCCATTTGGGGGGCCCCAGAGTCCTCCCCTGCTCAGATCCCCCCACTCTAAGAGGTCCCTGAAGGCTGCCACTATCTCTTCTACAGGAGGGAGAGAGGTTGGTGGTGGGGAGAGAGTAGGGGGAGTGTCTGGGTTCCTGTCCAGCCCATGTGGCAGTTTGGGGGGATGGGGATCCAGGAAGAGAACGTGTCGCTGGGGATTCCTAAACTGGGTCAACTCTGACTTTTTCCTTTTTTCCCTCAGGGCTAGAGTCCAACAGTTGTTTGGTTTTCTTTTTTTAAAATTGTTTTTAAATGAGAAGAGCATTCAATCACCCAGGAGGATCTCATTAATCACCACTGCCATCGTGTTTGGAGGACGAGGGACCACTGCACAATCTGTGGATTCCAGGGGGCTTGGGAGGGGGGAGAGAAAAGCCCCATGGGGCACCCCCTTCCCCCAGAACTCCCAGCCTCATACAACCAGAGTTTGCTTTTGAAAACATCTGTCCCCTTCCCTGCCAAGTCCCTTCTGATGGATCCCCTTTGGAATTCCCTCCTCCTGTCCTCAGCCCTTTGCCCTCTGTCCCCTGCCCCTCCTGCCAGGTCCACGTCTCCTGATCTGGCTCTTTCTTAACTGTTAACCTGCACGGTGCTGAGTGATGGAGAAGATGGGTGGGGGGAGGGGAGAGGGCACCATGGGCAAGGGCCCGGGAAGAGGTGCTCAGGCCGGGCCTCTTAGGGTTAGTCGCCAAGAAGATAGCACTTTGCTTTGCCTCTGAACTGTGAATTTAATATTTTTTCCTTTAAAATGAAGAGTTTATTTAGCTTTTGAACTAACATTGAGGCCATGGGTTAGTTTTCAACTGGAGAGGATTGGTTTGTTGGATATCACGGGAAGGAGTAAGTTGGCAGTGGGTTTGGGGTTGGGCCACCTGACGTGGGTTCTGCTATCGGCCTCCAAGGGCCAGCTTTATTCTGACCTTGAAGGCAAGAGGAGTGGAGGGCATTGGGAGGGGGGAGGGGAGCTGCCACCAGAACTCTCGGTTCAGACCCGTGCTGGGTGGTCTGTGGGCACAGCTGAGGAGGGCATGGGCCACTTGCCCAGCAGAGTTGGGCCTTTGACCATTCAGGCTTCTGGAAGTCGGAGCAGCGGGCTTGAGTTTATGCCCCTCCCTGAGGGCAGGCCATGTATGTGACCATGGCTTTGACACTGGCTTTTTCCACGGGCTGGGCCCTGGGCAAGAAGTAGGGCAGGTTTGTAGGGGGAGGACAGGAACCTGCTGGGCATAACTGCTTTGCGACCCCTGTGGCCACCACCCAATCGGAACCCTCGCAGGGCCCTGTTCCTACAGACAGTGAGGCCAGGGTGCGCCTGGGAGTCCAGCAGCTGAGATGGGGACTTTCAGTGCCTGCTGTTTGTAGTTTAAAAAAACAAAAAAACAAACCTTAAAAACCAAAATATGACTGTATTAGTAAACATCTAAATTTTTGTTAAAAAAATTAAAAAGAGAAAAAAAGCACCAATAGAACTTTGTATCTTCTTGAGTATAATAAAAGAATATGGCTCCATATACGTGAATAAATGCATCTCTCTGTCTCTATGCATCTATATGGATACTGGGCGAAAGAAAGCCTGCTGCATTGGATGGATGGAGACCAGCAGGAAGACATCGCCTGCCAGGGGACCCCAGCCTGAGTCAGGGATCCGGAAGGAGCAGGACAGGGAGGCAGAGGCCCGAGCTCACCTCAGCAAGGCCAGTGCTAGCTGGTGGTTTTCCTGAGGACTGCTATCGCCAGCCCCTTTCAACCAGGCCTCTTAACACTGGACGTCTTTTAACTCGTGACTTCTTTTTCAAGAATGATTGTATAGCCCTTTTCCGTACGAGAAGATTTTTCCGATACTCAGTCTTCTTCTTCATAGTGAAAAGAACACTGGATTTGGAGTAGGAGGACTGAGTCAGACAAGTCCCTTCACTGCTCCAAACCTCAGTTTCCTCATCTGTAAAATGGGGATTATCATAATTACACTCCCTACCTCACAGGGGTGTTGTGAGGAAAGTGTAACCCTTAAAGCGATATCAAAATGGGACCTGTTATTATTATTTCTTGGGGGTTAGCCCCAGAACGGGCTGGTGTGGAAGGAGGAGGGAGGGCAGACTGATGGGAATAGGGCTCATCTCCCCAGCGCCCACCTGAGACAGGAGTGCAGGGACCCTGGGCCTGACCTGGCTCGGCCACTCTGGATGGGTGGCATTTCTGTACTTTGGTTTCCCCTTCTGAAAATGGGCATGGATCTTCCTTTGAATGGTGGTTAGGAAGTGTGCTCTTGACGATTCTCCTCATTCTTAACGTCTTAGCACCTTTTGTAACGAAAGCCATCTAATTCATTCCTGAGCTGAAATCCTCCCTACACCATCCAGTAGTCACCAACCAGTAGTCAACCAGCCTTTGATGGAAGACTTCTGGTGATGGAGGGCTCACTACCTTCCCAGGCAAAGCTTTCCACTTGGAGAGAATTCTTGTGATTAGGAAGATTTTCCTGATGTTACTGTCACCCCACCGGTCCTATTTCTGCTCTGCTTAAGGGCCACACCTCAGGGCACTGGAAAGCTGGTCTGTCCACCGACCCGCCTAGCCAGGTTTTGCTGTACTAATAGGCATCCGTGCGTTCTTCCCCCTTTCCCACCCTACTGACCCAGGCACTGATGAGGACCATTTGCCTCTAAATGACCAGAGCCAGGTTAGGGAAAAGCAGTGATGCTCGGATGGAAGGTCAGGGAAAAGAGCCCAAACCCTGGGAACAATGGGGACATCACACGGTGGGTAGAAATCACCCTGGTTCCTCCTGCCTGCGGCTCCTTCCAGGGCAGGATGGGAGGATCCTTTGCTTCTTCCTCAGGCTTACTTTGGTAACATGGTGAGACCCTGTGGACACCAAAGGGCCCAGGGCTCCCTCTGACAAGTGAAAATCTAGAGAAAAACTATCAATAGTCTGGAGTCAAGAGGTGGCATTTCTTTGAGAAACGCACACCCCCCATCTCAGTGAGCGCAGCCTCCCAGTCCCCAAGATGCAAGGGCACTCACCACTGCCAAGGCTGTCCCTGGGAACTGAATATCACTGTGTGAGTGTGTGTGTGTGTGTGTGTGTGTGTATGTGGGCATAAGTGTGAGGGGATGTGTGTGAGTGTGGGGTGTGTGTGTGCATGGGTGGTCATAGATGGAGGCTTGTGAGTCTGGGGCATTGTCTATGAGTTCTAGACATACGTGCATGCGTATTCGGCTGAGTTACTCTGCCCCTGGACCTCAGTTTCTCTGTTTGTAAAATAGGAGATAAGGAATCTGGGATACTCTAGCCCAAATTATCCCATTTTAAAGTTGGAGAAAGAATGGATGTCAGTGGCAGGAATTTATGGGCCCTGGGCTTCTGTCACTGTGCCAGGGAGTCATTGCTAAAAAGTAGGCTCAGGAGGGCAAGTCAGTGATCGTACGAGGTCCATAGGACTGAGGGACAGAAAGGATCTCAGTGGTCATCCAGAGGAGATCGAGATCCAGAGAGGGAGTGTCACTTGCCTGAGGATACACAGAAAGGAAGGAGGGTCTGACTGTACAAGCAGGGCTCATTCTAGGACCTGGGGTTGCTGGCGCTGGGCCTTGAGCACCTCAGGCTCAGGAGTCCCTCCACTATGGCAGGTGGATGCCCCTTCAAACATCTGTGTGCCCCTGAGGTAGGTCACAGGGGACTCCGTGGTGCTAGGATCTTGGAGGGGAGGTATAGAGCAGGAGCCCTGGCCAGCAAGTGGCAGGGCTCTGCCATTGGGTCACCAGACCCCGACTACCAAGCTGGGGTGTTTGTTAGTCCTCATGCTGCAGCAAACACTTACCTCCTTGGGTGGCATGTTTCTCTTTTCTAGAGAAATCAAAAAAGCTTGCTTCTCTTTTACTGAACTGATGCGCATCCATGTGGTTCAACCTGGACTGGCCTGGCGCTCACCCACTCACCCAGCCCAGGTCTTGCTTTGGCACCAGGGACCCAGGTTCTAGAGCAGTTTGCCTGAAAGTGACCTAGGCAAGGTGGAGGGGCAGGGTGGAATGGGGTACGTCTTCAGGAAACAAGGACTGGAAATAAGCTACACCACCCAGAAGGGTGGCATTAGGGTGAGTGGAAGGCCCCTGCCCTGCCTTCCTTGACAGAACCAGGTAAGTGGGTTTCTGTGGCTCAGACACTGTGAGTGTTCAGGAAGGGGTGGTCCCCAGGCATCTCTCCCACTCTCCAGGGAATCGAGCCCCCGTAGGCCCCTCTGTGTACCTCCCCACCTCAGAAAACTTCTGCCCAGAGACTCATGGCACCATGGAACCCTCTAAGGACAGACTGGACTGTGCTAAGGGACTCAGGGAAGGAGAGTCAGAGGGCTGAGCCCCAGCTCAACTCGTTAGGAGCCAGAAGAGCCGGGGCAAGCCTTCACCCTTCCCTGAGCTGCAGTTTCCTCCTCTGCTCTCAGAAGTTTGGTGCTCTTGGAAATGGCTGGTAGTCAGAGAAGAGAGAGAAGAGCCAGACCTGGGGCCACACAGCTGGTTCTAAGTCTCAGCTCCAGCAGCAGCTACGACCAGGGGCCGGGCATTCTCTCTGGGCCTTCTTTTCTTCCTCTGCAAAATGGTGCTGATTCTTGCATTCCAGGGAAGACCAAATCGATCAACACGCATTTGTGAAGCATCTACTGTGTGCAGTAAAGAAGAGATGTTTCATCCTTTGGAAGGAGAAAAATGCTTTAGGAATGTCCCCAGGTCTGGCATTGTTGTCTTTGGTCCTCTCCAGGCTGCATGCCAGCCTCCTTGCAGTCCTTCTCTATGATGCTCCCAGGGCTCCAGGCACCTACAGTTCTTCCTCCCCACCCCCACTCCCACCTCTGGGCTTTGCAGCTCCCTGAGGACAGGGGCTGTCCTTTCTGCTTATATTTCTATTCTCAGCCCTGAACCCAGTGCCCAGCCTTCAGTCAGCACTTAATAAATGTTTATCAGCTTGACCTACCAACTTCCAAAGGAACCAGACCTTGGAGGAGAGGTTGGTCCACCTGATTTGACTTGGCTCTCTCTGCCCCAGTCACAAAAAAGGAAGAGGAGGGCTCATTGATCATTGTCTGGTGAACCCCCCTCCCAACAGAGTCCAGTACAGTGGCCCACACGCACAATCATTCATCCTTATATTTGCATGGGGAACTCACACTTACCAGGTCCCAGGCACAGTGTTACGCACTGGACATTCAAAGGATGGTCTTTAGGAACTCATGTCTCAAAGGCACCTGTGGGGAAGAGGGAGCACATTATGGACACAACTGTGTAAGTCCAAAGTAAATGCGTGTGTTTTATGTGGGTGCATATATGTGTGTATCTTTAATAAAATATGTGTATAAAATCACTTTATATATGTACACATACATCTGCGTGCATGGATCTACATGTCCATGCCCCAAAGCCAGGGCTGTGACGTGGTACTCTGTCCCTGCTCTGGTACACAAGCCCTACGTGGCAGGTCTGTCTCTCTCCCCTTGGACTGTCCAGTGGGGCAGGTGCCAAGGAAGCCATCAGCAGGGCAGAAGCCCGGCAGGACAGGTTGGCAGCCCCTTGGTGAAGAAGCAAATGAGCAACAGCAGCTCTCTGTGGGAAGCTACTTACGGAGGAAACAAGGAAGGACATGAACATTTATTAAGCACCTACTGTGTGCCGGGCTGAGTGCTTTGATCCTCATAATGAGATACTTGAGAGGTAGGCACTATTATTGTCTCTACTTCATGCTTGAGGAAACTGAGGCAGATAGCAGTGAAGAAACTTGGGCCAGCAATTAAGTATCTGAGGGTGGATTTGAACACTAGCCTTCCTGACTCCAGGCCCAGTTCTCTATCCACTCACTAGCTGCTTCAGGGAGTGGGTTCTTCTGAGAAATACATGCATGGCATGACAAGTCATGCTAAAAAGTGTCTCCCTTTGCGCCCCTCTGAATATTTTGCCCTGGGTAGCAGCCTATCCTTGGTTCTAGCTTTATGCTCATGGGTAGGTGGGTGAGGGGATGGACGATGGATGGTTGCTGTCTTCATGTCTCTCTGGATACCTGTGTGTCACCATGCAGTCTGTATGTGGGTGTGTCTCTGATATATGTGTGTGTTGGGGGCAGCAGGCCACTCTTTCCACCCTTGCTGCTTCCCCAGGTGTTGGGGATTGTCTTCCAGAGGCCCAAAGGTCCTTCCTTCTCCCTTCCCTGCCAGTCTCCTTGGTCACTGAACTGGTCCATAAACAAGCTTCTTCCTCATCTCCTTCCTCTGAAATGGTTGGTGACTGTGCCCTGCTAATACCAGGATGAAAGGAAGGGGGACCATTAGCCTAGAGAAGAGAGGGCATAGGTGGGGCAATATCTAAAGGAGAGGGGAAGGATAAGGCTTGTCCTGACTGACCTAAGGACAGAACTTGGGGCCATGAATGGAAGGTGTAGAGAGACAGTTTTAGGCTTGACATAAGGAGAAAATTCCTACCAAATTCTGTTCCCCAGGAGGGAAGGGGTTGTCTCAGGAGGCAGTGGGTTTTTCTTTCCTGGAGGCTTTCAAGTTAAGGCTGGAGGAGTCACTGGGGGGTGTTGCAGGAATTCTCAGTTCAATATGTGTAGATGTACAAGCCCTGAAGATTTGTCCATCTCAGCGATACTGGCCAGGCGTTCTACTGGTCTCTTGGTCACTGGCTCCCTGAATTGGTCAAACCCTCTATTAATTGCTACCACCCTTCAAAGCTGATCCCTCAATATGGTGGTCAACACAGACCACCTCGGTGTAGTCTAAGCCAGCTGCTTTTCTCCAGCTGTTTTCTTCAATGCCCTTTTCCCTTCATCTGTGATGTGAGTACTGGTGTGGTGTCTCCACCATCCTCAATGGTAAAAAGAATATGTTATAAAAATGTTTATAGTTTTTTTCATCTTGTTGTGCTCCTTCCAAAGCCATCCTCAAATGCCTACAGAGATGCCTTAGGTGAGTTGGGCTCTCTCACCAAGCTTTCTATATCCTTCCACCAGTTTTCTGTTTTATGAGGCAATTGAGGAGGCTCGCAATCTTCCAGCATCCCTTTCCACAACACTTAGCTGGTTGTATCCCTCTCTGTCTGGCAAGTCAATCAAGTATTTCATGTCAGAAGGTTTTTTGTGGGTTTTGTCATTGTGGCAATTGATTTATACCAGTTAAATTTCTGGACAGAAATTGTTAGAATCAGTGTTGATGTCCTTTCCTTTATCCATTTCTCCTTGTCACTAACTTGTTCAAACAGGTTGGGGAGGGGTTTCTTTAATTGCATGCCCTCTTCTCATTTTTATTCTGCTACTTTTGTGTTTATTTTGATCTTTGCTCTGACAAGTTGATGGTCTGATTGTACAAAGCTGATTCTTTATCAATAAGATTCTTTATCAATCTTTATCAATGAGGACATTTCCCTGTTAAAATGTTTCATTTTTATGATGTTACTTGGCACTTGCCAAATCCATCCAATAATAAAGAACAGTCATTCATATTTCTGTATGTTTTAAAGTTAACAAAGACCTTTCCTCACATCAGCCCTATGAGTTATATAATGAAAGGTTTATGATTACCCCATTTTACAGATGAGGAAACAGAGGCTGAGGTGATCAAGTGTCTTGTCCATCTATTCTATTCCCATCCCTTTGGTCTTAAAATCAACTAATTTATACTAAAGAATTAAAGGCTAAATGTGGTCTTCTCCTAAAGTAGGAATGGTAATATTATTGAAGGGGGCCCTAATTCAGATAGGGGTGCCCTGAGATCCCTTCCTGCACAGAGGCCCTATGACTCCAATTCTGAATGTTGAGTGGGGGCCTTCACTACCTGAAGTTCAAGGATGAGGAGCGGATTTTGGAGACGTTTCATAGGCTCACTAACCCTGGAAAGGTCAAACTTAGAGAATGGGCCGATGTCCAGGCAGGAGAAGAGTCACCTACCAGGTCCCAGCTTCCCAGAGGGGACTGCTACAGCTGTGGACCAAATGCCTGCCTTTGTGGGACTGTTTCCACCTCAGGCATCAGACCCTCCTCATCCTCCCACCCCCATGAGGGTGGTCATGTGTATCAAATGAGAGAATGTCTGTCAAGAGCTTTGGAAACCGTAAAGTGTTGCTATAAGCAAACAAGCACCCACTCTTTACTTGACTGTGTAAGTGTGGAATCCCCTGGTGGACTACGAGTCCAAGAGCAGGGCTGCTTCTCAGGAGTGGGCATTGGGTACATGTTGAAAGGGCTTGATGACATCTGGGGATGGCCAGGAGGGAGAAGACCTGGAGAGCTGGCCAAAACATCGTTTGTTGAAGGAACTTGGATCTGTTCCTTACTTGGAGAAGGTTGGGGGGATGAGAAGTAGGCACCAAAGCTGTCACCAAGCATTCAAAGGACCCTCGTATCCCTCCAGAGTGTATGTGTGGCCCTCTGGATTTTGTCACCATTCCTCAGATATCTCCTCATTCTGGAACATCCCTCTTCATGAGCAGCCTTCTCACTGTGGATCACCTTTATCCCTATAGCCCCTCTCTCTCATGGGTGAGCTCCTTCTGGGACTGCCATATTGGGGAAGGGCTCAAACTAACCATCCCTCCTCTTCCCTACAGCCTCTTTTCTCTCATGAGTGAGCTCCTCCTGGAACCCAGCAAGGGTTTAATGAGTACTTGTTAACTGACCAACTGGAAGAGATGCCCCCAGAGGGCATAACTAGGAGCCACAGGCATTGTAGAGAGGTAGACGTAGTTGTTTGAAGTCAGAGCTGAGAGTAGAATTGGCCACCTTCGGAGATAGTAAGTTCTCTGTCACTGGAGATATTTAAGTAGAGACTAAGTGACACCTTGCTGGAGATAGAGGTGATTCTCCATTAGGTGAGCAGAAGTCTCTGCTAACTGAAGTTTTGTGATCACCATTATTAATATAATTAGCAGCTCTATAATGGCATAGGAAAAAACCATCCCTCCCTGGTCAACATTTCCCTCTATGTATCATCTTCCCCTGGTAGAACATTAGTTCAGTGAAGGCAAGGACTTTATTTTTTTTAATTAAAAATTTTTTCAAATAAAAAAATCTTCTCTCCTCAGGCTTAGCTCAGCACTGACACACAGTAAGATGTTTTTTATTCATCCAGCTTCAGAACCAGGAAGGCCTGGGTTCAAGTTTTTCCTCCCACATATACTGACCATGTGTCCCAGGGCAATCCCTTAGCCCCCTCACTGTCGTTAGCAGCCCTTGGAGATTCTAAGTTGGAAGGCAGGGGCTGATCCGCTGTGGCAGAGAGATTTTCCTTACTTATTCCTTATCCCAGTGAAATCCCACGTCTGGACCTAATAACAATGTTCAGAGGATCATTTGTTGGAAATGTAGCCTCACTGAGGCTGCTAAGATGGCGCTAATGGGCAGAGCACTGGACCTGGAGTCAGGAAGACCTAAGTTCAAATTATTCTCATTCACTAGCTGTGTGACCCTAAGCAAGTCACTTCCCCTCTGTCTCATTCCCCATCTATAAAATGGAGGCTCATGATAGCACCCACCTGCCAGGGTTCTTGTGAGGATCAGATGAGATATTTGTAAAGCACTTGGCACAGTGCCTGGCACCCAGCAGGAGCCACAGAAATGTCTGCTAATATCATTACTGTAGTGTTTGGCATTCTTGGTTAGGTATGGCTTGGTTGAGATGGAGTCTGAGGTTCCTTTCAGTTCTGACACTCTGTGTTTTTCAGTGACCTCAGAGGCCATCGATGGGTCCAGGCTCTCACTTCAAATAGTTACTTCCTCCTCCATCATCCCAAGGTGTGATCCTCCATCCTCTGCCTGACTAGCTTCAAGGGCTCATTCCACTGATGGATGGCTCTTATGGTTAGGAAATTCTCCCTTCTACAAGTCAGAAACTCCCCAACCTAAAACTCCATCGTACCTGGTGTGAACCCCTGGGACTGAGCAGATCCCTCTACTTCCTCTTCTGTGCGCTCATGTTTGGGTGTATGAAGACTGCTGCCCTCCCCACTGTAGGCCTTTTCTCTGACTTCTCTGGCCACCAGCGAGGTCCCTCCCCCATGCTGCACCTTATCAAACCTGCCAATATCTCATAAAATGTGGCACCTAGAACTGGACACCATGTCCATTCTGAATGTGAGGGAGCCAGCCAGAGTAGTCCTCTCTTTGCAGTAGAATACAGCCTGAGCTAGACATGGTTCTTTGCCTATGTACATGTAGAAGATCCTGAGTCCTCTTGAGCTCCAAGACCCCAAGGGATCTTCTGGACTTGCCGTTTCTGACCTTTCTCAGGGAAACGACAGCCCCGCTCACTGCTAGGGAATATCTCCTGTCTAGATGGAAGGCTTCCCTCCGTCCCTCTCAACTGCTGGCCAATGCCCGTGGCCCAAGGATTCTGTGTCCATCACGGGCCTCACATCAAAGCTCTAGAAGTTGTAGCTCTCCTACAAGTCAAGACTGATTTTCCTTAAGTTTTAGCCTATGGCCATCTACCTGTGTGCAGAGTGGCACCCTCTGTGAAGGGGAGCTTATCCCAGAAACTCTTCTGTGGAGACTGACAGTCCCAGCAGCTGATTTCTTAGATCTGAAGAATTTGTGACAGAGGGAAGGACTGTCATGGACCAGCCCCTGGCTTCTCGGGGTGCGTCATCTCTGATGGCAATGTGTCACTGATTCCATTCCAATGTGGGTCACTGGGCCAGGACTCTCAGAGTCTCTCTCTCTCTCTCTCTCTTCTCTTTGCCCCGCCCTCCTCCCAGTCACTTTTAGAGCAGAAACTCTTGGGGGGAGAGATGGAAGAATCTTTGCTTAAAGCTTGTTTAAATTCTGTTTTTTTAAAAAAAACACACCTATGTTTTAAGTGAGAAGCACAAGGTGTCTTGGAAAACCTACAGGAGAGGGCAGATTCCAAGTGATTTATAAACCTGATGCTGGTAACAAGCCCAGGATGAGGGAAGTTGGGGATGTCTGGCTTGGAAAGGCAGCATGAGATATGCATGGAGAGCTAGAGAAGGAGTCAGGGGCTGTAGGGTCAAGTCCTGCCTTGGCCACTAAAAAGCAAGATGTCCTTGGGAAATTCATGTATCCTCACTGGGCCCCAGTTTCTTCAGCTCTAAAAAGAGAGTATTGGACTAGACAAACTCTTGGCTGCCTTCCAATGATGTATAATTTTATGAAGTGAAGTGTTTGAACATACTTTATTGAACTTGTGTTCCTACAGAAAGAGGGTTCTGCCCTGGGGGAGGCTCCCAGGCTAGTCCAGACAAGCTGATCTGACTCAATTTACCTGAAGTCTAGGTACCAAGAGACTCTACTTGACCTCCATGGGCCTCAGTTTCCCCAATAAGAGGGGTTGGGCTGATGGCTGGAGGTGGCCGACCCCTCCCAGCTCTCCATCTAGGATCCTAAAGGCCTGCTTAGAGACTGGACACCAGGAATGAGCCCAAGGCACCTGCTGCCCTCTAGTGGGGACTGAGGGAACAGCAGAAAGTACTGAGGAGGAAAATGCCCAGCTCCCGTTGTGCCTAGGAGGCATGCTGGGCAGGGCTGCCAGAGGTGAGCCTGGGAAGCTTGGTTGCACTAAGGGGGCAGTGGCTTGAATAAGGTGGGATAGACGGATGATGCCTCATCTTCTGGGACACAGATGTCAGGGGATGGAGCCAAGGGGTTGCTAGGAAGGCGGGCCCTCTGTGGCCCATGCCCTCTTGCCCTGCTCAGGTCGAGTCACAGCATCCTGCCTAGCACCAAGGGCAGGGCCAGGGATGACCCAGGCTAGACAGACTCAAAAACTCCAGGACAGGAAATTATAACCACGTTCCAAAGGGTTTGGATGTGACTTTTTTAATTGAAGAAAATAGAAAAGGCTGGTGAGGCCCCAGGGGGCCCTGGGCCAGGCTCCAAGCACCCCCTCTCCTCCTCGGTCTTCCCGCCCCACCCTCCTGCACAGCTCCTGGTCTCTCTTCTGTCCAGGCACCTGCTTCAGCCCAAGAACACGGCTTTCTCCAAAGCATCCTCCATGTTTGTGTACTCCACAGTGGAGGGGTAGTTGGTGCACTCATAGCGTTTGTTGTTACGGACATACTCAAGAAAGGCGGGAGCCCCAGGGCAGATGACATTGTCGGCCAGGAGCACCGATCCCTTCCGTAGGACTCCGCTGTCCTGCAAAGGCAAAGAGGCCAGGGGGTCAGGGAGCTGGGAGGGAGGTGAATGACTCACCCATAGTCACACGGGCAGTAAGGGGCAGGCAGAATTTGAACGCAGGTCTTCTGACTCCAGTTCCCATTACATCCTATCTCTACTGGGCTTCAAGGTTTACCAAGGGCTTGCCTCCCAAAGACCCTATGAACTGAATAGTACCGAGATTATAATCCCCATTCCACAGATGAGAAAACTGAGGGTAAGGGGTAATGCATACAAAGTCAGGACCCCGACTGACCTCTAAGGGGTCGCCCTCTGTAGTGGGTTCAGAAAGCCTGGCCCATAGAGCCAGGGCCAACCTACATAAATGTGACTTTAGCGGCCAAATTCTGGCCAAACCCAGAATAAGTCTGCCTACCTAGCATTCCACCATTATGGCCTCATTCATTTTGTCCCTGAAGCCTTTTCTGTTCAGGCAGCAGCCGACCTCTTAATTATGAGTTGATGGCTTTATTGACAGCCAGCTGAGAGTCAAGAAAGGAGCAGCAGAAGGAGAGGCCAGAGGGAATGATCCACACTGTTCCCATGGAGCCATGCCCAGAGCCAGCACCAGGTACGAGCAAGGCATCCAACCAAGAGTCAAGAAGACAGACTGGCCAAGAGGACGTTGGCCCAGCCTGAGGACACTGAGGATGCTGCAGGGACCACACACACCTTCAGAGAATCTCATGAGGCTCCTGGAAAAGTAGAAACAGACCTCCATCCAACTACGAGCTCAGAGTTACTCCTCTGAGGCATGTGCTTGCTAAGACTGAGCTAGTTTTCCCTGGACTTTGAGGGAGAGGCTGTGTGCCCAGACTTTGGGGAGAGGGAAGGTACTGTCAGGAAATACCCATTTCTAAAAGCTAAATGACTCCGGTTGGTGAATGGATGGATGGTCAGTGGAGTAGGGACAGCTGTGGGGGCTCATGGGCAGCAAATAATCAGCCCAACTGTCAGAGTTGCCCATAGAAGGAGGAGGGCAGGATTAGCTAGCTGGGGGAGGGGGATTCTAGGCAATGTCACCCAGCAAGCAATGAAGGAGGCAGGGCCAGGAAGGCGGCCCCTCAAGTCAGCCATGGGGGGCCCACAGTCTGGGAGGGGGTCCTGAGCCTTACTCTTCTTTCTCTTCTGTCCCCCTCCCTACAAGGTACCTGGCACATAGGCATAGAAGACACCCAAACCACCAGGGACAAGGCTGGGCCATCTGCCAGCCTCTCTCTCTCCTCAAGGATTACCTGCAGGCAGCAGGTAAGTGGAGGAATGTAAGGGCTGCCCCCCCCAAAGGGACCATGCCTGGCTGTGGGGGAATGCAGGGCCCCCTTTCAGCTCGATCTGAGCCTCTACTCACTGCCCCCACCCTGCAATGGGGGCAGCTCAGCAGCCCAGGGGAGCAAACCCTGGACCTGGAGTCTCAGGAAGACCCTAGTGTAAATCTGACTTCAGATTTGTGGATTCAGAGCTGTGTGACTGCCTCAGTCTGCCTCAGAGCAGGGGCAGGGGACAGCCCAGCAGCCTGGGAGTCATGCAGGGAGGGGGTGCCAGGAGCCTGACTATGCCCAAGACATTATTTAATTCAACCACCCCATTTTATGGAGGAGGGATAAAGTTTGTCCAAGGTCACACTGACAGTACATGGTGGTTCCAGGATTTGAATTCAGGTCCTTTAATTCCAAAGTCTCTCTGGTCCTTCCCCACAGATGAGCCAGTGGGAGTCCCACCTCCAATATTCTCCGGCTGTGTGACCTTGGGCGAATCACTTAACCCCCTGACCTCAGTTTTCTCCTCTGCAAAATGGGAATAGACAGGCAACCTGGTTTAGGTCAGTGGTGTCAAACTCAGAAGAGAACTGGAGGCCATTAAACCAGGCACAAGGGTCCCTGTGAGTGGCAGGCTACCTCTGTTGTAAAGTACATCACCTGTTTTCTAGCATTTTTACTTATTTTGTTAAATATTTCCCAATTACATTTTAATCTGGTTCAGGCCTCCCTGTGGCTTAGACGATGGAAGTCACAAAAATGTGAATTTCAAATCCACCACTCCCCATGTCTGGCTGCGGGAGCCTCCCTCCAGTCTCTCTGCTCTGCATCTGCATCGGCAGAAGGCATTTCCACACTGAGAGTTGCCTACGAGACCCTCCCCACTCCAACACATCCTTCGCTCCGGTCTTACCATGCCACATTCCAGGGTTCCCTATTACATTCAGCACTCAGGCTCTGAAGCTCTTTCCAGCCTGGCCCCTTTCTAGCTTTCCCCATCTCATAACCCATTCCTCTCCTCCACACATTCCACAGCCCAGTCATACTGACCCCCTTGCTGATCTCCCACATGGTGCCTTTGCACTGGCTGTGTCTCATGCCTAGAGTGCCATCCTTCCTCTCTGCCTTGAGGCTTTCCTGGCTTCTTTCAAGACTCAGCTCCAATCCCACCTCCAGGCACAAAGCCTTTCTCAGGCCCCCTACTCGCAGGGCCTTCCCTCACTGACAGAAGCAGTTCCATTTACACTGGATTTCTTGCATGTACATAAGTGGTCCTCATATTGTCTCCCCCACCCAACTGGGAGCTCTGGAGGACCCAGCACTTAGCACAGAGCTGGGAACATTGTAAGTGCTTCACAGATGCTTGCTGATTGACTGAAAAATTGATTGGAAAATACCAGCACTGCCCGCCTCATTGGTCTGTGGTAAGGAGAGCCCTTTGTGAACCAAGGCCTGAGAGAACCTGAGTTCCTATTCTGAGAGGGCCCAGGAGGTGGCCAGTCTAAACTGAGGCAGAACTAGCTGCACCCCTCCACCCTGGCCAAAGGTAGGCATGAGAAGGCTCAGCTAAATGAGGTCACCTGGGCTATGGCCAAGGTCTGAAGGAATGGATGGATGGATGGGTGGACGGATGGATAAATGCCCAAGATCTGAGGAATGGATGAATGGATGGATGGATGGATGGATGGATGGATGGATGGATGGATGGATGGATAGGTGACTGAGTGTAATGGCTGACTCTGTCAGGGTCCACGAAGGTGATGGGATATTATTGTGCTGTAAGAAATGCTTCAGAGAAGCCTGGGAAGACTTAGATGAATGGATGCAGAGTCAAGAGAATGCTGTATATGCTAACAGTGATACTGTTTGAAGAGAAGTTGAGAATGCGGAATCTGGTTACTCACAGATGAACACTCATTCAAACCAGCTATGAGGAATTAGGAAGGAAGATGCTCTCCATCTCCAGAGAAAGAACTGATGTGTGCAAGTACGAATCGACATCAAATGTCGGCCTTCTCCAGGCAGTGTGCGGAGGGAGCGAGGCAGGGAGGGAGACAACTCAGAATGCAAAATGTAACCAAAAAATACATTTTTAAACAGAAAAAGCCATAGGAACTCTTCTCTACCAGGGAACCAGCCACAGGCCCCAGGGACTTGAGATGAAGCGTTTCCCCCACTCCCACCCTCCACGGGAGGCCGATGGACTCAGAGATCAGAATGAGGCTTTGTTTGGTTTGGGGAATGGCCAGTGAGGGAATTTGTCTGCCTGACTCCAGGCAGCTGAAATGAGGCTTGTTTTATCTTGGATGGAAGCTGGAGAGAGAGAGTGTAGATGGGGAATTTTTTTTTTTTTTAAGGCTGAAATTTAAAAAGTCAGTCAGTCAGTATTTCCACGGCCCCTGGGCTGTGAGGGTCCCAGCGCTGGAATTCCCTCCCTCCTTTCCCAGAGGAAGATGCTAAAGGCTGGCACAGCCTGGGCTGAAGCACCTGACCGCCTCGACCTGGCATGCCTACCACTCAGGCAGATGCCAGGGAAGCTGCAAACATTTGGGCACAGAGATTAGGGGTCATTTGCTTCCTGCCAACCTAGGCTCTGGGCCACTCTGCCTTTCCTCACTTCTTTTGGGGAGGGGTGGGTTTGGAGCTGCTTGTGGCTGGCTTTTATGAACTCCCCGCGTTACCAATGTTCCACACCCACAGCCCTCCCAAGGAGCCTTCCCCAGGAATGAGTGCATGACAACCCCCCATGTGCAGAAGACAGGGTTATGTAAGGAGTCGGAACAAAGGGAAATACTGAGCTCAGAACCTGCTGAGTGGGCCAACGGGAAGGCCAGGGCCTGGGGTGCTACAGAGCTCGGGCCCCTGGGGTGGGGGGCACTTGGGACCGTGGGGGTGCTGCTGAGCTCAGGACTGGGGGCAGGGGAGGTCTGCGGAGCTCGGGCCCCTGGGGTGGGGGGCACTTGGGACCGTGGGGGTGCTGCTGAGCTCAGGACTGGGGGCAGGGGAGGTCTGCGGAGCTCGGGCCCCTGGGGTGGGGGGCACTTGGGACCGTGGGGGTGCTGCTGAGCTCAGGACTGGGGGCAGGGGAGGTCTGCAGAGCTCGGGCCCCTGGGGTGGGGGGCACTTGGGACCGTGGGGGTGCTGCTGAGCTCAGGACTGGGGGCAGGGGAGGTCTGCAGAGCTCGGGCCCCTGGGGTGGGGGGCACTTGGGACCGTGGGGGTGCTGCTGAGCTCAGGACTGGGGGCAGGGGAGGTCTGCGGAGCTCGGGCCCCTGGGGTGGGGGGCACTTGGGACCGTGGGGGTGCTGCTGAGCTCAGGACTGGGGGCAGGGGAGGTCTGCGGAGCTCGGGCCCCTGGGGCGGGGCTGCAGGCCGGGCAGCTGGAGCCTGGGGTGGCGCGTCCCACTCATCACTCAGCCTTCATTTGAATTGGAACTAATGCTTGTTGAGATAACTGCCAGTTTGCCAGAGTGTTTAGAAAACCGTCAGCTCCCCGGCCATCGAATCGCAGTGTTTGCTTACGCGTGTTTTTCTCTAAATACAGCCTCGCTGTAATTACCAGCAGAGGGGCTGCTGAAATCCCAGCCCCAGGAGTTCCTTCCAGGGCTCCTTCTGGCTGAGTCGGGGACCCTCGAGCAAGGGCTGCTGCTGCCGTAACGACTCTCCTCCCTACGGCCAATTTTCTGTCCTCTGTGTGCATGCATAGGCTTCCACACACACGCTTCCACACACGCTTCCACACACACGCACACATGCACACGCACACACACATGCACACACACACGCACGCACGCACACACACACCCCACTGATTTTTTCATAAAATTATTAATAGCTAGGATTTCTACAGCACTTTAGGTTTACATGACACATTTGATCCTCACAGTAATTCTGGGAGGTTGGGGCTATTATTAGCACCGTTTTACAGATGAGGAAACTGAGGCAGGCAGCACAGCTAGTCAGCATCTAAGGCCAGGGTTGGCTCCGGGCTTCCTGACTCCAGGCCCAGCGCTCTGGGCACTGACCCTTAGCTGCTTTATACAGATCTTGGAAGAGATCTCTCTTCCCAGACTTTGTCTATTCTGCCCCCCATATCCTCAGTCACTTCCCTCCCCCTTCCAGCTTCTTTCTGCATTGTCCTTCACCATCAGAGCTGTAATCTCCTCCAGGGCAGACACTGTCTTCTGGCTTAGATCTGTATTAGATCTGCTTAGATCTGCACTTAATAAATGCTTGTTGCCTTGGTCGTGGCCTTGGCAGGGATCTGGAGGGACTCCAAGTATGGCAGGGTCAGCATTATGTAGGGGCCTCCAAGGGACAAACTTTGTACAAATGATACAATAGTACAGCTGGTTTTGTTCTCTGAATCTTTCCCAATAGGCCCTTGAATCCCTGGTCAAGGTCACCTTCCAGAAAAACTCAGTGACAAAAGGCCCAGAACAAGGAGATCCAGAAAGTGGATCCATGCCCAGCATTGCCTGTGCCCACACAGATCAGGTGATCCAGTCAGGTGATTTTTCTTTCTGCATTCCTTTTAAAAGTTTATTTTTTGAAAAAAAAGAAGATCCAGTCAAAGGTTTGTCAGTGTGCTAAATTCTCCTGAGATGTTGATGTCTCCCCACCCTCTTCCCACTGTGGTGTGCTCATCTCGGGTGTCTAGTGACCCTCTGATGAGCCTGGGGGCTGGAGAGATGTCTTGTCAGGCCCTTCTCAACTGGCCTGATTCAGTCTGTTCACCCTATGACCATGAGCAAGTCCAGGGGTGGGAAACCTGCAGCCTCAAGGCCACACATGGCCTTCTAGGTCATTGGTTGTGACCTTTTGACTGAGTCCAAGTTTTATAGAAAAAATCCTTTTATGAAGGCAATTTGTTCTGTGAAGTCTAGATTCAGTCAAAGGGCCACCCCCAAGGACCTAGAGTGCTACATGTGGCCTCAAGGCTGCAGGTTTCCCACCCCTGAGCAAGTCCATTCATTTCACTTCTGAATAAGAAGGAAAAGAATATTGGTAAGATCTATCTCCCAATGCTGCTCTCTAGGCCCCATGATACTAGAGAGACAAATCACTAACCTTCTCTAAGGCTCACTTTCTTCATCTGTGAAATGGGGGTCCCACAGGGACTGATAGGGGGAAAGTGCTTTGTAAGCTGTAAAGTGCCATAGAAACCATTCACTACCATGGCTGCCATCTTTACTTCATCCTGACTGGATCTCCTCACTCAGGTGTGACGTCTCCAATTGCTATCTATTTTGATATCATCAGAGAAAGACTCTATGAAATGAAGGAGCTGCTTAATATGTTGGTCAATGGAGCTGTGTCATCCATCTACATTCAGTTATCATCTGGGAAAGATGACAAAGTGAGGCAAAACCATAGCAGGCCTGAACCATCCCTGAAAAATGCCATGTTTTATGTGCCAAATATTCTTGACATTACAGTGTCGGTGGAATATTTTAAACAGAGAAGAGTTTTCCATGTGGATGTTGACTTCTTTGGTGTTCATACCATCTCTGGGTCTATTTCCTCTATTTGCGGTATATGAAAAGACCATGAGAGTGGAACTTAGTCTAAGGCTTCGTGGCGATCAGCGGAGGTGGTGTAGTGTTACGGCATTGGAGGTCAGGCAGCTTGATCAGTACCCTTTAACGAATCCTTTGGAAATTCTAGGGCCCTCAATGCATTGCCAACAGCAAGCAATCATTGCCTCCAAGAGTCAAGCTCTCTGCTAGGTGCTGGAGACACCAAGGCAGGGATAAAATAATCTAAGACCTCACATTTTATTGAGGGAAGCACCTTGTAGACATAGATGGAAATATAAAATATATTCAGAAGAAGCATAGGCCATTTTCAGGTGGGGAAGGCACTGGCAGAAGAGGGATCAGGAAATGAATTGTAAGATCAGTTAGCTTCCTTCTCCTCCTACCTCTCCCCATTACCAGCATCATGGAGAAGTCTATACCACTCTGTGATTCACACATTATCTCACTGGGCTTTCTCATCCACAACAAGCAAATTACCAGATCACTGGCCATCTTCTGCACTCACCTCTAGGAGCTTGGTGTCTGGAACATAGCGCTCCTTCCAGTGGTCCAGGAAGACCATATCGACCGTGTTGATTTCATACTTCTTCTTCAGCTGGGGGATGATTTCCTGTGAGGGCCCTTTCAGTATAGTAACCTGAAAATACATGCTGATTATTTATCGGTCCTTTGGTTCAGAGAGCAGAGAGTCTTCCCTCTAGGGCTGGAAAGGAGCTCAGGGGTCATCTAGCCCAACCCCCTCATTCTACAGAGGTGGAAACTGAGGTCTGGGACAGGGTCTTGTTCAGTCACAAAGATGGCCAAGAACAGGGCCAAGATTTGAGTCTGGGAGCTCTAAGGCCTACTAGCCAAACATCACAGGCCACATTATCATTCCGGAGATGACCTTTCATGAGAAGACAGTGAGTCCAGCTCCAGGGGAGAGAGGGGGCTCTGCAAGTCACAAGGCAAGACTCTGCTGAGAAGAAGAGAGGATGGCTAGGACATTGGGGAGAACATTGGCATTGAAGTCAGAGGGTCTGGGTTCTAATCCTGACTCAACTCTTTACCTGTGTGTCTTTAGGCAGGTCTCTTCACCTTTCCCAGGCTTCCCTCTGCTGATTAGCTCCAAATTATCCTGTTTAGTGCTTGACTGGGGAGACTTCTTGATGGGGGGTTGTGGGGAAGGGGGAGGGGGGTTGGAGCCAAGATGGCAGAGTAGAAGAACTCAGTTGAGTTCTCTCAACATTCCCCTCTAAACAACTTTAAAATAATGGCTCAAATGGAATTCTGGAGTGGCAGATCCAACAAAAAGTCAGGGTGAGACATTTTTTCCAACCCAAAACAATTTAGGAGTTTGGGAGGAGGGATCTTGCACATGGAGCTGGAAGCTGGCCTAGAGCTCAGGTGGATGAAATGCCAGTGGCAGGCCCCAGTAGCAGGGACAGAAGCAGCAGCAGCTATGGGAGCTCTCAAGCCAGAGATGGTAAGGAAATCTGGCAACTGGTCAGAAAGAGATTACAGGGGACCCCTGTAATCCTGGATGCGAGTCCTGGATGCAGGACTGGAGGCTGTCTGGCAATTCCATTGCCCATACTGGGTCACAGGTCAAGGGTGGAAAGGAGTACTTTAGGTTAAGAGGCAGGAGGGGTCCTGAGGAGCACTTGCTCTCAAATGCAATCCTAAGGGACCAGGTGCCCTTCCAGAGAAAGGACCAGAGCACAGACCAGGAGACCAGTAAAGACACCTCTCATATCACCCAGTAGCACCCAAAACTTCAAAACCTCCAGAACTAGCTCAGAAAACAGCAGTTTCAAAAACCCTGAAGCTGGGGGGTAGTGCCCTCTGCCACCTCTCCCCCACTGGGAATAGAGCCCAACTTTAACATAAAGTTCAAAATTAAAAAATAAGATAAGGGTGGATAGAGTAGGATAGAGGGCAATATAGTTAGTATTACACAACATGACTATTATGGAAGTCTTTTGCAAAACAACACATATATAGCCTGTATTGAATTGCTTGCCTTCTCAGTGGGAATGGGTAGGGAGGGAGGGAGGGAAAGAAGGTGGAAATCAAAGTACTAGAAACAAATGTTGAGAATTATTATTGCATGTAACCTGGAAATAAGAAACACAGGTAATGGAGTATAGAAATTTATCTTGTCCTACAAGAAAAGAGAGAAGATGAGGATAAGGGAAGGGTGGGGTGTGATAGAAGGGAGGGTTCACTGAGGGAAAGGGTAATCAGAATGCAAGGTATTAGGGGGTGGGGGGAGGGGAGAGATGGGGAGAAAAATTGGACATGTTACAAAGTGATGTAAAAGCAATTAGTATTAAAACAACTGACTGAATTAATTACTGAGACTAAATCAGAGACACCTTTAATTTGGGGAAATGAATTTTAATCTAAGTCTCCTAGAGGCAAGTAACTTCGGGTAAAATTTGGCACCGATGGAAAAGTTAAGGTTTTAATGGTAAATCTGATTTTATGATTGTTATTTAATCAGGATCTAGAACAGGTATAGAAAGGCACGTAAGCCACTTAAGACTTGACTCAAAAGATGTTCCTTAGCCAGTGTGAAGTTATAGTCATATCTGAAACCTGGTTATTGGAACTTGCTATTTCAAGATGCTATGGGACTATTAAGTGACGGTTCTTCTGAGTCTAACTCCAAGTATGGGTAGCAACAAAGGTGTTCTGAGCCTCCAATCCATGATGCCAGTAAGCCTGTGAGATACTGGTTATGAACTGAAAAAGGTGATCTCATAGGAAGGGTGGGAAAGCAGCTGTTCAGCCTGGGCTGAGGTAGGATTCAATTTCTGACTCAATTTCTCCCACTGACATCTGAAAGACTCTAAGCCTCACTGAAAGCAAGTTGACAATCTACTCCTGCCTGGAACTGACATGAAGCTGGGGAGATATTGTTTCCCTGCAGTGTCCCTACTCTTAGTGGCAATTTCCTATAGGCAAAAGGTTTGTAAACTTAATACCAGATCTATTAAATTATAGATTGCTGGTAGGGGAACATATGAGGTTAAGTCTAAAGTTAAGCTATTAGGCTTAGGACTTTAGACCAACAACAATAAGTTAGGGTCCCTTAACTCTTAGTAATAGTGTGGAGACAATTAGGTCAAGGGCTTATGAAGTTAGCAACATAGTTATTATTTGTGTCTCAGTTGGTTAATGTTAAAAAAAATTTGTTTGTGATCTGTATTGTAAATGCTTTATAAAAATATCACCAGACTAAAAGTTGGAATTGTGTTACGTGCTATGAACTGTGTTAAAAATGAAAAAAAGAGAACAAAATAAAAAAATAGGATGTAAAAATGGCAAATAGCAAAAAAAAAAAAAAAAAAGAACCTGACCATAAGGGGAAAAAAAACAGTACTAAGGTGACAAGGAAAGATCAAGACACAAATTCAGAGGAAGACAATGAAGTCAAAATGGTTACAAATAAAACCTCAAAGAAAAACGTGAAATAGGCGCAAGCCCAACAAGAATTCCTGAAGAGCTTAAAAAATGAATTTCAAAATTCAATAATGGTAGTAAAAGAAAAATTAGGTAAATAAATGAGAGTGAAGGAAGAAAATTACGAAAAGATATTTACAGCTTGGAGACACAGGCACATAAATACTGAAGAAAATAATGCCTCCAAAAATGAATTGGACAAATGGAAAAAGGTACAAAAGCTCAAAGAAGACAATAATTCCGAGGCAAGTGGAATCCAATAACTTGTTGAGACATCATAAAACAATAATACAAAACCAAAAGAGACTTTTTGCACATGGTCTCTCCCACTAGACTCCTTCAAGAAAGAGAATGACTACCTTTCACCTATTTTTGTATCTCCAGTGCTTAGCACAGTGCTTGGCACGTAGCCAGAGCTTAATAAACACTTTTTGACTGACTTCCGTCTCTTCCACCTCTGACATTACATGTTCTAAAGTCCCTTGTAACTCTGAGATCCTAAGAAGAAGCTAGTGGCACAGTGGAGAATTCCGGACCTAGACTCAGGAAGACCTGAGTACAAATCAAGTCTCAGACACTTCCTAGCTATGTGACCCTGAGCAAGTCACTAAATCCTTATTGCCTCAATTCTCCATCTGTAAAATGGGGACACACTGGAGAAAGAAATGTCAAACCACTCCAGTATTTTTGCCAAGAAACCCCCAACAGGGGTCACAAAGAATTAGACACAACTGAACAACCACAACAAAAGTTGTGGGTTCATGCCTCATCAGTGACACATCCTAACCATCCTGAATCATGGATTTGTGAAGTGCCCCCAAAATCAGAAGAAATAAAACTGCCCACGTGGTTAGCTTTCTCTATGCCAGTCCCTGGGGAAAGGCCCAACCCTTGCATACTGAGCCAGCAGGAGGGAGGCCTTGCTCCTCTCCCATCCTAAGCTGCTCCTTCTATGGGACCAAAGGCTCAAGGGACTCCCCTGCTCCACCAGATCAGAGGTTCCTACCTGTTTGGGTCACAGACCCTGTGGCAGGCTGGGAAACCTTTGAAACCCTTCTCAGAAAAATGGTTTTAAATAATTAAAGGATATGCTAAATTTTAGTTAGAGGTTCATGAAAATAAAGATGGAACTTTTTTATTTTAATCCAAGTTCACAGAACCCCTGAAATCTATCTGTAGACTTCATGGTTAAACTCACTTCAGTCTAGCCCATCCATTTCACAGATGAGAAAACTGAGGCCCAAGGAGAAAGGACTAGGTCAAAGACTCAAAGTCACGTGCTCTGGCTCCTTCCCTTCCCCTCCTGGACCCTGACACGGTACCTTATCTTGCAGGCCAGCCATCTGGATCACCTGCTGGGCAATGGCTGCAAAACTCTCATTGAACTCAATAGAGAAGAGGTGCCCGCCGGGGGGCAGCAAGCGGGCCATCCTCACAGCTGAGTAGCCACAGTAAGTGCCCAGCTCCAGCAGGATCTTGGGTTTGGTCTCCTCTATGATCTTGTCCATGATCAGACCTGAGAGGAAGGTGAAAGGGGAGGGCTCAGCCATGGCCTTGCTGGGGGAGAGGTTGGAGATGAGGGAGAATCCACTTGGGCTTCCTGGGAGACGAGGGGTAATGAGTCCCTCATCCTTGAAACTCTTTGGACAAGAGCAGGAGAACTGTTTTCTGGAGATGAAGGAGAGGAGGGTCCAGGCCTAGGTTCCATGAAGTGGATCCTGAACTCCCTTCCAACTCTGTGGGTCTGGGAGAAGACCAGTGATTTCCTACCTCCATGCCCTTGCTCATGCTGAAACACCCACACTGTCCTCTTTTTATACCTAATATAATATACCTAATATACCTTTATACCTACTTTGATACCTAACCCAAATGACAGCCCCTCCTTGGAACCCTCCCCACTCAGATTCACAATATAGCACTGACCTCCCGCCCAGGTCTGGAGAGCTTGGGTTTGTGTAACTAATCGCCTTGTTAGACATGGCTGGAAGAGGGTGTGTCAGGCAGGCCTAGCTAGACTAGGAGGACTGTAAGCTCCCTGAGGACAAGCCTCACGGGATCTGAACGTTGTATCCCCCCAGCAGAGCCCAGGGCTCCAGGCACGTAGGCACCTTAAAGACTAGGAGGACTGTAAGCTCCCTGAGGACAAGCCTCACGGGATCTGAACATTGTATCCCCCCAGCAGAGCCCAGGGCTCCAGGCACGTAGGCACCTTAACAAAGGGGCCTTGTAGCTACTGTGATCCTCCTGACTTCAACACTAGAGGAGAGCCGGGGCCATCCCAAGGGAGGAAAAACAACAGCCTGAAAAATGAACTGAGAGGCCCTAGGTTTCAATCCTAGCTCTCCTACCTATAATCTTGGAGGTCTTGGCTCAGTCATTTCTGTTCTAGAGACCTCATTTGTCACATACCAGCTCATGTGGTCAAGCCTCACTTTCCTCATCTAGAAAATGAGCACGATGATATTGGCGATATTTCATAAGGCTGCTGTTATGAGCAGATGAAATTGTGTCTACAAAGGGCTCTGCAAACATTCCTAGGTGCTATTAATGCCAACTATTATGCCCTTCCTTCAGGCAGCTAACACCACACACTTGAGTAAATCTATACAGAAGATGCCCAGAGGAATCCACAACCACTGCTGGAAGTTGGGGGAGCCTCTGTGTGTGGCTGGGGTTTGGCCGTTGCTCTCAGAGAGGATCATGACATCAGGGAGGTGATGCCATGACTTGCAGGTGAATCAGATTTAAGTGAGGCAGGATTGTGCAGAGTCACCAGCCTCACTCTCTCCTCTGGGGTCATCAGGAGTCAGATACAGATCAGGACGACTGGAGAGGGCCCCTGGGAGAGTCTCTAGAGGGGAGGTGAGGGAGATGGAGAAGAAGCCAGGTACCAAGATGAGAAGTGGGGTACCTTCTGGGTGGGGGGGTGGGGCCAAGGGTACAAAGCCCCTCCTACCCACCAAGCCAGTCAGAGACAAAGGAAACTGGCCTTCTAACAATTCCTCAGACCTGCTGCTCCATCTCTCACCTCTGCACCTTTGACCTGGATACCCTTCAGACCAAGGCCTGGGGAGCTCTCCCTCCCCACTCCAGCCTCTTAAGAGACCCCAGAGTCCTCCAAAATCTTACTATCTGAAGGCTTCCTTGGTGCACAGCAGGCATTTAGTAAAAGCTTGTCATGACCTCCCCACCAATTACATTCAATTGTCTTGTCTCCCCCTCTCTTGGAGAACAGGACCAGTTCCAATTCTATCTTGTTTCCTGGCTCAGGGAGAGGTCCTGGCCCCTGTGGGTGGCTGTCTCATCCATCCTTCCCTGCCCCCTCAGTGCCCCAGCTCACCTTTGACATCGCCCACATTCATGGCCCACTCCTTCTCGTAGCAGTACTTGTCAATGGCCTCCACCACACTTTGGGCATTGCCCACCACCGCATTCTGCTTGACCCAGTTCAGGATTCTCTCCTCTTTGCTCATGCCGGAGATGAAGTTCATGAAACACAACCTGATATATTCGTGCCAGGCTAAAACCAAGAGGGCTCTGTACTTCCAGGTCAGGAGCAGCAACAGCACCAGGGCACCAGCTATCAGAGCAGTCTGGCTCTCCAGCATCTGCAGAAATGATGCCCAGCCTCAGCTCCTGGGAATGCATGGCTGCTGGGCAGGAGTGAGGGGAGGGGAAGGGAGAGGACAGGGGTGGAGAGGGAGAGGGAAAGAGGGATGGAAAGAGAGGGAAAGAGAGAGAGAGAGGAGGAGGGAGGGAGGGAGGAAGGAAAAGAAGAAAATACAGAGGGAGAGAGAGAGAGGAGGAGAAAGAGAGAGGGGGGAGAGGGAGTGAGAGAGAGAGAGAAGAAAAGAAGAAAAAGAAGAAGAAGAAGAAGGAGGAGGAGGAGGAGGAGGAGGAGGAAAAGAAAAATGCAGAGGGAGAGAAAAACAGAGAGAGGAGAAGGAAGAGAAGAGAGAGAGGAGAGAGAAAGAGACAGGGAGAGACAGACAGACAGGGACAGAGACACTGAGAGTCAGGCTGGCCAGCAGCTGTTGAGGGGAAAGTGAAGAAGGCTTGGGAGTAGAACAGGGCACATCAGCCTTGGTGGGGCCAGGGCCAGGCACACCGACTGTCAGGAGTCATCTAGGGTTGGGGATCAGGGTCCAGACCAGAGATTTCCTCACTGTGCCAACCTCCCAATATGGAAACTCTCTTCCCCAATACAGATCCCCAACTCACTCTTCTAGACAAGCTGGAGTTGGAGAACTATTACTGTAGCCCAGGTGAGAGGAAAGAGGGTCTGAGCTGGTGGTAAAGACTGGGGGAGGGGAAGGAGGGGAGGGAAAGGAGGGCTGGATGAGAGGAGAAATGCTGTTGAAGAAGCCACAGAAGAGTCAGAGGTTCTGAAGTGACTCCAAGGTGGTGGCCACAGTCCTGGCCTGGACCAGAAGAAGGTGACAGTGCCAGTCTCAGAGGCAGGAAGACCTGGGTTCGGATCTTGCCTCAGACTGCAAGGTGCTTCACTATCTCTGCATGCCTCAGTTTCCCTACCTGTAAAAGAAGGGGGCTGGATCTCCTGTTCTCTAAGGTTCCTCTCAGCTCTAGTCTCTGACCCTATAATCCACCTGGAAGTGCTGATTGCTGTGAAATTCCAACCAGTTCCTCCAAGGACCCACTTAGCCTGCTGCTAATATCAGAATGTTCCCAGCCTGCCCCAGGTCACGGAACCCTGCCCTTCCTGAAGCCTCTCAGAGGCTTGAGTTCCCACTTTCATTAAGTAGGTGTCAAATCAAACCAAGGAGCACTTATTAAGTACCTACTGTGTGCCAAGCATTGAGCTAAGCCCTGGGCTGGAGAGACAAAGAAAGGCAGTAGAGAGTCTGTGCCCTTGAGGGGCTCCCAGCCTCCTCAGGGGAGGGAGAGTCCAACGCAGCCCTAGACCCAACAGCCAGAGAGGTCTGGAGATTAAGGAGGATCTGGTTAGAAGGAAGCCCAAGATCCTGGGAGAGACAGAGCTGAGGAGGGAGGGAGGATCCCAGGGTGCCTACTGTGTGCTAGGGGCCACAGACAGTCCCTGCCTCAAGGAGCTTAGTCTAATGGGGAAGACCACATGCAAACCAACAGAGGGAAGGCCCTGGGATTGAGAGGGGCTGTGAAGGCTTCCTGTAGGAGGGGGGAATGGAGTTAGGACTTAAAGGAGGCCAGGGAGGTCAGTGGTCAGAGAGGAGAGCACTCCAGACTTGGGGGCTGTATAGGAGAGAGTCCAGGGCTGAGAGATGGAGGAGCTTGGGTGAGGAGCAGCCCGGGGGAGGGGAGGTGGTAGGGTTGGGGGTGGGGTTGCCTCGCAGAAAGGGCCGGGGCCTAGGCACAAGAGGAAGGCACTCGGGGCTGAGGTTCCTTTTAGGAAGAGCTGGTAAAACCAAACAGGATTTTA
Source organism: Notamacropus eugenii (assembly GCF_028372415.1). NCBI lineage: Eukaryota > Metazoa > Chordata > Mammalia > Diprotodontia > Macropodidae > Notamacropus > Notamacropus eugenii. The sequence goes on from NC_092875.1 coordinate 11,177,563, forward strand.
TATTGACCCTGGGGGCCTCGTGTTTCTCCAGTGTCTGTATGTCTTTGTCTGTATATGCACATATACAATGTATCCACTTCTAAGTGCTGGGATTATCTGTCCCTCTATACAGTGTAAGTACCCTGAGGGCAGGTGCTGGACAAAGCCTACCACACAGAAGGCACTTGATCTGTGTTTATTGATTGACTGACCGACTGATTCTTTGAATTCCTGGGTACAATAGGTCTGACAGGCCATCCTGGCCAAGCTGCAGGGGGGAAGGAGGGAAGGGCTCAGACCAAACTGAAAACCGAGCTGCCTTTGTGGGCAGCAGGCCGAGATGAAGCCCCGAAAGCCCAGGGATGCTGAGGGTGTGACAGAGCAGGGCAAACAGCCCCGGCCAGTGCTGAGGCTGCAGAGGCCTCTTGGCATTTAGGACTGACATCAATCTGACTCTGTCCATAACACACTTCACGCTTCCTGTGTATTTCAAATGTGACCTCAGGGCCTTATTTTCCTCAGCAGCAAAATAAATGTGTTGGACTAGAAGGGGCCCGTTCAGCTCCAAATCTGCGATCATTTACTGGGTAAGAACCATAGGTATTATTATCTCCATGGAGGGGCAGGTATTTCTAGAAATCACCGATGTAGAAATGAAATGCACCAGGAGAATTTTTTTTTTAATGACCATGCCCAAATGACTCAGGCCTAACAAACTAGAGAAGATGACGAAAGATTGTAAAGATTAATGTTGAAGTGTGTGGAAAGAGAGGCGCACGCATGCATTGTTGGTGGAGGTGCAACTTGGCCAAACATTCTGGAATGTGATTCAGAATTAGGCAAAGAAAGTAAATGCAATGTTCATGCCTTCTGCCCCAGACATCCCAGTGTAGGCAAGTGCTCAGAGCCAGGCCATCTGACTCCAAACCCAGGCTGGTTCAAGCAGGAAGACCGCAACCTCAGAGTCGGAGTGCATTTAGGGCTAGAATTGGAGGCATTTAGGGTTAGGGTTAGAATCGAAGGCATTTAGAGCGCATTTTAGGGTTTGGGGTCATCCCTTGGTAATCCCTCACCCTCCTTAACCAAGCCAATGCCAAGTCCTATCAATTCAGATTCCATGACATCCCTCCCACAGTCCCCTTCTCTGCTATCTTGCCCACCAGCCTCGTCTGGGTCCTTCTAGACTATTACCATGGGCCGATAATCGCCCCCAACCCCATTTTTGTTCTCTCTCCTCAATTCATCCTCCATGGTACCACCTGGTTGCTAAGATGCTAACATGATATTCTTAAGTGAGACAGGCAGGTAAGTGGATAGGGAGCTGGCCTTGGAGGCCTGGGTCTGAATTCTCTCTCTGCCACAGCCAGGTTACCCTGTAACCTCTTAGCACCCCAGGCCAATCTAGAAGCCCATCAGCTGCAGAGCAGGTATTGACCTTCTTCAGGTAGAGGGAGTTTCCATACTGGAAGTTCCCTGTATCAGTGACGTCCTAGGTCCCATCCCCTTCCACATGAAAGGCCTCTCACTGACTCTGCATCATCTAACTAAGCTCCCCATTTACCAGTAAACAAATGGAGGAGACAAGTAATTAGGGCCTCCATTACCTGGTTATCAGCCTCCATCCTCTGTTCCCCATTGCCCCAGAGACATGGGAGGGCAGGATAAATGTCTGCCAGTCTGAGCTGAGGAGGTCACTGTTTTCTGGGGAATCATGGGCTCGTTGACTTGTCTGCCACCAGCAAACTCCCCCACCTTGGGAGCCTGCTTCTCTCATCACAGGCCCAGGCTGGGATCCAAAGGTGAGGGTGTTCTGTCTCCTAAGGAACCCTTGCTTGTTATACAAACGTCCCCTCTGGCCATATGGATGGATGCTTTCTGACCTGCATATATTAGCTGCAACATAAACATTTCTTTAGGAGCTGCTCCTGTTTTTGCTTTTAAATAACGGCCAAGTAGCCACATCTATCGAGGCAGGATTTCCTCCCAAAAGAAGTCCATCACTCCTCCCAGTCCCAAGATTTAAGATCATTGGCTCAACGGCACCTAATAAGTGGGCACTATGGAGGGAAGCAGCATGGTGATTATAGAGGACATCACTGGAGTTAGGTTCAAATCCTACCCTGGATGCCCATCCATGACACTTCAGTCTCTGCACCTCAGTTTCCTCCTCTGTAAAATTTGAGGTTGGACTCGGTGGTCTCTGAGGCCCCTCCTAGCTCTAAAGCTATGACTGTGTGTGCCAGGCCCAGGGGTTCTGCTCCAGCCACACCAACTGCCTTTGTCACACACATGACAAAGGATCCAGAAGTCAATCTCATTCGACAGACGTTTGTGCTCTGTCTGCCAAGGCCAAGGCCATTCAAGGCTCTGGGACCCTTTCCAGCTTCCCAGGCTGGTTGCCCGGGGTGCAAGTTTTATCAGTGCCTTTGATAAAGACCAACACAGCCCACTTCTCAGGTCTGCAGCTGGTACGGGAAGGGCATCAAGGGACAGAAAACACCCCGAGCCAAGTTGCCAGCATTTATTAGGCTCCTATGGGTGCCTCACTGGGCCATTTGCTGCAGGGGAGTTTGATGCATTTACCCACATGAAATGGAAGAAGGACTTTTACCTGGTCAGGCCACAGCTGGAACTCCAAGAAGGAAGGGTGTTATAGGAAGGACAGTGAAAAATCAGGATGCTAGTTAAGAAGGTGAAAGGGTTCCAGACTGTCCCATGAGGACCATGTGTAGGAGCTGGGGACATTCAGCCTGACAAAGAGAAGGTTCAGGAATAACATGCTAGCTGCCACAAGGACCTGTGGTGCTGCCACGGCGAAGAAGGATTAGCTTTGTCAGCCTTCTGGGTCCCAGAGGCTGGGAGAAGAAGAGAGAGTAAAGGAGGGGTGGAGGGAGCTTGAGAGGCCTGCTCCCTGGTTCACGCCAAGGCTGGGGGACCCCTCAAAGAGGAGGTAGGAGAGGGGCTTCCCAAGAGGTGAGGGCTGGACTCAGTGGGGCCTCATGCCCTGTCCAACTGCCATGGTCCCTTTCCACAAAGCCATGCTGGAGAGACAACACCCACCCATACCCACACACAAATACATACATACAAACACACATACAAACATACACACAAATACACATGCAAATAAACACATGCAAACACATACAAAAAGAAAGCACTGGAAAACTATGGGCTACATTGAGACGAGTGACATGCCAGTGTGCCTGGTACAAAGGGAGTGCCGAGTGGAGGCAGGAAGGGGAGCATTGCTCTTTCTAGGAGTTTTCTCTCCTTTTGCAAAAAGCCAAGCTGCACTTCTTTAACTAGTCTTACATTGTCTGTATCCGTTGTATTTGTATCCCTAGCACTGGGCACAGAGCTGGGCATACAGCAGGTGCTCACTGAATGCCAGTGGACTAACTTCTTCCCATGTCCTCACAACACGAAACGCTGACCAATGACTGAGCCACCTTGGGTCATCAGGACCTGCTTTCCTGGAGTGCCACTCCTGTCTTGAACCAAGCATGTGGCTGTGTGTGAGTCCTGGCACAAAGTGAGCTGTCTGAACCTCAGCCTCTCCATCTGCAAAAGGGACAGAAGGGGCTCCCCCTAACTTCCTCACAGAGTTGGGTTCAGACTTTGATCTGCCATAGGAAGAGAAGTTACTGCCATTGGCTGGAAGGTGGATCACCAGATCATGAGCTTTCGGGGCCATGAGCTCATGAGAGAGCCCAGTCCAGCCCCTAGACGGCTGAGTATCAGCATGCCACTGTACCCACAGGAGGGTGACCACCAGACCGTGAAGGCACTGGAGAAAGAGCCATGAGTCAGAGGTTAAAGGGTCAGGGCCAGGGTGGTGGGGTATGGGCTTGGAAAGAGAGGATTCTGGGCACAAGGGATAGATGTCAATGGCCTCTCTGAAAATGAAGGACAAACACCACCACCAAAAGGTGTCCTCAAATATCCGATGGAGCGCCAGTGAAAGGAGCAATCACTCTAGAGGTCCAGCTAGCTGGCTTGGAAGCCTCTGTGTTACTCCCGATCCACCAGTCCTTGTTGCCAGGGAAAAGCAGAGCCGGGGCTCTGGGACAATCCTTCAACAAACACTTATTACTGTGGACCATGTGCTGTTATAATAATAAGAAAATCATCATTTCTCTGAAACCGCTCTCTCCAAGATTATGAATGATCTCTTAGTCATCAAATCCAATGGCCTTTTCTCTCTCCTCATCCTCCCAGACCTCCCTGCGGCGGTGGACGCTGCTGATCACCCTCCCCTCTCTACGGTTTTCCTGGCTCCCCTCCTCCCTCTCTGACCACTCTTCCTCTGTCTCCTTTGCTGGATCCTCCTCCAGGTCATGCCCTCTAACCACAGGTGTCCTCCAGGGCTCTGGTCTAAGCCCTCTTCCCCTCGGGCTGATGATTCTCCCATCTCCCTTTCCTGCCCCATTCTCTCTGTTCAGTCCCAATCTTTCATCTCCAACTGGATGTGCAGGAGACACCTTAAACTCACCACGTCCACAATGGAAGTCATTCTGTTCCTCCCTAAACCCTCCCCCCAATTTCCTTCCTACTGCTGTGACACCATCCCCTTCCTGAGTCTGAGTTTCTCAGACTCACATCTTAGGTAACGTCCTTGACTCCTCAGTATCTCTGAGCCTCCGTATTCAATCTTCTGCCAAGTGCTGTTGATTCCACCTTCTCTATCTTCCAACAACCAGCCTGCTTCTCTCCTCTGCTCCTTTCCCCACCCTGGAGCGGGCCCTCATCACAGGCCTGGACTCTTGCAGCAGTTGCAGGGGGTGGGGGGGTCAGTTTGCCTCCAGTCTCTCCCTACTCTAGGTCAGCCTCCACTCAGCCACCAAAATGATTTTTCTAAAGCTCACCACCCCCCTACTCAGTGAACTTCATGGGCTCCCTATGGCCCCCAGGAGCAAATACAAAATACTCTGTTTGGCCTTCAAAGCCCTTCATGTTCTGCCCCCTCCAACCTTCCCAATCTTCCAACGCCTTGTGCCCCTACACAGCCTCTTCAGTCCAGTGCCCCTGGCCTCCTGGCTGTGCCTAGAACAAGGCCCTCATCTCTAGGCTCTGGGTCTCAAGCCTGGACCCCCCTCTCTCCTCACCTCCATCCAGAGGCTCCTGGCTTCCCATCACCTTCAACAGGAAGACTGCTCCATCCCCCTTATTCCCTATTAATTATTTCTTCCTTCTCTTGCAAACATCTTGCTTTGTAAATATTTGTTGGCCTGCGATCTCCGCCATTAGACTCGCTCCCCAGTCAGGGTTCCCAGGGCAGGGACTTAGCATGAGCCTGGCACATGGCAAACACTTCATGAAATGCTGCCAGCCCTCAAAGAGTTTATATTCTATCAGGGAAGACCTACAAAACAACAGCAACAAATTCACCAAATAAATACAAAGTAATTGAAGGTGCTCACAGAAGGGGGACCAAGGCAACAGACAGGACAGGATGTTCAAACTGAGCTTAGAAAGAAACTAAGCATTCTATGTGGCTGGGAGGGTCTAGGGGCCAACCTGTGCAAAGGAATGGAGATGGGAAATGGAAGGCCATTCAACTTCACAGAGTCTCAGTTTTCTCTGTAAAATGGGGGCCTATATAGTGCCTACATCACAGAGTTCATAGAATCTCATGAGATTAATGAACATTAAATGCTCTGAAAACTTTAAAGTGCTAAATAAATGCCTGCTAAGGAAGGAAAGGAGGGAGGGAGGGAGAGAGGGAGGTACAGAGAGAAGAGAAAGTCTAATCATGGCAAGAAAGGGCTGCAATCAGCAGTGGTGAAGGGAATACTCATACTGATTCAATCACAGATCCTTGAGGTCTATGGTATGGATTAGAAAGAAGGCTAGACTGGAGCCAGCCCTGCGGCTCTGCGATTGGTCACTTGGGTCCCACCCTGGGCACTCATTCTCGGGTTGTGCTCAGTTTCCTCATCTCTGAGGTCCCTTCCAGCTGTGGGGACAGTGACTGTCTCGCTTATGTTTGTGTGTCCCCAGGAACCACAATCATTTCTCAATATCTTGTGCCCCCTCACCCATTAGAAGGTCTCCAACCCTGCACAACGCCACAGCAAAGCGGGTGGTCCTAGCAACTGCTGTAATTAGTAACAATATTTGCTGTCCTTGCTGAAGAGTTCTGGCAGTTTTAATGACATAAGAGGATTTGATCCCTTCCCCTTGTCTCCCACCCTGGAACGTTCTGATAAGGCCCGTCTCTCCCAATACTCCCCCTTCCCTCTTTTTCTCAGCCCCTTGGCCCTCTGAGAAACGCTTGCCTCCCCTAGCCAACGTGCCCTCACCCACCTCCTTACTTTCTGGCAGGCCTCCTCCTGCCAGTGCATGGAGGTGCTTAATAAATGCACGGTAGACTCAACTGAATCCTGTTACCATCTATCAATGGAAACTCAATCGGGATCTTAGACAGCAACAGCCAGCAGAGACACTCAAATGCATTTCCACAAAAGGGGGGTCATCCCCCTTCCCTGTAGATGCCTGAACCTTGACCTCTATGGTAAGATCACTGGGCTCTCCCATTGTGCACATGAATGTGTTTTCATAACTTAATCATTTAATACATTGTTCTCTCTCTCTTTATAAATTATTTGTTCTCAGTTTTCCACAATCACTTTCATAAGTCTTCAGTTTTCTCCTTTCCCTCCCCCCTCCATCCCTAAGAGAGCATGCAGTCTTATATGGGTTCTACACATACATTCTTATTAAACACATTTTCATATTAATCATGTTGCAAAGAAGGATTAAAACAAATGGGAGAAACCGTGAGAAAAAAACAAAACAAACCAAAACATAACACAAGAGAAAATAGTCTGCTTTGATACGACCACGTCTGTCAGTACTTGTGATGGGATGGGGTAAATTTAGAAGACACCACAAAGGAAACAGACTGGCTGAAAGAATCAAGACACTTCTGGGTCTGTGTTGGTTACAGCAAGCCAGTTCAAAATTAAAATTACAACAAACAACAAAGAGGTCATTCCCATAACCAGCCAGTCTCATGTTGGTCTAAATAAAAACAAGGCCTCTAATCTATACACAAGAATCCCTGTGGGCTTCATATTGACTTAGTTTTAAAACATAAAGTTGTCTATGTTTTATTGTATTTTTACTTATTAAATATTTACCAATTTCATTTTAAAACAAGAAAATATACTGCTTCATTCTGCTTTCTGACTCCATAGTTCTTTCTCTGGAGGTGGATGGCATTTTGCTTCAAGAGTCCTTTGGGGATGTTTTAGGTCCTTGCATTGCTGTGAAGGGCTAAGTCTGTCAAAAACAGTCCTCACACACTGTGGCTGTTACTGTGTACAGTGTTCTCCTGGTTCTGTTCATTTCACTCAGCATCAGTTCATATACGTCTTTCCAGGTTTTTCTGAAGTCCACCTGCTCATCATTTCTTACAGCACGATAGTATTCCATTACAATTGATTTACTACAACTTGTTCAGTCATTCCCCAATGGATGGTCATCTCCTCGATTTCCAGGTCTTGCCCACCACAAAAAAAAGTTGCTATAAATATTTTTGTACATGTGAGTCCTTTTCCCATTTTTATGATCTCTTTGGGATATAGCCCTAGAAGCAATATTGCTGGATCAAAGGGTATGTATATTTTTATAGCCTTTTGGGCATAGTTCCAATTATTCTCCAGAATGGTTGGTTCGGCTTACAGCTCTACTAACAATGAATTAGTATTCCAACTCCCCCACATCTTCTCCAACCTTTATCATTTTCTTTTTCTGTCACATTAGTCAATTTGATAGGTATGAGGTGATACCTCAGAGTTGTTTTAATTTACATTTTTTAATCAATTGTGATTTAGAGCATTTTTTCATATGACTACAGATAGCTTTAATTTCTTCCTCTGAAAATTGCCTGTTTGTATTCTTTGACCATTTATCAATTGGGAAATGACTTGTATTCTTGTAAATTTGACTCAGTTTTCTATATATTTTAGGAGTGAGGCCTTTATCACAGACACTAGTTGTAAAAATTCTTTCCCAAGTTTCTGCTTCCCTCCTAATCTTGGTTGTGTTGGCTTTGTTTGTGCAAAAACTTTTCAATTTAATGTAATCAAAGTTATCCATTTTGCATTTCGTAATGTTCTCTATCTTTTGTTCGGTCATAAATTTCTCCATTCTCCATAAATCTGACACATATATTATTCTTTGCTCCCCTAATTTATTTGTAGTATCAGCCTTTATACCCAGATCATGTACCCATTTGGACTTTATTCTTGTATACAGTGTCAGGCATTGGTCTATCCCCAGTTTCCACCACACAGTTTTCCAGTTTTTCTAGCAGTTTTTGTCAAACAGTGAGTTCTTATCCCAGAAGATAGGGTCCTTGGGTTTATCAAACAATGGACTGCTATATACTGTGTCTTGAGTATCTAACCTATTCCACTGATCTACCCCTCTATTTCTTAGCCAGTACCAAGTAGTTTTAATGATTGTTGCTTTATAATACAATTTGAGATCTAATATGGCTTGGCCACCTTCCTTAGCATTTCTTTTCATTAATTCCCTTGATATTCTGGACCTTTTATTCTTCCAGATGAATTTTGATACTATTTTTTCTAGCTCTAGAAAATAATTTTTGGTAGTCATTGGTATGGCACTGACTAACTAAATTACTTTGGGTAGAATTGTCATTTTTATTCTATTAGCTCAACCTACCCATGAGCGACTGATGTTTTTCCAATTATTTAAATCTGACTTTATTTGTGTGAAAAGTGTTTTGTAATTGTGTTTATATAGTCCCTGGGTTTGTTTTGGCAGGTAGACTCCCAAATATTTTATAAGGTCTACAGTAACTTTAAAAGGAATTTCTCTTTCTATCTCTTGCTATTGGACTGTGTTAGTAAATATACAGAAATGCAGATGATTTATGTGGGTTTATTTTGTATCCTCCTACTTTGCCACAGTTGTTTACTATTTCAAGTAGTTTTTTACTTGATTCTCTAAGTATATCATCATTTTGTCTGCAAAGACTGATAACTTAGTTTCATCTTTGTCTATTCTAATTCCTTCAATTTCTTTTTCTTCTTTTGTTGCTAATGCTAACATTTCTAGTACCATATTGGATAACAGTGGTGATAATGGACATCCTTGTTTCACCCTCAATCTTATTGGAAATGCATCTAGCTTATCCCCATTACCTTTAATGTTTGCTGATGGTTTTAGGTAGATACTACTTATTTTAAGGAAGGCTCCATTTATTCCTATGCTCTCTAGTGTTTTCAATAGGAATGGGTGTTGTATTTTGTCAAAAGCTTTTTCTGCATCTATTGAGATAATCATATGGTTTCTGTTAGTTTTGTTGTTGATATGATCAATAAGGCTGATAGTTTTCCTCATATAACATGTTGTTCTCTTGAGGAGCATGGATCCTCCCTTGAAAGACAATGACACCTTTTCATTGTGTACTGGTGTTTCCTTAAAGAAATAGCACAGTTCTATGCTAAGAACACTGGGTTTAAAGTCTGATGCCCTGGGTTTGAATTCCAGCTACTTATTGCCTAGGTGACCGTAGGCAAATCTTTTGCCCTCTCTGGGCCTCAGTTTCTGCAACTATGAATCATGGGGACTGGACTAAGCAGGATTGGATTCTGACCCTAGGGTTAGGCTCCAAGGATATCTTTGACTCAGTAGCCTAGAGGTGCCACCCCTGGCTTATGGAGAACAAGTCTCTCTCCTCTCTCTCTCTGCCTCTCTCTACACACTCACACACACACTTCTTTTTCTCCTTCTTTCTCTTCCTTTCAACATGTAAATTGAGGAAAAATAAAATATAATTAAAAAATCAAGTACAGCAAGATGAAAAAAAATGATTCTGTTATGTAATTGATCCTGTTCTATATCATATCCCATTTTCTTTAGCCATGTCTCCACTCTTGAGTTAAGTTCAGGAATGCAGTTTTCCCTTGAGATGTGGTTGAAAGGAAAAGTTGTTATGATTTCTGTCCTTAGCTCCTGGGACATCTGCCTGCTGTCATTAAGCCCCAGTCAGCTTAACCTGGTGCCATGTCTCTGTCCTGGGCCACACTTGAGGACCTAGAGGGTCACATGTGGCCTCGAGGCTGCAGGCTTCCCACCCCTGTTCTGGAGTTTCACGAGACAAGGGGGAAAGCCCCTACAGAACAAGGCTGTTGTTTGTCCTTCATTTTCAAATAGGACCAAAGACATCACAGGTGATGTCTTGACTTGTTCCTGAACTGGATTTAAGTAAGGCAGAATTGCGCAGTCAATAGCCTTGCTCTCTCTTCTTGAGTCATTGAGTCTTGTGGCAGGACAAAAGTCAAGATGACAGGTGATGGCTCAGGATGCAGTGGATGACGTTATCTTTAATGTCTGATCAAGCTAGTGCTCCACAGCACCTGCTTCAGCCACCTTCATGGCAGTTGGAATAAATTGTTTGAATCCACTCATTCCAGAGGAGAAAGTCTTTGAATGCTTGGGGTAGACACTCCCTAGTTCACTGATGGGCTCCTGGCCTGTCCATTACCTTCAACCTGGTTTAGACCATCTGCTAAAATGGTTTACTACAGTGTGGCTGCTGCACTTGCTACAACTTCTTGGAGCCACAGAGGAGAGATGAATGTCAGATGGACCCCAAAGGTGGATGAGCAGCCCTCACACCATAGGTTCTAGTTCTCCTGAACACCCACATATCCCACATCAAGCAGAGCAGTAAACCACTGGAGGAGGGCTAAAGGGTTACATCTCTCCCCTTTGGTGATCAAGTGAAAGGCTAACTCTAGTTAGTATGTGCTTGCTACAAGGCACAGTCAACTCCAAACCTCAGAAGATTGTACCTTGGGAACGACTTTTTGCCTTTTGAATTAGAACTAATTTAACCCTTGCAAATTCCCATAATTGGGAGAGGAAGGCCTGCCACCTTTTTCTGACACGCCATGCTAAACCCCCTTCATGATGCCCCCACGGCGTCATGAAGCCTTGGCTACAAAGTTAGGGTGTGATTTTAACACAACTAAGTAAATTTAGGTGAAACTTATTCTTTTTTTTTCTGTAAGCTGCACTGGTAATTTTCCATTCTAGCTAGCTGTCAAGTTCGCTTGCCACACTCTGGAGGCTGGGGAGGTTCCTGCCTCTGTCTATTTCTCAGGCTTAAGCATTAGAGCACCAGCAGAGCCCAGATGGCAAAGGTTCAAGAAATGTATCTGATAAAACAACCTGAGAGATCTTCGCAACTATTACTAAAATCCTGCTGAAACTGAATATACCTAAAGAACCTAAGCAGTTCTTAGACAATACGTTCATGGCTGAACTTTCCAACAGTGTTACTGTAGCAACATATAAGCCTGAATTTAAAATATGAAACACATTTAGTTATTAACTTACAGGTAACATCGATTTAGTCACATGCATTTCCAAACAACCTGACACAGAAAATCATTCATTCTATGACAAGCAGTTTTTACACTTGCAATCCTTATAATCTGGAAAGACCCATGTTTCATTAAAGGTAATACCAGTGAAAAGGGACATATATACAGGGTGACTCTGCCTGTCCCTTTAGATCGAAAAACAGAGATAAAAGGGAGTTCTGACTAAAATAGAAAGCAGCTCAGTGGAGCTGCAGCTTCATCACTAACTCGAATATAGCCCCAGACACTTACTCGCTGTGTGACCCTGGGTAAGTCATTTCACCCTATTTGCTTCAGTTTTCTCATCTGTAAAATGAGCTGGAGAGGGAAATGGCCAACCAGTATCTTTGCCAAGAAAATCCCCAATGGAATCACAAAGATTTGTACAAGAATGAAATGACTGAACAGCAGTTATCCTAATAGGAAGTCACATAAGACGAATCTCACATAAAAAAATGATTAGAAAATACACATAACACTCTACTGGTTGAAATTCACAATTGTCCTTGTTAGACCAGTTCAAAGTGTGCTGGGCTAAATATGATGGGCCATTATTGTTCAGATTTTTTACTCTAATATTTTAGGTGGAGGCCTGGTGGGTAGTAGAAGTTTGGGCCCTGACCTGGACAAGGCTCTAAGGAGTCTGGGATAGCTCTGACAGGGTGTGACTCCACTTCCTCAAACCCAAGTCCTAGAGAATTTAACAGGGATTACGACTAACGAGCTGAAACAATCATTCCCAACTTGCACGAGGTAAGGGAATCCTTAGGCTATTATATAGTAGTGACACCTAAACCCTGCTATCTAATTAGCCAGAATGGACCACTGAGCATGACGTCATCATAACAGTGCTCCAGTGGAATGGGCCAGGCCCACATCCCACAAGCAACCCCAAGAGGTGGGGGGCCTGGACTGAAAGACCCTTGTCTGTCATCGTCTGTAACAGACAACAATGAACAACACTGTGGGTCAGCACTGCTGCCCAGCTCAAACTGCTCACATTGGGCTGCTAGGTCCATCTTAGAAATTCAGCTCCCACCCAATGCCAATCTGCTCACTGCGTCTCTGGGCTCTGTGCCCAAGTCTCAGGACTGTCTCTATCTTGCCATGGCAGCTGCCTCCTCCTCCTGGGAGTTCACTCTGCCCTGTAGCCCTTTCTCCCACTCCTGACCCTCCCTGCATGGAGGGGCTTCTTTTCAGCTTCATCTTCCCCCATTAGAATAGAAGTTCTTGGAGGTCAGGGACTGTATTTCTGGTATTTTCAGCCCTTAGCACAGTGACTGGCACACAGTAGGTGCTTAATAAATACTTGTTGACTGCCTGGGCCTTGGGAAGTAAAGTGTGTAGTCAGAGCACACCATGGAAAGGTCCCAGGATGGGCCATTCTCCCCTGAGAAGGGGAAGACTCAATAAATGAGTGTGTCTCTGATAAAACATCAAAGTGCCGTGGGGGCATCATGAAGGGGGTTTAGCATGGCGTGTCAGAAAAAGGTGGCAGGCCTTCCTCTCCCAATTATGGGAATTTGCAAGGGTTAAATTAGTTCTAATTCAAAAGGCAAAAAGTCGTTCCCAGTTGAAAGTCTGTTTTGGGAGGCTGGCAGAGGAAGAAAAGGATGGATGGATATTAGCAAGAAGATGATGAGCCAATTTATCAGCGTACGCACATCCAGGAAAATCCACTTTCAAGGGCACTGGTTATTAAAACTACAGATTTAAGGCTGTCGGCTCTCTGACAACAAATCCCAGATTTCACAGAAATATGCAAACCACTCATTTCTCATTTGCTTTGGCTCAAACTCTATTGTTTTCTCCCCCAGTATCATTTTTATCCTGTGTGCCCTTGTAAACTCAAAATACACCATCGAACCCTGCCATGCTCAGCTGGCCCACAGCTCCAGGACACAGTCTGGGGAGGTGGCACCCAGTCCCACTCAATTTGTCCAAGGATCTGATGTTCTCTGCTCCCTGGGTCTCAGAAAGCCAGCGGGGGCTCTGCCTCATTAACATGCTTTTAGGTGAGGGGAGCAAGATGTGGAAAAAATGCCCCAAGAAGCTACTGGGAGTCAGAGTTTATTTTGTGATGTCTGAACAGGAGGTGGCCAAAGGCCCCACCTTGGGATGGCTAAAGACAAGTGGCAAGGAGGGCAGTCCCTGGACACAAGGGTGGAGAGGTCATTGAGGCAAAGGCTAAGGGGTAGCACCTGGCCTGTCTGAGAGCATACAGGGAGAAGGGAAGACCAGGAGGCCCACCCATGTCCTCTGACCCTACCCAAGGCTGGTGTACTTTCTACGGTATAACACAAGGCCACAGGAGACAAAGTGACCACCACCACCCTCCTCTAGAAGGGATAGGACAGAAGTGAAGGATGCAACGGCTAAATTCCTTAAACTCAGGATTAAGTCATCACGGCAGATCCATCCTGGCAACTGAGGAGACCAGAGCAGATGAGGCAGAAACTGGGGACAGCAGGCGCAGCGCATCTAACAATTCTACTCAGCACTTGCTCTGTCTTTCTCTGTGTCTCTCTCTTCTCTCTTTCCCTCCATAGTATTTTCCAATAGTGATAGTGTGTGTGGAGGTTGCGCTTTTAGGTTCACAAACAGCATCTCATTAATGCTCATGGTTTCCCTGGGACGCAGATGCTGCTACTATCTGCATGTCATGAGGAAATGGAGGCTGAGAGACAGTGACTGATGCACCCAGGAGCCCAAACTAGGAAGTGTCCAAGGAAGAATTTGCACCCAGCTCTTCCTGACTTCAAGTCCCCTGCATTACCTACTGCGCCACCTGGATTTTTAGCGAGAAAGCCTGTGTTTTGGTGACCTAGGACTCTGTAGATTTTTATATTTTTTACTGAACTTGTGATAGGAGCTGACTCAACCAAGCCAGAGTCTCAGGGGCTTGCCCAGGGTCACAGGCCAGCGTCAGAAATGAAACTGGAACCTGGGTTTTTGAGATTAAGATGCCAGCTTTCTGTATCCACTATGCCATGTTGTGGTTTTTCAGTCATGTCCAACCCTTTGTGACCCCATTTGGGATTTTCTTGGTAAAGATACCAGAGTGTTTGCCATTTCCTTCTCTGGCTCATTTTACAGATGAGGAAACAAGAGATGAACAGGTTTAAGTGACTTCCCCAGGGTCACACAGCTAATAAGTGTCCAAGGCTGGATTTGAACTCAGGTCTTTCTGACTCTAGGCCTGGCGCTGTATCCACTATGGGGCCGCCTAGCAATTCCTATCCACTATACCACGCTGCCCTTCAAACAAGGAGATTGGTAAAAAGGTGTCTTTGTATTACAGTTTGCTGTACGGCAGAAGTCAAAGCCATACCTTTAAAAAAGGGGGGATATAAATGCTCCAATGTCTTCCAGAGTCCTTCAATGCTGCGTTGGGGTGTGGCAGGGATGCCAGGCTACAGAAGGGACTGTCTGTGGGGTCCTGGAAAAGTCCCTACACCCTGTTAGCTCCAATTTTCCACCTACAAAATAAGCACATTCACCTCACACTCCAGATCCCACAGAGTGGGTGAGGAAAACCCTCTGGGAAATCCTGAGGCACTCCAGAAATGGGACCTTTGATGGTGATTATTTGCTTCTCCTCCTTCAACAACTCCTCCTTCATTGTCTTTGTGTATCTCACTCCTAGCTGGGCCTGGCATTCAGCAGGTGCTTAATAAGTGCTGGCTGCTAAAAGGCCCAGTGATAGACTACAGGTGTGTGACCTGAGGGCTGGACTAGCTAACTGTGGAGAGTTATCACTGAAAAGTACAAGAATTGGTGTGCGTGTGTGTGTGCATATGTGCATGCATACACGGTGCACACACAAGCAATCCAACCAGGAGTTGCATTAAATGACCACCATCATTAAAAATGACATTGTGTTAGAAGGGCTGCCAACAAGGATGGTGGCCTAGCTCCCAGCATCCGCCTCTGAGGAAGAGGCCAAGGGACACAGGCAGCATGGGGCAGGGGCACAAGAAATCCACCCCCACCCCCCCACACACACACATTCACCTCTAAGAGAGAAAAGCAACAGTAACAGCTGAAGAGGAACCCCAGAGCACAGGGCCCAGCGATCTCTTGGGGCTGAAGCGTCTGGCTAATGAAACCAAGGTCATGAGTTTGACCCTCTCTATTGTCCAATCAGCTCTGACCAGACGCTCTGCAGGCCCTGCCATTGTCACCTGGGAAGGCAGGAACTGGAGAGGGTCAGGACTGGGGGCAGAGGCAACATGGGGGACTCATTCTGTGCAGGGTGGACAAGGACCCTTAGGAAACTGGACAGCCTGGGGACACAGGAGCAGAGAAGGTAGGGATGAGGCAGGCTGAGCCAGTGAGACAGAGGAAATGGGAAGTGGTTTGAATCTTGCTCTAGGACAGTGGATGGGCCACTCTCATCTCCAGGACTCAGTTACCTCATCAGTAAAATGGAGATGCAAAGACGAGTTTTTGAGGAGCAGGCCCCTGGTCATCCCTTAGGAAAAGGGCCCACCCATCCCTACTGACTGCCAACCAAGTGCCACTCCCAGAGTGGGCAAGCCAGACTGCTGCCAGGTAGGTCCAACCACCTTGGCCACCACCTTGACTGCCATCTCCTCTCATAGCCTGATGGAGAGTGGACTGACAGTGTCCCCAAGGCCTTCTTTCAGCCCGGCCTTCACAGCTGTCATGGTGGGAGGCATGAGAGACCCTCTGTGGAAAGGCAGCCTGGACTTGCTCTTGCAGCAGCTGAGGCCCCCACTACTGAAGCCCAGAACAGAGAGCTCTGGCCATCAAAGCCCCCAGCCCTGTCAGAAGGGTTAGCACCGGAAACTGGGATGGTCTCATCAGTGGAAGGGACCCTGAAGGAGAGGCCTGAGCATCTGCTTTCTGCTGCCCCCTATGACCTCTCCATGGGACTTGCCAGTGCTGTGCTGTCTCCCCACCAGAGTATGAGCTCGGGAGGGCATGGACCCACCGACTTGTATTTACATCCCCAGAGTATAGCACAGTCCTCTGCATGCAGTCAGTGCTTAATAAACGCACTGTTCATCTGTTAGTATTGTTACTACCTTCCAACAGATGGCTTTTAGGTGTAAACCACAGGAGGATGGGTCCAGCTACTGCTTTTCTCTATTTCATGGCAGATGAACCAGGGCCCAGGGGAGAGGTCAGTAGAGTGTGGGTAGGTCCCTCAGGCCACAGACCACATCATGGAAAGGCCAAGGACAAACAATCTCAACTCAACACCAAGAAACTGGAATGCCTGGCTTGGCCCCCAAGTAGAGCTTCTCTGCAGAGGTGGGGGCTGGGGGTGCAGAATACTGCATGCAGCCTTCTCCTAGAATTTGGTTTGCCTTGCTTAAGCCCTGAGCTGGTTCCTCTGCCTTGTTATCCTATGTTAAAAAGTTGGCTGTCCTTGAGGAAAAAGAAATGGAGTCAACGTACAAACTGGAGACATCAATACAAATTCATTTTATAAGATAAAAAAAAGGCTTTAGGCGGTAAACCCCTCTGCTCATCATCATTATAACGATGACATCGCAGCTATTTTTACTCCCTGGCCTTTCTGCCTCCCTTCCCTGTCCTGCTGGAGGGAGGGCTCCCAGGAGTCAAGGTCTAGGACAGAAAGCTGGCGGGCCCCAGAGTGGGGAAGGAGGAGGGGCAGAAAGGGGCTCGACTTCAGGCCCAGATCCCCGACGGTAAGGCAATGAACTTCCAGGGGACCAGAACTGGGGAGGAAGGAGAGGAAAGGGAACACGTGTTGCTTAAACACCTACTGGGTTTCAGGCCCTGTGCAAAGTGCTTTACAAATCTCTCATTTGATTCTCACCACAACCCTGCAAAGCAGGGGCTGTTATCCTCAATCTCCATTTTAAAATTGAGCAAACCGAGGCAGACGGCAGTTAAGATCACACAGGGGATGTCAGCGTCTCAAACACGCAGGGGGAGGGTTGGTCCAACGATGGGGGCTGGGGGAGATCAAGAACTCTGATTCCTCTCAGAAGGGCTTTGAGGTTTGCAAAGTGATTTCTCAAACACTTCTGGGAGGTGGATGCACAACCTTTACTCCCACGTCAGAAACGAGGAAACAGGCTCCTGGCAGTAAAGTGACTTGGTCAGGGTCCCACGCAACAAGGAATGTCTGAGGTAGGATTCAAGGCCAGGTCTTAGGATTCCAAGGACTTCTGATCTGCTGCCAACAAGAAGGGATGATATGGAAGAGGGAAAAGCACCTACTATGTGCTGGACCCAAATATCTCCTTTGAGAGTCACAATGGCTTTGTGAGGTACACGCTGTTATTATCCCCATTTTACAGCTGAGGAAACTGAGGCAAACGGAGGACTTGCCGAGAGTTACCCAGCTGGTGTCTGAGGTCAGATCTGGATAGGGCAGAAAGGGTGGGGTGGGGGAAGTGAGAAGTTGATAAACGGCACCTAGGGGTCTCAGCAGACAGAGCACCATGCCTGGAGTCAGGAAGACTCAAGTTCAAATCCAGCCTTTACCCTGCTTGCCTCAGTTTCCTCAGCTGTAAAAGGAACTGGAGAAGGAAATGCCAAACCTCTCCTGTATCTTTGCTGAGACAATCCATGGAGTCCCAAAGAACTGGACACAACTGAACAACAGCCAAGCCCACTCTGAGGAAAGACTCCTTTAAAATTGGAGAGGTGGGAATGACAATTAAGGGCCTGCCTTCTGACAGGGGAGAAGCAGAGGCCAGAGTCCTTTCAGAGGCCCTGGGTCTACAAGGATCTCATTCCAGGACTAAACACAGGGCTTGGGGCTTGGGGGTGGCAGGCTTTGCTCTGCTCCGTCCCATTGGTTTTAAGAGACAAAGAAGAGGAGAGAAAAAGGATTTTATTAGGGAACTGGAGGAAGAAGAAGGGAGAGGAATTCCCCATGGGGCACCACTGGGGCATGTGAAAAAAGCAGATAAACATGGTGGAAGGGTTGGGGGCAGAAGGCACTGGACAAACTGCCATCTTCTCACAGCTAGACAAGGAAGGAAAACCACAGGTGGGGGCCAGTGGAAAGGGTGAACCGGCAAGGACAAATCACAAACATCAGAACCATCCGGGGGCTAGCTTCAGGCAGAGGCCAGAAGCCCACCCACCAAGGATATCATATAGGGGCAGAGATGACACGAGATGCCCTCTGAGGTCCCTGCCAACTCGGAGCCCACAATCGCATGGCTTTACTGCACACAAAGCAGAGCGATCCAGGTATTATTGGACAGAGGAAGAGCAAAGGAGGTGTGGACCCAGCTGCTGAGCTCAGCAGTTCTGACTCAGAGGACCCCAGGGAATGTGCTCTGCCATCACCCCCTATCTGGCCCATTCTATCCCTGCCTCTGCCCATTGCCCTGATGTGCCCAGGGTCCTGTGGGCCCCAAATAATTTCCCAGAAGCAGCCCAGATCAAGGCAACACACATACACACACACTCACAAATACACATGCATACATATACACATGCAAACACATACACACACTCACAAATACACATGCATACATATACACATGCAAACACATACACACACTCACAAATACACATGCATACATATACACATGCAAACACATACACACACTCACAAATACACATGCATACATATACACATGCATACATATATACACATACACACATTCACAAATACACACACATTTTCACACACATACATACACATACACACTCACAAATACACACATACTTTTCACACACACATACATACACACACTCACAAATACACACACACATTTTCACACACACATACATACACATACACACACTCACAAATACACACACACATTTTCACACACATATACACACTCACAAATACACACACACATCTAGTCTGTGGTCAATAACCCTCCTTAGAAAGCTAAGTGGCCCACATTTTAATGCCTTTAAGGACCAAATGAGATAATATTTGTAAAACACAGCACAGTGTTTGGCATACAGCAGGTGATTAATAAATGTGTTCCCTCTCCTTCCTCCTTCCACCATCACAGCTCCCACCCTCGATCCCTCTCCAAGCCAGACAGACAGAGCCCTCGCCGTGTGCCCACATTCCAGCACTGTCAGGCCCTCCCTGGCCTGGGGAGGCAGCGAGGGAGGGAGCTCAGGGGAGGTAACCTCTGGCGGGCCCAGCTGGCCAGCTCTGCTCAGTACACAGTGATGAAGGTCTACATTCTTAATTACACAGAGATCTGGCCAATCTCTTAATCAGCCCAATTACATTTTATCCTAGGCAATAACTGTTTTCAGGCTTTCTCCTATAAGCTCATACACTTGTCCAGTCTGTTCCTTTGTTGACAGCTCCTTGGGTTTTAGAGGAGTCTGGGGGACCCTCTCTCCAGTCTCTGCTCTGCTATCAATCAGAGCCGGGTACACATGACTGACTCCCTGCCAGTGGGCTCAGTTGTTAAATGAGAGACCTGAGTTCAAATCTCGCCCCCTCACACAAGCTATATGACCCTGGGCAAGTCTTGTCACACCTCACCTATGGAATAGGGGGTTAGACCCAGCTTTGAAGTTCCTGCCAGCTCTAAATCTATAATCCTACACTCTCAATCCAAGTGTGACTCGCCCAAAGTCTGGTAAGAGATGGAGGCAGGATTTGTGGGGCAGGTGGGCAGGCCAGCCACAGGCTCTGGGCCTGGCCCCTTCCTCTTCTGAGGCCCACCTGTCCTGGGGGTCCTCTCCATGGGCTACAGGGAAAACCTCCAGCACTGAAGCATCTGATGACGAGAAGGCCGCCTCTGGAGACTGACCACTCGTCTCAGGATGCTCCTGAGTGCATATCCAGTTCTGGGTGATCCACCAGAAGAAAGTATACATATGGATAACTGAGCATGATTCCCCCCGGAGCTGCGTTGAGCTGGAGCTGAGCTTTCTGGCTGCATCTGGAATGTGAATGAGCCCTTTTCGGAAAGGGTGGAAATGTACTGGATGGAAAGAGGCCTCATTAAATTCTGTCTGGGATGCTCCCCTCCCAGCGTGCTCAACAGCCCATGAATAATTCCCTTCCAAGAAGGGAAGGGAAGGGATCTCTAGTAAACATCTCTTGGCCTAGTCCACAGTGATTTAAAGCACTCTTCTGTTTTAAGCATGAATGTGTATTTGTCCTCATGGGAATGAGACTTTCATGCAGGTCCAAAGGCTGTGGGTACAAGAATCAAGGATCTGCCCTCAGCCAGTTCTCAACCTTCCATGCCAGCTATTGGGGAAGAAACCTACACACCCCAGAAGGACAGGAAGCTCACTACCTCCCAAGGTAGCCTGGAATGTTGGGGAGAGTTAGAACCTGGCTGTACAGTCCCGCCTCCATTACCCAGACTGTCCTCAAAGCCTCGTCCTCCACCTGACCTGCCTCCCAATGCCCACAGACTGTTCTCCTCTCCCCCACCCCTTTCTCTGGTCCAAGTTAAACATGGCTTTGTCTCATCCTCAGGAATCCCAGTGCTAGTGCTAGGAGGGACCTTGGGCACCACTGAGTCTGATTCATTTGAATGATGAAAAAACAGAAGTCCAAGAGAGGACAGGGCTTCCCCGGCCCCCAGGGAGGAGGCAGGAGGTAAGACAGCCTCACCACAAAGGTCACCCTCTCTGGGCACACCTACTCCACACCAGCTTCCCTAAAAAGCGGCACCCAGGACCAAATGCGCCACTCCAGATGCACTCTGGTCAGGGAACAGCAGGCAAGTCCACAAGGGGCATTGTAGTCCAGGGGACGGTCAGGATGACCTGAGTCCAAACTCAGCTTCAGACACTTCCCAGCCCTGTGACCCCAGGCAAATAAATCACTTCACCTCTCTGTTTGCCTGTTTCCTTATCTATAAAATGGGGGTGTTAATAGCACCTACCTCCCAGGGTTGCTGTGCCAATCCAGTGATAATATTTGTAAAGTGCTTTGTAAACCTTAAGGCACCACAGAAAGGCTGTGGTTGTGTCTGCCTCTTGGTGATGCCCCTTTGGTACTGTAGTGGTTCACATTTCTTTCTCCAGATTTTACAAATGATGAAACTGAGGCAAGCCTGGTGAAGTGACTTGCCCAGGGTCACCCAGCTAGGAAGTGCCTGAGGATGAATCTGATCTCAGAGCTTCCAGTCTCTAGGCCCAGCACTCTGCCCACTGCACCCCCTAGCTGCCCCATTGGAAGGCTAGCCATTACTGTTATTATTTCATACCTGTGTTCCAGACACCATACTAAACACTGGGGATATAAAAAAAGGCTAAATCCAGTGGGGGCACTCAAGAAGGGCAGTCTCACAAGGAAGGGCACATGCCAACGCCATCTGCCCACATGGCAGCCTGACAGAGAAGGCTCCAGGACCAGAGGGGCTGCGGGGAGGCCTCCTGCAGCAGCAGGGATGGGGGGGCTCTCTCTTTCAGTGTAGTCACTGCACTGTTAGCTTTGTTACCAAGAGAACTCTCCTGGAATGCAGGTGATTGGGAACTCTTGGGTCATTTCCATGTTACTGTTCCTGTTACCTGTTTGGGTAAGGAGGTCTCTGCCAGCAGCAGAAGGGAGCTCCAGGGGCACCTGTGGGCCTTCTGATCACACCATAAGCAGGGCAGTTGGGGGAGAATGGAGCGGGCACTGGCCCAAGTCAGAGCTGCCCTGTCTGGTAGGAGGCTGTGGCCTCCCTCTTCGGAGACTTCTCAGGTCAAACCCAGGAAGTCTTGCTCAGGTGCAGGTAGGACCATGACCATAGGAGGGCCTGCTTATCTACATGGGTCCCAGCAGCACAAGCAGTTTCAGACCAGATGGTCTCAGAGGCTGCTTCCCATGCTGAGATTCTGTGACTGGAAGCTTAGTGAAGGCCTGGCAAGTGGAGGAGCAGGGATTTCACTTGGTCTGTTGGGCTCCAAGGCCAGAACCAGGTGGAGTGTGTGAGAGTTGCTTGGGCTGGACGCTGGGAACCACCCTCTGGATCTGTCCCAAGGTGGGCTGGACTGCCCCTGAGGGCCCTGAGATCCTCCTACCAGGGCTTGAGCCAAGGCAGGATGACCAGGCATGTGGCGGGCTCCAGGAGGTGTCCTCAGTCAGGACATGGCCTCAGAGAGTCTGTGATTCCTCCTCCCTACCCAGTCTTACTTCCTGATGCGCTGACTGCTCTATGGAAATGTTCTGACCATTCTCCAGGATGGACAGAGCAGAAAGGCCTGCTGAAGGCCACCCCACCGTATCTACAGGCTGCACAACCAGGGGCACAAAAGGCTCATTTCTCTGGTGCCTGAAGGTTCACCCCTCAGTGCAGCCTCATCTGCTGAAGGAGGGGCCTCTCCTGCTGGCAAAGACCTCCTCCCCCAAACAGGACTGACAGCTGTCACAAAACTCCACAGCAAGAGCAGCAGCAATGGGCATTTATTAAGCACTGACTGCATGCTGTGCTGAGAGCTGAGGATAGAAAGACCCAAACAGGCCCTGCCTCAAGGAGCTCCCAATCTAATGGAAGCGGTAACGTACCACAAGACACACAAACCACTCCTGGAAATGACTGAACAAGATGAGAGGTGACCTCAGAGGAGAGAAGCTGGATGCTGGGGAGGGTAGGGTGGAGGGAAGATGTCCTGAAGAAAATGGAATTGGAGTCAAATCTTAAGGAAGTCAGGGAAGCCACAAGACCAAGATTCTGAGGGAGGGCATTCTAGGCATGGGGGCCATCCAGGGCAAATGTGTGGAGATGGGAGATTAATTGTAATGTTGGCATAACAGGAAGTAGACCCCTATGATATGACTCAGAGAGAAAAGGAGGTGTAAGAAGCACGAGGTCGGTGTCTACACTGCAGAGGGACAGGAAGGGAAGTGGGGGCTTCCATCAGAGACAGCCTTATCAAGGAGTCTAGCCACAAAAAGGGAGGAAAGAGATGGGACAACCATCCCCCCAATGGGGGCTGACAGAGCCAATGAGGGAAGGGCTGACTTTGCTTTTAGCACTTAGCATGGGGCCTGGAACACAGCAGGCACTTATCAAATGTGGATTGGATTAGACTGAGGGTTTTTAAGAATAGAGGAGACACTGACGTGTCTGTGGGCAGTGGGGAAATGGCCATCAGATGGGGGTCTGAATATCAGTGAGAGAATGAGGATGAAAGGGGGGGTCCGTGAACTGGGGAAGTCAGAAGGGTAGCGAGGGCCCCCATGCCTGGACAGAGGGGGAGAGATCATAACAGAAGTGTGGCGTCAGCCTCTGGGCACCCCAGGCAGTGGTGCCGGACGTCTGCCCCATCGCTGCTGTCCCCTGGCTGGCAGCATGGCCAAGCCCCAGTAAACAATAAAGTTGGAGGCAAGAAAGTACTGTCTGAACGATGAGAGGTATCAGACAACTGTGCCTTGGAGGAGGGAGGGTCACCAAGTCGGAGCTAGTAAACCACGTTCCTAAGGAGTGACCACCACCCCAATCAGCCTAGGCCACGTCTGTACCATCCCCAGAGAATTCTATTGACATCAGGTACGTTAGCACCAACACAGAAAGGACATGCCTAGTGTCCAGATTTACTAACACAGGCACAGAGAGACCACCCAGAAGGGACAACCTAGCTCCTTACTGGACTGTACACACTCCTTCCTAGAGATTCAGTCAAGTGAATGCATTAAAGAGGCAACACACATGTACTGTCGCTCTTGTACAAGTAACTTCTCCATAGGAAAGTCCAGTTATGCCAAAGAGTTTATTGTTTTCACATTCCAAGTTCTCTAATATTTGGCCTGGCCTGCACTTTTGATTTTTTTTTAAATAAGGCATTATTTGTTTTTCTAACTCCCTTGGTGAAAAAATTACCAATGAGCTGTTTAAAGTATTTGGCCTTAAATGAAAATTCTGTTTCCTATCATCAGGTCAGCTGGTGGGAACACTTGGTGAATCCAGATGGAAGGGAGCCCAGAGACTCGTCCCCAGGGCTATGGCCAGCACCCATACTGAGGCTGAGACCACTCAAAAGGGAGGGCGAGCTTGTACATGACCTGGCACCGAAGTGGTGCTAGGAATGACAACAGCGAGTATTTTTATAGCGCTTTAGGATTTGCAAAGCATTTAAAAATATTGTCTCATTTTACCTATTATCCCCATTTTACAGACGAGGAAACTGAGGCAGGCAGCAGCTAAGGAACTTCTCCATGGTCACACAATTAGGAAGTATCCCAGGACAGCTTTGGACTTGGATCTTCCTGACTCTGGGCTAGTGCTCTTGCCACGGAGCCACCTCAATGCCTTTGAAGGAGGCTGGCTGAGGCATAGGGGAGGAGGAACTTTCCAGATGCGGGCCACCACATGTGGACAGAGGTCAGTGATGGAATGTCCCATACTGGAAAGAGCTAGCAGACTGTGTGCAGGGGCTGAGTGTGAGATGTGCCTGGAAAGGCTGAGAGGGGCTGGGATCAGCCTGGCTGGGCCCTCTGGTATGCTGTTAATTAGCATTAATGAGAGTTAAAGATCTTCCTTGCCCATTAAGGGGAGCTTGATTAGGGGAGGCTTGTTTTGTAGAAACACCCACACCTCTTGTTAATTAATTAGGCACTGGCTATGAGGGTCATGATGCCCTCCGACTCTGAAAAGTGTATATATACTCTGAGGTGAGGCTTTGTGCCAGGTGAGACTCTGGGCAGCCCCAGGGTGCCTTCTCTAAGGTGGCAGCAAGCCCCATGCTCCCAGGGAGAGACTGGAAGGTGCCCCTTGTGGGGGGAACCTTTCAACAATTTGGTCCAGGTGTAGATGCCCAATGGCCACACACCCTCTCTCAGCCCCTACAAATTAAGAAATCAGATCTCTGGTACCATGGTACCCTGGTGGGCTGTGAGTTTCAGTAAGTCTGTCTTTCCAGGGTGTGCCCAGCTCTGGACATGCCACTGGCCCAGGCCTGATACAGAGGAAGCTGAAGGACAGTCCAGCCCCCAGGGCTAGCCTCCCCATCCTGGGTGGCCCTGACCTCAAGCCTGCTGTCAAGGTAAGCCACTCTGAGGTCCCCTAGCTATGGTCCATCCCAGCAGAGTAGAAGCTCCCAGGAGCACTGGCCTGTCTGCCTGTCTCTATCCCTGCTTCCTTACACAGAGTGGGCGCCTTGCAAAATTAAACTGAGTTCAAACAGCTTGTGGAGGGGAGTAGAGGGCAGACAGAAACACCTTGAGAACCATCAAGGCTTGTCCTTGGGCATGAGGGGTGGGCTTACAAAGCATCCCCAAAGCTGGTGCCTTTCTTTGGCCATCTGTCAGCACGTGGACTACTGGACAGAGAGTCAGCCTCACAGCCACCCACACCTGGGTGACAGTCTCAGCCTGACACATCCTCTCTGTGTGACCCTGGGCAAGCTCACTCACTTCCCAGATCTCTAAGCAACTCTTCCATACTGTCAGTGGCAGAGGTGATACCCTATGCTGGTGGAGGTAATTCCCTCCCCTGGGAGGTTTCCATTCCAACAAATCTTAGGCCCAGGGCCCTTATCCTATGGGTGCCTGGAGAACCCAGAATGACCATGAAACTCAGAGGTCATGACAGAAGTGGGGGCCTGCAGTGAAGGGTAATCAGCCCAGGAGCCTCGATGGCTGTTTTCCTGCATTAAGCAGAAATCTATCTCAGCAGCTCCCACCCACTGAGACTAGTTTTGCTTTCCAGGATCCAGCCAGGTGAACCCTCCTTCCTTCCAAGCCCTGAGGGTCCCTGCTAATGAAGTACCTACTGTGTGCCAGGAGCTGGGCTGGGTGCAGGGCCTCCAGAGAAGGAGAGAGGACTGTCCCCAGCCTCTGGAGCTTGCCTTCTGTAGTGGACAGACCCTAGATGGATGGCCATGTGGAGGATGAGAGGAAGGAGGGCTTGTAGGAAGTGACACATGCGCTAAGCCTTGAAGGATGCTCTAAAAAGATGGGTGAAGAGGGAGGACTGGCAGGGTATTGAGGGGTATCCTGTAAATATGCATGGGTTTGAGGGGAGGGAAGCATGCTGAGTTCAGGAACTCAGTGAGGGAAGACTGAAAAGCTGAGCAAGGGTTTAATGCCAAGCTAAGCAGTTTGTGCTTGGTCCCAGAGGTAAATGGGAGCCGCAGCAGTTCACTGAGGAGAGCTGGCACATGCCCAGGTCTGGCTTTGGGAAGGTCCCTCTGACTGAGGAGCTGATGGACAGGCAAGGGGACAGGCTGACGGAGGCAGGCAGATGAATAGAAGAAGGGGCGTGCTGTGACTTGGTTAGTGGGGGAGGCATGAGACCAGCCAAGACTTCAGTCAGATGTGAGCAGTGAGGGGGAAGGAAGAGGCAGGGGAAGATGGAAGGATGGATGGTGGTGGCCTCAGCAAATAGGGTTTTGGAGGATGGTGGGGGAGGGGGGTTTGCAAGAACCCAGGGGCCGTTAGGTCACATTCCTGACTCAGCCCCCTCCCCCGGGCACAGGTTTCTCCTCTACCCCAGTCCCACTTGCCCTTGGGAAGTGAATTTGAGAACCCAAGGGAACTCTTTCCGAACACCTTCCTGCTGGCCTCAGCAGTCTGCGATCATGCGTGTTCACCAGTAGCTCTTGGGATCATGACCCTGCCCTCACGTGTCAGCTGCATGTTAATGTGCCTAGCCTGTTTTCTGAGTGTGTGAACCACGAGGGGCCCAGGACAGATGAACAGGGCTCACTGTCAGAGATCCAGACCCTGAGCCCGCGGCTCACACTTCTCCATCCCAGTATGGGGCCGACCCAGGGACTTTGTCAGATGTTTTTCTCTGAAACCTAAGAAGACGATGTCCCTGGTCCTTCCCTGTTCAGACCTGGTGACGAGAAGGGGCATGAGGCTGCAGGCCACTCTTGACTCTAGCCTCTGAGGTGGGTCTTGAGATACTCCAAGCCGACCCGGAGGAATCTGTCCTGGGACTGGGCCAGGAAGAACAGCCAAGATCATGGGCTCATGAAGAGCAAATTCTGATATCTTCCCTTTCTTGGAAATTGGGTCATTTGATTGTTGAGAACCCAATCATTAACTGCTTATCTTCTTACTTGGGGAAGCAATTCATACCCATAATCCCATTTCACTTTGCCCTAATTCCTGCAAGCAAACATCCAGGAGGCATCTGGGGAGCCAGAACCTGGGGGCCCCACCTGTCACCATCACTCAAGCCACAGAATGCTCGAGGCCAAGAGAGAAACAAACCGAATCCTGAGGGGCAGGAAGGAAGCTTGGCAACAGGCCAGAGAAAGAGGAGAGAACCTTCTTTGGCCCTTCAAGGCTCCCCCACTAAACCCACTCTTTTCAGTTCCTGTTTTTGTATCCAGGCAATGACCAGAATGTTGGTAAGGCACAAAGGGAACCCAACAGACACATCCAAATGGAAAAGCACCAGAAACTTCCCAGAGCCTTGCCTAAGAAGGGGCTGGTCTGCAAGGCCCAGGGGTCAAGGCTGCCTGGCCCTGGGCCTTGACCACCTTTCCCAAGCCCCTGCATGCCTCCAGAGGTCTGGGAAAGCAAACACAAGTAGGCCGTGGGCAGCCTAAGGGCTGGAGAGAGGGGTACGGGGACAGCAGGCCCCTCTCCTTTGGTGATCATGCCATGGGCACCTTGTCTTTGCCAGAGCAGCTCCCCCATTGGACAGGCACTCCTCCAGCAGAGACTGCTCTCTGCCATGCTGTGCGTTCCCAGGGCTTAGCCCAGGGACCAGCAGCAGTTGGTGTTTAACAAATGCCAGTTTCTGTGGCTGACCCACTGATGAGTGACTGCTTGGTTATATGATCCCGAATAAGGAGGGACTCTTTTCAGAGGTGCCCCCCTCCAGAATCATGAGTCCCCCTCTGACCATCCTGACATCTTGTGCAGGCGGCGTTTGGGGGAGCTGCCCCACCAGCCAATGGACAAGCACAGGATCCTCCTTCAACCCAGCCATCATTGCGAAAGTCCAGAGTTCTCCCCACTTAGTGTCAGCTATATGACCAGAGGACAGAGTGGGTCAGGGCCTAACCGGGGCCAATTAGGTAAATCCTGGGCCAGTAATGCAGCTAAATCATGACAGTCAGCATCTACCTGATGTTGTTACCTGTGTTAGCTCATCATGACAACCCTGGGAGGCAGGTGCTGTTATTATCCCCATTTCACAGATGGGAAAACTGAGGCTGAGAGGCTGAGTAACCAGGCAGTTTCCAAGGTCCCTCAGTGCTTTCTCTGTGTTTCTATGGTCTCATCTCTCAGGCTCCTTATAGCGCTACTGCTCTAGGCCTGGGTGGCCTCCTACAAAAGAAAAAAGGTGAGGACACGGTGCCCTGGAAAGGGACAGGAACACCAAATGGTCACTGAAACACCCCCACTGGGGTCACCAAAGCTCAACTCACACTCACAGTCAGTCCCTTCCCCTCCAGAGGGCAGCTAAAGCCTCGCTTCTCCTTTGCCAAGTAACATATGAGAGCCCCACTCCCCCTGGGTGCTGGCCCTACTCTTCATGGGTGCCCATTGCCTATGGGTACCACTCCCCACATGGGCCCAGCCCCATTTCCCCAGGTATCTGGCCTTGCTGCCCCCCAGGTGCCGGCCCTGCTCCCCCTAGTGTCTGCCTACTCCCCATGTGTCCACTCCCACTCTCCACATATGCCCAGCCATGAATTTCATCATAGACACCCCTTCTTGCTACCTGTGTGCATTTGGAGGGTCCAGGATCAGTGGGTTTTGGGAAAAAGTGGCTCACAGGAGCCCAGAAAGGCAGCCAGACTCGTAGGCTTACTTAATTCTACCATATAAAGAAAAGATGAGCTGGACTGGCCCAGGGTCACAAGGAATAGGACTCAGCAGAGCCAAGAATCAGACTTGGGCCTTCTGAGACCCAACCCTGAGCTCAGGCTACTTCTGTGGGGGCCCAAGGTGGTAGACACCCCAGAGAAACGACTCAAAATGACTTCCCACACCTGGAGAAACAGGGGCTTTCTCAGCAAGGGCCCAGATCTTTCCCAGATGGAGCTGTCCTCACTGGCACAAGGGATTGTCAAAAGCACAAGTCCCCATGCCAGCTGCCTTTACCAGCTGCCATCCTGTCCTTGAAGGAGCATCTGGGGGCTTGGGAAAGTCTAGCAGCGATGAAGTCCTTTTTCTTACTCTGAGAATAAGAGACTGACTTCGCCAGCCGCCCCCAAAGGCCTGACGCCTTCCCATTCAGGGTTCTCTTTGCTCTCCTTCCTGCCCTCAGTGTCTCAACACTATTCTTTAGCACCTGGGTGCTGCAGTGGGCCAGGAGTCAGGAAGACCCGAGTTCAAATCATACCCCAGATACCCACTCACTGGATGAGTTCTCTTCTCAGTTTCCTTATCAATAAAATGGGGATAGTAACAGTCCCGACCTCCCAGGGTTGTTGTGAGGGTAAAACGAGATAACATTTCTGAAGCACTTTGCAAACCTGAAAGCATGATATAAATACCAGCTGTTAGCATCGTCATCAAGTACTATTTATGCCAATATAGAACCTGAACTCTGTGTTCAGTCACTGAAGGGGAGACAGGGGGCTGAGCCGACCGAGGGATGCATGGAGAGGAAATGGCACCCTAACACAGTTGGGATTCAAGAGGTGCGGGTCAGAACCTGGCTCCCTGGCTCACCCCTCAAGCTGGGAGAGATCTTAGACAGGGGAGAGAAAATGGATCCTGGCCTCTGAGCCTGGGGCAGGGTCCGCAGGAAGAGGTTTGTACCCATTCTGAATTACTCTGGTCCATGCACTGTTCTGTTCAGAGTTCACGTAGGCTGGGTGCCCCCAGGCATTCTCGGGGATACAGTGGAAAGAGCCAGAGTTTGAATCCAAAGATCTGAGTTCAAATCCCATCTGTAGCTCCCCCTCTGCCACAACCCAAGATCACCCAAGTCCCCACTAGCTCTAACACTGTGGATTATGAAGCTACAGAATGACAGGTCAGTTCACCAATCAACAAACTCTATTAAGTGCCTTTGGGCACTTTGTTTTGGGGCCCTGTGCCAGGTGCCAGGACTCTGCTGCTGTCCAGTCGTGTCTGAATCTCTGTGACCATTTGGGGTTTTCTGGGCAAAGATCCTGGAGGGGTTCACTA
Organism: Notamacropus eugenii; assembly: GCF_028372415.1. NCBI lineage: Eukaryota > Metazoa > Chordata > Mammalia > Diprotodontia > Macropodidae > Notamacropus > Notamacropus eugenii. The sequence continues at coordinate 11,207,935 of NC_092875.1, forward strand.
CTTCCCTCTCCATCTCATTTTACAGATGAGGAAACGGAGGCAAAGGGAGAAGTGACCTGCCCAGGGTCACTCAGCAGGTAAGTATCTGAGGCCAGATCTGAACTCTAGTCCTCCTGACTCCAGGGCCAGCACTCTAACCACTGCCCTAGCTGCCAGGCACCAGGGCTACAATGACACAGACAGTTCTTGTCCTCAAGTTCTTGTTCCATTTGAACAGGGGAGATACATGCAGCAGAACCAAGGGCCTGGGGTGGAAAGGGGCACCAGCAGCTGGATACGGTCCAACCAAGGCAGCACCAAGATGAAGTTTGAAAAGAAACTCATAACGAGGCTTGGAAATAGAGAGTCCCACAGACTGCCTACCATGTTCATGGTGGGGAAAGGTGCAGAAAGGAAGGAGAAGGCACCATTTGTGGCTGCCTCTGCCTGAGGGAAAGGGAGAGAGTCTGCTATTCCGGGGCATTCCAATGGATTTCACAACAAGCAAGGAGGGGAGAAGTCCAGAATAGAACTGGCCCCAAATCGAACCTCGCCATTGTTCTCCCACAAATACAAAATGACAAGCTCAGTCACTTGGAATTTGAGCAAAACAGATTCCAATTAGGCGTCAGGCAGAAGGGCGGGAGAGACAGAGGGGAAGGAAAGTACACTCAGGTAGGGGGAGGCTGAAGCCCAGCCATGGTCTGCAGACAGAGGAGGGCCATGTTCAGCAAAGAGAGCCTCTTCCTGAGACCAGAGTCATCAGGGTGTCTGGGAAGCTAGAGGCTGGATCAGACAAAGCTTCACTTAGCTGAACTCCCAGGATCCTGGGCCTAGAACTGGGTGGAGCACCAGAGATGACCTCTGGTACAACTACCTCATTAAGATGGGGTACACGCCCCAGCCAAGACCTTTGTCCCTTGGATGGGGAGGGCTTTTGTCCCATTTGTCTGAAGGAAAGCGTGGCCTTGGGGGCTCCTGGGATTCCCCTTCCATTTCTCTCAGCCCAGATACTCCCCATTTTATCAAAATCTAGTAGTCCAGACTATTTAGCATTCTTTTGATAGTCCTCCCTTTGAGTGTTCTCCTGAAGTCCCAGTCGCCCAGCCAGGATTGTGGATTGTCTGGACTCCTGACCACTCCAATCAGGATCCTCCCTGGGCTTGATCTACATTCCAGGCGACCTCCCCTACCACGACCATCCCTGGGACCCCAGTCTACTTGGCGACACTTGGATTCTTCTCTCAGTCTTTTTTTGTATTTAAGTTCCATCTCATCTCCATGAAGGCGCTCAGATTCAATCGAGCTCAGACTCTGTCTAGCTGAGATTCTATCTGGCCCGCTTACAACATGCGTTACAAATGCTTAGGCTCTTTAAGAGTCAACCCAACATGGTGAATCTATAATAAACTTTATTTTTCTTTGGCTTTAAGAAGGCTTGTGTTGAATTCATTTGAGCAGGACCCAGCATGTTGGTATTTCAGGGTCCTCAGCACCCTGAACCTCAACAATTATATAGATGAGAAAGCTAAAGCCCAGAAAAAATTTACATGCTCAAGGTCAAAATAGAGTCAGAATTTGAACCCATTCTTTAACTCCAGTTTCAGCACACTTTACCCTGCACCACACTAAACTTCACATGAATGGTTCTTATTTCTGCCTAGCAAGGAAAGGCTTGCTGGTCATACACACACCTATGTGAAACCTAAATGGCTACAAGGAGTATGGGTGTGTTGGGGGAGAGATATCTGTCACTGAGAGATGTAGAGATGCAAGCCAACTCCTCATTCTACAGAGGAGGGCTTGGGGTTCAGAGAGTGGGAGCAATGCCCAGTGCCATACTTCAGTCGTGACACCCAAGGATCCTCTCTAGGCTTGTCCAGAGGCTTTGATGGGCAGAAGCAGGCTAGTTTAACCCAACACAGAGCTCCAGGGCTCCCCAACTTTGTCTTCAAGACAACCAGGCTTGAGCTTTAACTCTCTGGTCAGGGACACCCATGCCTAAGGAGTCCCTGGTCCTTCTCGTCAAGAATTCCAGTCTCAAAGTGTTTGTTATTTCAAACCCCACAAGTCTGCAGACAGAGACCAGACAGACCCGCTGCTGCCCTCGCTGGAGGTGACAGCTGAAAAGGAGGAGATGACACATTAAGTCCCCCAGGATCCATGCCGCAGTCCAAATCACTTGCAGTTATAGCCTTTCGATTAAAAACAAAACAAAGGGCCTGAACGCGCCGACAGGGCCCATGCTATTCAGATTCTCATTGGAGGCCTTTAAAGTGCCTCGTGGAAGCTCACTTGCTGTTTTTCACACAGTGCTGTCAGTGATATATTTATAAAAAGCTTTTTCGTTGCTCTAAGAGAAAGAGGAGTGCTATTTTGAGTCTATAAAGTATTCAGAAAAGGCCATGAGGACCTGACCAGAGATGCAGAGATGCTAAGTGCGTGTTCTAGACCCAGGTCATCCATCCCCCACCCTGTTTCAGAGGGGAAGTGGGGTCATTGTCATTCAGGATGGACTGAGGTCTCAGGAGGGCGGGGTGAATGTGGGAGAGGGGTTTTCAGTTGGTCAGTCAGTCCAGACAGCAGCAGTTTGGGAAGTCTGTGACTGGACAGAGGGAGGAGGACCAAGCATGGTAGCTGTGGCCATTCTTGTCCTCTGTAGTGCGCACCTGCATCTACACATTAAGGAATGGCCCCTCTCAGCCAGTACAGTCCAAGAATGGCCACAACAGAGGCCAGGATAGTGGAAAGAGTGTGGGCTTTGGCCAGGTTTCCTCTAAACCTGTTTCCAGCTCTGTAAAATGAGGGGAGTGACCTTGATCATCTCCAAGGACCCCCCCACCCCAGCCCTAAGTCTGATCTAATAACACTGAGCACATGCAGTCTACCATGGCTCATACCATCTCTAACAAAAGGTGGGGGTGGAATAAGCATTTGTTAAACACCTTCTCTACTTTACAAATATCATGTTGGCTGATCCTCATGCCAGTCCTGGGAAGTAAGTGTTGCTACTCTTGTCCTCCCTTTACAGCTGAGGAAACTGAGGCAGACAGAGGCAAAGTGACGTGGACAGGGTCACACAGCTAGGAAGTGTCTTAGGCTAGATTTGAACTTGGGTCTTCCTGACTCCAAGCTCAGAGTTCTTCCCACTGACTCCCTGTCTTGAAAGAACTGTCTCCGAAGGCAGGATGGCGTGGTGGATAGGGCCCTGGACTTGGACACATAGAAGGCCATAGAGGGTGAGCTCCAAGGGACTTTAGAGGCAACTGAGGCCCAGAAAGAAGGAGTGAGGCAGAAGATGAGACAGGCCAATCTCTCCCCACCCCAGGGGCCTCAGTTACCTCCTCTGTAAAATGAAGGGGGTTGGACTGGATGGCTCAAAGGTCTTTCCAACTCTGGAGCAAATATGGAAATGCTAGAACCAAAGGCTGGGCCCTTATTTCTGTTGGTCTGGATGGTACAGGGGCCAACCTGAAGAGTCCCAAGCTATTCTCACTTTGTGACTGATCTGAGCTGGCTCTCTGTGCTGACCAAGAGGCCAGGATGATGGCCAGCTTCTTCTGGGTAGCCCTTGACTTCAGCCCACCCTGGCTCTCCCCAGCTGTGTCTCGCCAGTCTCATCATTCAGGGATCTCTTCACCAATCTGGGAGGAGCAGACATAAGTAATATAGGAGGGTCTCCCCAGAGCTGGAGGGACCATCTGTCATTGGGAATGAGTTTTGTCTTGTTCTGGTTGTTTGGAGAAGGAAGAAACAGGAGATAACATAGCCTCATGGAGGTCACTGCCTCCAGAGGTGGTGAACTCCCTATCCCTGGAGGTCTTGAAGTAGAATCTGGATGAGGCTATTACCATAGGGGATCCTTTCCAGGATGGGCTGGACAGATGGCTGCTAGGACCTGTCCTTCAACCTCTAGATTCTGTAGGTCATTTGAGCTTCTTTGTCCAGTGTTTCAAGGCTTCCCAAGTGTTCCCCTCACCCCAACAACCCTATGACCAAGGAGATGAAGCATCTGCCACATTCTGGTGGTCTCTGCTCTCCAGGAGCCAAAGGACCAGCCAGGAGCTCAAAACTCACACATGATCCAAATGATGAAGGGGGTGTTAGGGCCATGCCGGGGATAGGACAGGTCAGGAGATACATGGAGGGCCAGGCTGGGAATGCCTCCAATCTGTCCTTTGTGGGCCCCATGCTCTCCACTCGGTGGGTACTGCTGTACTGGGAGCTCTTCATGGTGGATGAAGCCAGGCTAGGACTTTTTTAGAGCCACAAGCCTTCAAGGCGTCATGGGACCCAGCAGGATCCAGCAAGGTTCAGGGCTGCTAAGGTGGGAGGAAGCTTGAAAGTGTGAACCTATGGGATTTACAGCTGGAGAGAACCAGGGATCCCCCAGGTAGTCCAGGCCTCTAACACACTGGAGGAGGAAACTGAGGTCAACAGACGTGAGGTTGGTTCTCCAAAGTCAGACAAGAATCAGTTGGGGCAAGACTCGAACCCAGATCTTCTGACTCCTCAACTCCAAGCTTCACATGCTTTTTACAACATGACACCTCTTCTAAAGGAACCAAAAGGCATTCCTCTGCATCCTCTGTCCCTGTCTGCCCAGGGACACAGCCAAGCCTCTGTCCAGTGGCCAGCACTTTGCAGAAGCTTTAGGACTGTGGCTGAAATATCTGCCCTGACCCAGGCTGGGGCCAGAAGCCCTCGCTCTTCCATGAGCATGACCTTGGAACCTTCCTCTTCCTGGGCCTGTTTCTTCATCTGTAAAATGGGGGAGAGGGTGGCGAAATGTCCTCCGAGGTCCCTTCCAGCTTTGAATATCAGCACTCTCTCAGCAGTCTGCTTGTCGCTGGATTCTAGTGCTAACTAGCCTGACCAAACAGACCCAGAGGCTGTGGAAGTCAAGACAGGAAGGTTTGGAGAAGGGACAGTTGAAGCCAGGTGGGGGGTGTGGTCTGGGGCCCCACTGGGAACTACAGACTGAGAGTGAATGGGGCCAGACCAGAGAAACATCCTGACATGCCCCACACCCCCAGAGAGACTTGAGGCCCAAACCCATAGGGAGGAGCTCCCCAGAGGAATGAGGAAGCCGGGTAAGGCTATTTGCTTTCAGAATGACAATAATAATAATATTTTTAGAGAGCTTTAAGGTTTGCAAAGCATTTTACAAATGTGATCTCATTTGATCCTCACAACAACTCAGCAGGGTAGTAGCTATTTTGACTCCCATTTTATAGATGAAGAAAGTGAGGCAGTGTGTGTGTGGGGGTTGTTAAGTGATTTGGCCGGAGCCAGCAGAAGCATCTGAGACAGGACTCATCCGCTACAGGTGACACAAAGCTGTCTCCCTCGACCATCCTTGCCAGACTCACCTGACAGGGGGGCAGGGGGGCAAGGAGCAGCCTAGACATTTGGATGGCAGTTTTCTTTACTTCCTTCCCAAACTGCCCTGTCATTCATTTTATATCCATTCTGCTTCCCCATTAGCATGTGATCCACTTGCAAGCAGGGATGGTTCCTTTCACTGTACCTGCACCCCTGGAGGATGGCACAGTGCCTGGTACATAATGATTATTTGCTGATGGATTGTTAATTGTCAACCATAGCTCTCTGCCTCAGTTTCCCCACCTGCAAAACAGAGGCGGAGGTGAGAGACTGTCTGGTCCTTCCAACCTGATAAGTAACCTACTCTTGCCAGGGTCCAGGCCTCCACCTCTCCTCCCCTGCCACCATCTTCTGTGCAGCGATTATCCTCATGCCCCTTGTCTGAGAGGAGAGCTTTCAGAGACCTCAGAGTCTTACAGAAACAAAGATGCGAATCTTTAATGCCAGTAATCTGCTGACGAATCTAGAAGCAGGCATTTTGTCCCATCAAAGTGGACTCTGGCGTCCCTCCCAGTCCTGTTGGATGGTCCTGGGAAGAGGGAGTGGGAGGCTGGCCAGGCACAAGGAGCCCCTGCACTCTCTCCCCTCCACCTCCCACCATAGCCTCCCAGGGCTCTGAGGCTGCCAGCCCTAGGGAAGCCTCTCCCCCGCAGGGGAGAGGCAGGCAGTCGTAAATGACTCAGCTCATTCCCAATTCTGCCCAGGCCCAGCCTGGAGCCAGGGGAAAAGAAGAAAATGTACCAACTTGAAAAAGAAAAGTTTTTCAGTTGTGAGAAAGCTGTGCCCTAAGTACACACACAGGCCACCTCAGTCCTCAGAGACCTGCCTTACAGAACTCTCACTGATGAGATGATGACCGCCATCAACGATGAACACATGTGTTCCCCAGAGAGTCTGGGCTGAGGACCCAGAACCCCAACCCCAAATTACAAATAGGAACCCAGCCAGTCAAAGGGCCCAGTCCAAGATTAGTTGATAAAGATTTATTAAGCACTGGGCACATCATGTTAAGTGTCAGAGACACAGAGAAAGGCAAGCTTGGAAACAACCTGGTACAAACAAGCTACAGGTAGGGGCAATCAAGACCTCTGGCAGAAGGTGGAGTTTTAGTTGAGACTTAAAGGAAGCCAGGAAGTGGAGATGAGGAGGGAAGAGAATTCTTAGCATGGGGAACACCCAGAGAAAATACCCAGTGTCTTGTCCCAGGAACAACCGAGAGACCAGGACCACTGGATCAAAGAGTATGGATGGGGAGAAGGAAGGTGAAAGAAGACAGGAAAGGTGGGATGCAGCTAGGTAATGAAGACCTGTAAAAGCCAAATAGGGCAGTTAGGCGGCACAGTGGAAAGAGTGCCAGGCGTGGAGGAAGGAAGACTCCTTTTCCTGAGTTCAAATTCAGCCTCAGACACTCCCTAGTTGTGTGACCCTGGGTAAGTCACTTCACCCTGTTTGCCTCAGTTTTCTCATCTGTAAAATGAACTGGAGAAGAAAATGGCAAAGCACTCCGATGTCTTTGCCAAGAAAACTCCAAATGGGATCGTGAAGAGTCAGACATGACTGAAATGACTGAACCACAAAAACAACAAACTTGAGAGAGAAGGACTATATCGAGCTGAGCTGGTTCACCAAGGAGTCAAGATGGGGAAGGGAGGAGAGCGTGGTCAGTTACAGGGGGTGAGGGTCACCTTGAAGACCAAGAGTAGTGTTGGGGTCGCAAGGTCTCAAGTGAGGTGGAAAGAGAACAGATTGTGATCAGATAGGAGAATTTCAGAGCTCCTAAACGTGGAGGTGGCACATTTGTGGGTGGTGGCAAGGCCAAAGGCGTGGCCATCTTTGCATGTGGCTGAGAGTGTGGAGGTCAGGAGGGAGAGTCAAAATGCATGCTACAGTCCCCTAGTTAGAGGGCCAGGTAATTGGGGAGCTGGGGAGGAGAGCCAAACAAAGCCAGGTCTCCTGCCTCCAGGGATATCAGGCATCCTAGACTTTCCAGGCCGTGCTCTCAGGCCCTCAGGCATCTGCCTCTAAACGTCTTACAGGATGCCTAATACACCTTTAGAGTGGGAAGGGCTCTTAGGGTAGAGGCCTTTAACCTGGAGCCTGGGGCCTTACTGGCATCCTTTTTTTGTAATGGTTTGCTTTTGTGCTCTTAGCAGAGTGTATGGCATTCAGCAGGTGCTTAGTAAAGGTCTTAAAGAGGCCCTTTCCCTTCCATCCAGGACTGGGAAAAGACAAGACAGGGGAGAGTTTCTGATGTTTTGATCATCTCTAAGCCCCCATAATGAGGGAGCCTTCCCACCCTTTAAAGAGAAGGACATTTCATAGCCGACTGCTTCCCTTATCCCCTGGTCCATGCTCCCTCCCTATACCCATCATTAAACCCCAACAGCAGCCTCTGATCACACAAGAAACCAAAACCAAGAGCCTTCCTGAATGCACGTGGACCAGAAAGCGCAATGACTTTGAAATGCCTGGGCTTGGCACAGTTCTCAACACACACCTGGTACGTAATCAGTGCTATGAATCCTGACTGACATTTATAATCTGGATGATCTTGGTCAAGTCCCTTTCCTTCTCTGGGTCTCAGCTTCTCTAATACGAGGGGCCCAGACTACACAGGCTCTGAGGCCGCTTCCAGGGCTAGACCTGTGGTCCCATGACTCTGGAGCAGGGGTGGGGAACCTGCAGCCTCAAGGCCACATGTGGCCCTCTAGGTCCTCAACTCTGCACTTGACTTGAAAAAGTCAAAGTTGGCCCTTTGACTGAATCCAAACTTCCCAGTACAAATTTCCTTAGTGAAAGGATTTGTTCTGTAAAACTTGGACTCAGTCAAAAGGCCACACTCAAGGATCTTGAAGGCCACAGGTTCCCCACCGCAGCCCTGAAGGCTGATCCCTTTGTTTTCCAGGAGTAGCACACTGAGGCCAGAGAGCTGTGCTGAGACTTGCCAAGGTTGAACAAATAGAAATAGCAGCGACTGTTTCTGGGCCCTTAAAGGTTTATGAAGTGCCTGATGCATATTCTCTCTCTTCATCCTCCCAGCAATCTGTGGGATCAGGACCATTCTTATCAGTCCCTTTACTGATGAGGAAACTGAGGCCCAGAGAGGTTAAGTGGCTCAGCTGGGAAGCCAGATTCAAACTCGGGTCTCCCAGAAGCTCAGTCTAGCATCTCTGTACTCTGTGCACACGGTAAGGGAGCCAGAATTCAAACCCAAGATCTGACTCCAAATACAGAGATTGTAAGACTTGAACTAGATCCCCGGAGAGATTAGTCCTCACCCTCCCCAGTCTCCCTTCCGACCCCACCACAGTATCCCTCTCTTGACCGGCAATGAGGTAGGATGGAAGCATTTCAATCTGCCAGAGAACATCTGTGGGAGGCCCTTATTTGACCAGGCAGAACATTTTGGTCCAGGGGGCTATTTTTCTTCCCGCCTCCCACCTTGCCTGTCCTCCATCCCAGTGTGGGCTTCCCTGTGAACTCCCCACGTTCATTATCCTCAGACTTTCTCCAGCGGCTCCCACACTGTTCTCTCCCCGAGGTACCTAATAAATTCCTTTCTCATGACCACTAACTTGCCTGTTCCCTCAACTGCGGGGCTCCCCGGGGCAGCCAGCAGGGGAAGTTGGGGGGGGGGAAGGGCAAAGATCTAATCTGGGGAGGATGTGAACAGACCCGAGCGAAGCCTGCTCATAGCAAGGGCCGCTCCGGGGCTCCCAGGCACGTGGGATCACCCAGCTGCCCCTCTGTACCTAAAAGGTGCCTGGGATCTGCCCCCCCAGACCGCTGGGCACCCCCGTGGGGTCCTGGCTCCCTGCCCCTGCCCCCCCCAGACCGCTGGGCACCCCCGCGGGGTCCTGGCTCCCTGCCCCTGCCCCCCCAGACCGCTGGGCACCCCCGCGGGGCCCTGGCTCCCTGCCCCTGCCCCCCCAGACCGCTGGGCACCCCTGGGGTCCTGGCTCCCTCCCTCTGCCCCGCGCTGGTCCGGGGTTGGGCTTGGGCCGAGAAGCCTCCTCCAAACGCAGGCTCTGGCCTCCCTGGGCCTCAGTTTCCTCATCTGAGTAATGGGGAGGTTGGACCCTCTCCACGGGGGCTCCGGCCCACAGAGGACCCACGGGCACCCCCCGCGCACCCCCTCCTCTAAGGGTCAGTTCCCGCCTGCGGGTCAGTTTCCTGGGACTCGCCCTGAGCCCGGCCGCACGCGGCCCCCGCCCCCGCAGCCCGCACCCCACGCGCCACGCGCGCCCCACTCACGGCAGCGCAGGCTCGGCTCCTCTCCCAGCCTCTCCCTAGCGGACACAAGCAGCTGGAGAGGCAGGGCCTCCACCTCAGGCGAGGGGCGGGGCCGGGGCGGGGCCACGTGGGGCGGGGCCCGGAGCGCGGCCACGTGGGAGCGCGGGCCTGCGGAGGGCCTGGGTCTTCAGGGCGGGGCGCGCGCTCGATGGTGGGCGTGGCCTAGAGGGCAGTGGGTGGTGATGGGGTACCGGCATCACCGCGCGCACGTCAGGTAGGAGGTTGGTGCAGAGGAGCGCGGGAAGGCGGGGCACTCTGGAGTGGGCGGGGCGGAGTGCGGTAAAGTACTCGGTTGGTTGGTCCGTTGTTGTCCGTCCTTCTCGAAGAGGACATGGCATCACAATATCGGAGGAAAGGTACGGGGTGTCTGGGGTGTCGACTGTGGCTGACCGGACGAAGGTACTGGATGCTCTTGAGAGGAGGAACCGTGACAAGGACGGCGATTGGGTACCAGGATCGCCAGGAGGAGGGGCGAAGCGTGGCGATTGGGGACGAGAAGCGCGGGGAGGCGGGGCGCAGTGTGGCGATTGGGTAGGCAGAGCCGGAGGAGGCGGGGCGCACCCGGTAGGGCGGGGCTGGAAGGAGGGCGGTGATTGGGGGCGAAATGGGAGAGGGGGCGGGGCTCGCTGCAGGCACGCGGGGCGCCATGGCGGCGGTGGCGTTGGCCGCCGCGTGTGCGGCGTCGCGCCGCTCTTGGAGACGTCTCTTCCGGTGTGGAGCTCCGGGCTCCCGGGCTCCTTGCAGGCTGCTCTGCGCCACCCGAGGCCTGTCAGGTAGGAGCCGGCTCAGCTTGGGCCGGGCAGGGTCGGGGTCACCGCTCGGTCCCGGGCGGGCTGCCTGGGGATGGTGTGACGTCAGCGCCAGGGGCGGGGAGGGGGCGGGGCCTGGAGGCGCGCCCCCCTGCTGGCCGCCCCGCGGGTCGTCCCGGCGCAGCTCTCCTGCCTCTCCTTATGGAGCGCCTGTTGTCTACCAGGCCCGGTGGGAGCCGCGGGTCCAGCTTGGTCAGCTGATCTAGACAGCGAGCATTTATTGGGCGCCTGTGGTTTTTATTTGGTCCTCACCCGGAGCCACAATGCTTTGCGGATTAGAAATCCAGCCGGCAGGCATTGATTAAGCGCCTGCTGTGTGCAAGGCCAGGAGCCAGACCACCCGCCCGGTGGTGACGGCTCATGTGCCCGTCTGTGCTTCGGGGCCTCCCCCTGCCCCCCTTAGATCGGCCCTGGCCCCTCATGTTTCAGATGAGGAAACTGAGGCACCCGGGGTGGAGGGACCCAGCCGGAAGCGTCTGAGGCCCAGGTGGTGTCTGCATACAGCAGGCACTTAATGAAGGAGTCAGGAGACCCCAGTTCAAGCCTTCTCTTAGGCCTTGGGCCTCCAGGGAGCTTGGGGGGGGCAGATGGGGGAGGGGTAGGTGCGCCTTGGGGTTGGGTGGGGGAGGGGCAGGTGGGGGGGGGAGATGGATGAGGGGCAGGTGCACCTGGGGGGCCGGTGGGGGAAGGGTAGGTGCGCCTGGGGGGCAGGTGGGGGATGGGTAGGTGTGCCTGGGGGGGTGCAGATGGAGGAGGAGCAGGTGGGGGAGGGGCAGGTGCACCTGGGGGCAGGTGGGGGAGGGGTAGGTGCGCCTGGGGGAGATGTGGGGGAGGGGCCGGTGCTTCCCAAACCAGACTATCCAGTTCTTTTTCTTTGTTCGGCCCTCAGTGTGCCAGACTCCTCCCACACACACACTGACCCCCTGGTGGGGACACTGAGGGCTCTAGAGAGACCCCCCCCCCCCGTGCTCCTGAGCAGCGATGGGGGGCACCGTCTACACTGGAGAATGTGATTCAGGGGCATGTCAAGGACCTCTCCTCTCACTAGGGGTAACCTCCCCCCAAGGTCTCTCCCAGCGCAGCCTGTGATGCTGTGCATTCCCTAGGGTGGTTTTTTAAAGGAGCCTCTTCTCCCCTTGGAGGCCCAGGCCCTATGCCCATGTCCATCTGCCTGCAGATCTGGGCAAATGTGGGCAAATGTACCTTCTTGAACTCCACAGCAGCCAGCCATCAAGCACCTGTTGAGCACCTACTGTTTGCCAGGCCCTACCCTCAAGAAACTCCCAGTCTAATGAGAGGAACAGCAAGGGGGAGCCCCTGGCACTGAGGGGGCAAGGGAAATGTCAGATTGAGCCCATCGAAGCCTTTAGTCCCTGCTGGGGTATAGTAGGCACTTAAATGTAGAAGGTGGGATTGGAGCTAGACCTTGGAGAAAGGGAAGCCAGGAGGTAGAGAGGAGGAAGGAGAGCCTTCTAGGCAGGGGGCACAGCCAGTGCAAAGGCATGGAGGTGGGAGATGAAGCAACATATTTGAACATCTAGAAGGCCAGTGTGGAAGAACTGGGGTGGGGGTGGGAGCGTCCAGGAGGGAATAAGAAGACACTGCTGCATAGTCCACTCTCTCAATTATGAGAGACTACTAGTGACTGTGGCCCAGAGCCTGAGCTGGGCCGGTGGTGCCCATGGGTCCCTTCCCACAGTAATGGCCGGCTGCCTGGGTCACAACCGAAGGACACGCTCACATCCCGCCTGAGCTCAGTGGAAATAAAGCATCTTGTGTTTCCACTCAAGTGCCTGGTCTCCCTGAGGCAGCCTGATTAGGGGCCCAGTTTCCGAGGTGGCCCCAGGGGGCTTTCTTGGGAACAGAGGCTGAAGAAACCTCAAGGGGGGGGGCATCTGGGAGGGGGTAGGGCCACGAAGGCCCCCAGAGGCTGCTGTCAGAGGATCGGTGGAGGGAGGCGCCCCCAGAGGGTGCTGTCAGTGGAGGGAGGGGGGCCTATTTCTCTGGAGCACACCTCAGACCACGAGGAGCTGGGGGTGGGGGACAGGTTAGATTTGGGTGAGACTGGTGGTAAGCACTCTTCCCAGAAGCTGTTTGCCCTGGGGCCCTCTAGTGTGGAGATCCTGACAGGAGGGACCCCAGCTCTGGTGGCCCCCTCCTGAAAGTATGCTCCTTCAAGGTATCAAAGTAGGGGTGTGGTTTTTTCCTCTATGTTTGGAGAAAACAAACCTTCCAGGCAGCTACCAGTGTTTATCTGGGCCAGCAGGCTGGTGCCTGACAGATTAACTTGGGGTGGGCCATCTATCTGCCCTCCCAGGCTGTGCCTTGGAGCTCTTGGTGCCCTGAGAGCAGAACTGAAGGAGCCCCCAGAATGGCAGGTCAGTCAACCTGGGGTTGCAGGAGGGGCCCAGACCAAGGCTTCTCCCCTAGCCTTGGAGGCAGGCCATCTCTTCTCTCAGTATATGCAGCTGAGCTGGCTCAGGTGACTTGCGGGGGAACCTGGGGCTCCAAGGCCATACGTGGCCCTTTAGGTCCTCAAGTGCAGCTCTTTAATTGAATCCAAACTTCTCAGAACAAAATTGGGAAACCCCAAACCAAACCTGTGAGGGGTAGAGGGAGGCAGGATGGGTAAGACATACTCTGTGTTGAGACCCAGAGCCCAGTTGCAGGGACCTGGGTAATGGTCTATGCATCTCTGTCTCTATCATGCAAAAATGCCACTGGATCTGGCCTTGTGAGTACCCCCCACCAGTGCCTGGCGTGGCCCAGGGACCGTAGGCTGTGTCTCCAGGAAAGGAATGGCTTTGAATTGACCAAGGGAGGGCAGGTCCTCATGAGTCAGGGTCGTAATCAGGGATGGCCAAATCAGGCCATGGACCAGGGCATGGAAGCAAGGCCAAGGTCAGTGCTCAGCACGAGGAGGGACCCAGAATGGCAGGCTTAATCCTGGTTGCTTAATGAGGGCAAGGCTGATGTTTGTTGGTACAGACACCCTTTACGTGTAGAGGTTTCAGATCCCTGTGGGTCTGTGACTTTTTATAGAGACCTTTGTACCAACGTGTTCTTTGGGGTGCTGAACAGTAACTGCGTACACTCCCCATAGCAGAGCCTCACCAGAGACTGCTCTTGGAGTTCCAGAGTGGAAGGGGATTGACATCTCTCCCACTGGCCCTGTGGGCATGAGGTCATGATGTGTAGGGGTTAGGGCTGGTGAGAACCCACCATCCTATCAGATCCTGCATCTGAGGAGTACAGATGCAGGCAGTACCCAAGAAAGATTTAGGGATGTGTGGGGGCACAGACAAGGGCAGTACCCAGGGCAGACCCAGGAGCATCTGAGGGCACAGATGTGCACAGTGCCCAGGAAAGCTGCGGGGGCCAGTTCCCAGAGCTTGTCCCTGCTGCAAGGAGCTCGTTGCTTTCTTAGAGAGAGCGCGAGAGTCACATAGAGAGTTTGGTTCAGTGTGCCAGGCAAGCAGTAACCACAGATTTGAGATAAAGTCATCCCAGGGGTAGGAGAGCGCCAAGCAGTGGGGGAATCAGGGGAGGACTCTTGTAGGAGGGGATCCTTGAAGGGAACTCGAAGTTGTAAAAGGTGGAATTGAGAAAGGAGGGCATTCAGGTGGGAGGGCCAGCCTGAGCAAAGGTGTGGAAGTGGGAAATGGGCTAGGATATACAGGGAACAGCAAATTGGACTGGAGAAATGTGAAACAGAATGAAGGCAGCTGGAGCTGGGTTGGGAGGAGTAGCCCCTGCAGCTTCTAGAGCAGGAGAGGGGCCTGGGCAGCCCAGGGAGGTAGCTGGCAGGAGATAAATTGAGATTGAGGACGGGGAGATGCAGGGAGGTCCCTGAGGAGGCGAGCACACACCATCTTGAGCCACCTGCCTGCCACTGGAGGTCCCCCAGGCCTTGATGCTAAGGCATCTTCAGGCCCAGGAGGATCCCCAAATGTGAGAGTCTGGAAGGGAAACCTGTAGACAAGGTGCCCGGATTCCTGCTTGCGGAGGCTGCGGGGACAAGCAGATTCATTTCCAGGGAACTCATGACTACTCAGAGCGAGGCCACCATTCTGCCCAGTGCCAGCCTCTGAGTCCCTGGCACTGTCTCCAACTCACTCAAATGGGTCTATTCCTTTTGTAGATGGCAACAGGTATGATCTGCTGGTGATTGGTGGGGGCTCTGGTGGCCTGGCCTGCGCCAAGGAAGGTACGTCTGGTGGGGAAGAAGGTACCCACCCCATGCCTAGCCCCAGCTGGCTGTTATATTTATACAAGAAGGATGAATGAATGAGACTAAGCCCTTAGGGAGAAGCTTCCAGCCACCATGCCAAGCAGGGCCTTGCCTGTGCTCCAAGAGCTGAACCCTCATCCAGGGGAGGGGCGGACTTGATGGGGGTTCTCTGAGCCAGAGGTGCAAGGGTTGGGGTGAAGATGTGGGCCTGAGAGTGCTTCCCTGGGTGCAGGGCACCAGACCCCGTACCTCTCTGGCCTGGAGGCAACCTGGGAGGCTGTGCCAGGGTCCTGGACCAGCCTTATACTCTCTGGCCCCACTGAGTTCCTCCCCCAGTCAGGGACCAATCTGTGCTGGGGCAGGGGGAGACACTCCCACTGACCAAAGCAGAGTTTCTTGAGATGTTGAAGCCCTGGACATGCCAGCCCTGGGAGATGGAGAACAGGGCGGGCATGGGCAGCACACAGGCCTCAACAGAGAGGATGCTGAGGTGGAACCCTCTGGCCCCATCAGCGCAGGGGTGTCAAGCATATTGTAGGCTAAAATAACCTGGCTTCTTTAGACATGCCCATCCATGGCTGTGGTCAGCGTCCAGGGGAACCTGGGAAACCCCCTTCCTGATAAGTAGGGGTCACACTTTGCCCTTCCCTGGCATTGAAGTAAACACTTTGCACTGCTCTCTGTTTTCTCCCCCCCCTTTCCTTCTCTCTCCCCTTCCCTCCATCCTTCTTTTTCCTCCTTCCCTCCCTCCTCTCTCTCTCTCTCTCTCCCCCCGCCCCCCTCAAATTTCAAAGCTGCCGAGTTTGGAAAGAAGGTGGCTGTTATGGACTATGTGGTTCCTTCTCCCAGAGGTGAGAACGAGCGTGTCACTGTCTGCCCTGTAGAGGTCCCTGTGCTGAGGGTGATGGTGGTGTTGGGTGGGGGGCTTCCCATAGAGCCGGCCCCAGGTCTCTGATACCCTTAATTCTCCTTCGGGCTCAGGGCCATGTCCAGCATCCACAGTGGGTGTTCTCTTCCCTTTCAGGGCTGCTCTTGGCTCTGCCCCCGGCAAGGCATGGGGGACCTCCTGGGCAAGGGACTGGGGTAATAATGGCTTGCACCAGGCTGGACATGCTGGGGACAGAGGGAACATGAGCCTTGAGGGTGGCCAGGCAGGTGCAGACAGGGCAGGGCAGGTGTATGGGTGTGTGCAGTAGAGACAGCCAGCCCATAGGAAAAAAGGCGCTCCTGCTGGGGGGAGGGGCTCAGATGGCCTCATCATGGAAGTGCCCACTGCATCCTCCATCATCTGTTCCATCCTTCAGCAATGGAGATGGTCTAGAGAGAATGCAGAGCTCCCAAGTAGTTTCAATCCCTTTTCATCCGAGTCTCAAACCCAAGTTCCCCAAAGCTGCCTGGCAGCCAGGTGGGTCTGGTTGTGTACCTGCTCTGCTCCAGAATCTCTGGCTCCCCACAGCCTCTCAGGGGCATCGAGCCCTGGCCCTCACCAGACTGGCACCCACCATTTCTGGCCTTGTCCGGCCATCTGGGCACCTGGGCCCCGCCCGGGGCTGTCTTCTGTGCCTGAGCCTCTAAGACCCTTCACATGTCTTCACATGCATTGTCTTCATGTGCTAAGGCCGCCCTCATCGTTGAAGGGCAAGAGATGGACAGATACCAGGGGTGGAAGTGAGAATGGGATTTGTCAAGTCTGTCTCCATGTCAGTAATAACAGTAAGAAGAATTTCCCCTCTTCGATTTCAGGCACCAGATGGGGCTTGGGGGGCACGTGCGTCAACGTGGGCTGTATCCCCAAGAAGCTCATGCATCACGCGGCTCTTCTGGGAGGCGCCCTCGTGGATGCCCACCATTACGGATGGGACGTGGCCCCCTCCGCACCACATAACTGGTAAGGGCTGGGAGGAGGCCTCCTCTCCATGGCCACCTGCAGCCTTGGACATGGCCTTCCCTGCTCTGCCCCTACAGGCTGGCACCTGCCTTCCCCAACCCCCTTTGGTTATTGGGGGAGAGTTTGACGCTTACACAGCTGCAGTAGCCAGAGTTGTTGGATGTAGTCATAAGTCGATCCCCAAACAGGGCAACTTAATTGTCTATGGCCAGTGTGATGAGCCATGCCCCCCTACACATGGGTCCATGAGGTAGGACCCTGAAGGAGCCCTCAGGCTGGAGGGTCCTATGCCCACTTGGTGCAGGCCCGAGCTCAGGGGGTGGCTGGTGCTCATTCATTTCTGCCAGTCTAGATGGGATTTGGTGGGGGGAGGCTCCAGGCTGAGGGAGGCAACCCTTTTTTCCTGGGCAGATTGGCCACCCTGTTTTCTTCTCAGCAGTGCCCATGGCTGAGGCCCAAGGCAGGGCTGCAACATCTGCACCCCCAGCTTGTGGGTCATGACCCTGCAGGACGACCCTGCTCAGCCTTTAGAGCAGACTTGGGAGGAAGCTCCAGGTTGTGGCTTTGTCTTAGATGCAGGCCCTCACCAATAATGGCCTACAGCACACAGTAGGTGCTTGATAAGTGCTACTCAATTGTTGCTGCTGGACCTGATGTCCTCTTTGCCTTCTCCAAAAGGCAGCAGATGGCTGAAGCAATTCAGAACCACGTCAAGTCCCTCAACTGGGGCCACCGAGTGCAGCTGCAAGAGCGGTAGGTGTGCGTGGGTGTCTGGGTGCTTGGGTGTGGAGGCATGGAGTTTCTGGCCTCACCTCCATTGCACCTGGGGCAAGGAAGTGGTCACTTGTCCCCTGTGTGCATCGGTCGCAGCTAGGCCTGCATGGACCCATATCATCCCACATGGCCCTCACGTGCCCTCATGGACAGGGCCATTTGTGCACATACACACACGTGTACAGACACATACAGATGTGTACACACTTACACACATGTGTACAGAAACAGGTATACAGAAGTGTACACACCACACATGCTTGTATAGACACATATACAGTTGTGTACAGACCCACACACATAGACATGCATACACGTGTGCAGACATGTGCAGACCCACACATGTATATAGATATGCACGCAGTGTACATGCATACAGACATACACATACATGTACACACACGTACAGGTGCACACATACTGTGCAGAGATGTGTGTATATGATCATGCACAGTGCACAGATACACATACAGACATGTATACATATGTGTACAGATAGGCACATGCACACACACGTACAGCTATTCACACACACAACTCCATATTCACACCCCTGTTTTCTCTGCTGTCTTGGCTTTCAGGATACCTCCCCCGGGCTCTGTGTCTCTCTGACCGCCCTCCCTCCTCTCATCCTGTGGATTCCTGGGTGGTGCTCAGCCCTGTGCAGGGGAGTTCACACTGCCTAATCCTGTCTGGCCCCCAAGCTGAGCTGGGAGGGAAGCTGTCGGGTGCACAGGTTGTGAGGGAGGCTTGCAGAGAAGTGACTCCACTATGGTCATAGGTCTCTCTGAGAGGTGTGGGGAGGGGACAGACTCTGTCCTCCATTCTCCAGTCACTTGCCCTGCACTGTTCTAGAATGAAATTAGCCTCAGAGATGGGGGATCCGTAACTGCGCCTGTCAGACCCTAGGACCCACATGAAAGTCCTGCAGGCTCTGACTGATGGAGGTGGTGGCTAAGCTTGGTCTGAATGTAGGAACCAGCCATGCACGGGGCCCAAGGCAGCCACCACCTGGAGGGGACCTGGAGCAGCTTGTGGCTCAGTGCAGGAAGTGCAAGGCCTGACTGCAAGAAGGCCCAGGGAGCTGGAGGGCCCTGCGTGAGCCTCAGTCTGCTCCTCTGTAAAATGAGGATAATAGCAGCACCTCCATCCCAGAGTTATCAGTGAGGATCAGATGAGAGAGTGCGTGTGAGGCACTCTGTGGACCTTCAGGGCTCCAGAAACAGGTCTTGTAATTGTGGTCATCGCACCCAGACTCCAGGCCACTGGCCGACTGTCTCTTGCATAGGCCTCTCAGTCAGCGTGTCCTCTTGACTTTCCTGTACACACATGACTGGGCTCCATGCTGGCCATAGAGCCCAGGGGCTAAGGAGGCAGCAGAAGAAAAGGGGGTCACCAGAATCTGGACTGCCCTCCTGAGCGGCTCCAGAAGGCCAACGCCTCCAGGCATGGGCCAGGCAGCTTCATCAACTCCAAAGCAGCACCTGACCTCCTGATCCTTATTGGGCTGTGCTTCCCAGGGAAGATGGGGGTGGTGGTGCAGGAATCCCCCTAGGCTCCCCTTCTCCATCTGCTGCACCTGTCTCCATCTCAGCACTTGTTCCTGGCCTTCCCTCCCTCCCTCCTTCTTTCCTTCCTTCCCTTCCTTCGCTCCTTTTTACCTTCTCTCCCTCCCTTCTTCCTTTCTTTCCTTCCTCTCTTTCTCCTTCCTTCCTTCCTACTTTAGTACAGAGTCCTATGATGGATATGAGGGACATGACAATATCCCCTCCAGTCCCTGCCCTCAAGGCCCTTCCATTGCTCTGAAGGGACCCAATGCTTCCACACACATTAATGCTGGATAACTGAGGCAAGGTAGTGAAACTGGGCCTGAAGGAAAGAGGCTCAGGGTTCGCCAAGGTAGAGGTTTGGCAGGAGGTGCTCCCAGCATGTACGAGCAGGGGAGGGGAAGAGCCAATGCGAAGGTGCCACGGTGGGACTTTGAGGTGCAGCAGGCAGACTTATTGGAATGGGGAGCATGAGGGAGGGAGTGATATAGAAGGATGGAAAGGCAGGTGTGACTAGGACATAGGAGTTTGTGTTTTAAGCTCCCTTGTTTCCCTCAGAGTTTCTTTTAGACATCACCTCCTCTGGGAGCCCTTTCTGGATTTCTCTGCCCTTCCCCCCTCAACTGAACAACCTTACCTTTTACAAGCTGT
Source organism: Notamacropus eugenii (assembly GCF_028372415.1). Classification (NCBI taxonomy): domain Eukaryota; kingdom Metazoa; phylum Chordata; class Mammalia; order Diprotodontia; family Macropodidae; genus Notamacropus; species Notamacropus eugenii. The sequence goes on from NC_092875.1 coordinate 11,227,492, forward strand.
CTTGTCCATGCTTACTCCCCATTCGCTCCAGAATATGAGCTCGAGGTGGGTGGGGACTGTCTACTTTCTTTGCCTTCCCAGGGCCTTGCACATTCTCAGACATGTGGGAAGTCTCTGATATGTGATCAATAATTGACTGCACTGATTGATTGTATCCGGGAGAAGATAGGGAGCCACTGAAGATTGTTGAGGAGAGCAGTGAGTAAGACGTTGAGACATGTGCCTGGGAAAACCCTGGCAGCTCTGTTGAGGATGAGTTAAGGAGAGGAGAGCCTGGAAGTGGGTGTCAGTGAGGAGGCAGGTGATGAAGCCTTGAGGTAGGGCACTGGACATATGATTGGAAAGAAGCCGATGGATGTGGGAGAGGAGGGAGACTGACCAGATTCGGAGGCTGATGGGATGGAGGATGACTCTGAAGGGGTGGACCCTGGGGTCTGGCATGGAGTGCTCACCTGGACCCCCTGGGGCACCAGCCTGTGAGACCTCAAAGTCAGGCCCTGACTGGGCTGACCAGTGTGGCTGGGCTTCCCAGGCCAGCCTTCACCACAGCACAGCAGGTTTCCCTTGGCCTCCCTCTTGGGTCATGCCCCATTTTCATCATTTCCTCAAATATCTCCCCTCCCCAATCAGTTGTCCCTTTGTCAGGATGAGGGTGCCCCAAGATTCTGAGTACAGGAAAAGTTATTCTTGCAGTAGAAATATTCTGGCTTTCCTCTATGGAGTCTGGTGATCAGTAAAGGCAACCAATGTTAGTCATTAAAATTATCTGAGGAGATACAGACTTCTGGGAGCCAAGATGGTGGAGTAAAAGTAGCTCTCGCTCTCCCTTATTGACCTCTGAAAGCCCAGAAAATATCACCCCAGGAAAACCCATGGCATAGCTCAGTCATCAGAAAGATGGGATGCAGCAGTCTCATAGGCCGGGAAGCTTGGGGGATTAACGGGAAAGGCTCCTCTCACTCTGGTGGAAGGGGAGCAGTACAGGATGGTAGATGTCCCAGTAAACTAGTGACAAACCCCACCTCAGCAAATCAAGGGGAGATCCTGAGCCCCAGGGTGGTGGAGCAGGCAAGCACCAACACCAGGAGCCACCAAGTGCCTTGGCACAGGCAGGGGAACTGATAGACACCAGCTGGGAAAACAACCATATGTACTGGTGTACTGGTACTGGTACTTCCAGTGATTCAAAGAAGCCTGGGTAAGCAGGTAAACCCCTCTAGGGGCCATATTCCCCACCCCCACCTGCAGAGCTCCAGTGTTGCTGACCCTAACTTAGCACCAGGTAACCTACCAGACCCCTACAGCCTCCAGCCCCCAGCATCTGAGGCCCCAGCACACAAAGCCAGTGACTAGGTCCTGGGCTTCTAGCACAAGAAGTTTAGGTCAGTGCCCCCTGAGCTCAAGCAGGAGAGCTCAACTATAAAAGCCAGGAAATAGGCAAACGCTACGAGCAAAAAGCAGAAAAGGACAATGACCATAGATTCTTACTATGGGGACAGAGACGATGAAGGCACAAATTCAGAAGAGGACAGCATTGTTAATATACCCACGTCTGAAAACTCAAAGGGGAATATGAATTGGTCTCAAGCCCAAAAGCCTTGGAAGAGCTCAAGAAGAATTTTTAAAGTCAAATAGGAAAAGTTGAAGAAAAATTGGGAAAAGAAATGAGAGACATGCAAGAGAGAGTCAATAGCCTGGAAAAGAAGGGACAGAAAATGACTGCAGAAAACAATTCCTTAAAAAAGTAAAACAGACCAAACAGAAAAGGAGGTGCAAAATCCAATTGAAGAAAACAGTTTGCTAAAAGTCAGAGTTGGGCAAGTGGAAGCTAATGACTCTATGAAATATCAAGAATCAGTCAAAAACAAAAGAATTAAAAACAGAATGTAAAATACTTCATTGGTAAAACAACTGACCTGTAAAATAGATCCAGGAGAGGTTATTTAAAAATTATTGATCTACCTGAAAGCCATGATGAAAAAAAGAACCTGGACACATCTTTCAAGAAATCATCCAGGAAAACTGCCCAGAGGTCCTAAAACCAGAGGGTTCTAGGGTAAACCAGAGGGTAAAATAATCATCAAAAGAATCCACTGATTATTTTCTGAGATTCCAAAATGAAACCACCAAGAAATATTACAGCCAAATTCCAAAATTATCAGGTCAAAGAGATAATACTGCAAACAGTCAAAAACAAATAATTTAAATATCTGGAACCAGTCAGGATTATGGAACATCTTGCACCTTCTATGTTAAAAGATCAGAGAGCATGAAACACGATACTCTGTAAGACAAAGGAGCTTGGATTACAACCAAGGATCAACTTCCCAGGGAAATTGAGCATAATCTTCCAGGGAAGAAGATGGACATTCAACAAAAGAGGGCATTTCCAAACCTTCCTGATGAAAAGACCAGAGCTCAACAGAAAATTTGTTCTTCAAATACAAGACTCAAGAGAGGCATAAAAAGATAAACAGGAAAGAAAATAACAACAACATGTTATTAATAAGGTCAAACTGTTTACATCCCTCCAAGGGAAGATGACGTTTGTAACTCTTGAGAACCGTATCATTATTACAACGTTTAAAGGGGTATACATAGACAGAGGATGTGGGTATAAGTTGACTGTGATGTGATGATAAAAAATCTAAGTGATAAAAAGGGATTGTAATGGGAGAGGAGGAAAGGAGGAGGCAAACAAGGGTAAATTACATCACATGAAGATGCACAAAGACATATTACAGTAGAGGGAAAGAAGGGAGGGAGATGAAAATTATTTGACCCTTATTCTCATCAGATTTGGCTCAAAGAGGGAATAACATAATCAGTTAGGTATAGAAATCTAATTTACTCTATAGGAAGTAGGAAGGGAAAAGGGAAAGAAAAGGGAGAGTGTGGATAGAAGGGAGGGCAGACTGAGGGAGGTGGTGGTCAAAAGCAAAATTAGTGAGGAGGGAAAGGGAGAAAGGAGAAAGAAAAGCATAAATGGAGGAGAATAAGATGGAAAGAAAGACACAGTAATCATAACTATGAATGTGAATGAGATAAATTCTCCCATGAAACAGAAGCTGATAGCAGAGTGGATTAGAAAACATAATCCTACGATATGTTCTTTACAAGAAATACATTTGAAGCAGAGGCTTACATACAGAGTAAAGGTAAAAGCAGAGCAGAATATGTTATGCTTCAGCTAAAATAAAAAAAGGCAGGGGTACCAATCTTGATCTCAGACAAAGCAAAAGCAAAAATAGATCTAACTAAAAGAGATAAGGAAGGAAACTACATCCTACTAAAAGGTACCATAGACAATGAAGTAATATCATTACTAAATATGTATGTACCAAGTGGTATAGCATCCGTATTCTTTTTTTCCATCCATTTTCTTAGGAGAAGTTAAGGGAGTTACAGGAAGAAATAGACAGCAAAACTATTCTAATGGAGGACCCCAACCTCCTCTCAGAACTAGATAAATCTAACTACGAAATAAACAAGAAAGAAGTTAAGGAGGTGAATAGAATTCTAGAAAAGTTGGATATGGTAGACTTGTGAAGAAAACTGAATGGGGATAGAAAGGAATATTTCTTTTTCTCAGTGGTATCTGGCACCTACACAAAAATTGACCACATATTAAGACATAAAAATCTCACAGTCTGTTGTGGAAAGGCAGAAATATTAAATGCATCCTTTTCAGATCATGATGCAATAAAAACTACATGTAGTAAAGGGCCATGGTAAGATAGACTAAAAATTCATTGGAAACTAAATAATCTAATCCTAAAGAATGTGTGAGTCAGATAACACATCATAGAAACAATATCTTCATTCAAGAGAATGGTAACAATGAGACAGCGTACCAAAACTGACGGGATGCAGTGAAAGTTGTTCTTAGGGGAAGTTTGTATCTATCAATGCTGACATGAAGAAGATAAAGAAAGGAGGAGATCAGTGAATTGGGCAGGCAATTAAAATCTAAAGGTAGAAAACGAACAAATTTAAATTGTCTAGAAGGAAAGCAGATTTTTCTCTTCCTTTGTGGGGGGAGCAACTTCTGGGTTGAGCCTGAAGTGGCCTCTCCTTCCCCTGGTTTCTCTCAAGCCTTTGGGGAGGGTGGACGATGCCCTGGCGCAATGGCTTCCTGTGGATGTACTGCTACGGCTGCCCGCACCTCTCAGAGGAGGGCAGTCCTGCAATACCTGCCACTCTTTGTCTCCCCCACACCTGGTAAACAGAAGCAGCTTCACACATTTTTCTTGGATTGCAGAACATAAAGGCTCATTTTTGTTTTTCAGTAATGTCAAATATTTTAACATCCACGGCAGTTTTGTGAATGAGCACACAGTGCGGGGTTTCACCAAAGCAGGAAAAGAGGTGAGCTGCTGATGGCAGGGAGCTGGTGTTTTGGGGGCCCTTTAAGCTTGAACCTCACAGTCACCTGTGTAATGTGCTGTAATGTTCCCCACCTACAGATGGGGAAACTGAGTCAGGCAGAGGTGAGGGGACTTGCAACAGGTCCCACAGCTAGGAAGAGTCTAAGGCCACATTCAAACTCAGGGTTTCCTTACTCCTAGACCACCCTAGGAGTTGTCTAACCACTGCCCCACCCAGCAGTTTCTTGTTTGCTGCAGCTTAGTTCAGGAGGCTGTGATGCTATAGGTTGGGGTGGGATGAAATGAGAGGCCCCTGCTTCCTCCCAGCAGAGCCACCTGGCCTTCTGCCCACTGCACCATAGCAGCTCTGGAGCGGGGCTGGGCCCCACCGACTGGGCCCTGCCAGCTGGGCCAGGAACAGCACAGAGTGTTGGTGCTGGGGGAATTGACCCCAACCGTCTCTTTGTTCACATGCACTCTGCTTTTGTTTCTAGACACTTGTTATCGCAGATCACATTGTCCTCGCCACGGGAGGGAGACCCAGGTACCCCGAAGACGTAAGTGCTTTCTGCTGGTTTCTTGGAAAAGATGGCTAAGCTAGTGTTCTTGTCCTCGCCTCATGCCCTTCAGCTTGGGAAATGCTTTCCCACCTTGGGAGGCCCCTGTGCCAGGGTGAGACAGGGATAATGAGGAGTCAGAGCCTCCAGGAGGACACAACCGGTTAGTGCTGGGACATTGTGGCCTGGACATATGACCAGGGATGTCATGGCACCTCAGAGGCATCTTGTCTAAGCCATACCTGCCCAGGAATCCGCTCCATGTCATGCCCGACAAGGAGTCATTCAGCCTGGGCTGGAAGGCCCTGGGAGGGGGAGCTCACTACCTGCCTGGGCATGCTGTTCCCCTCTGGGCAACTCTTCTCATTGGGAAGTATCTCTGGACATCTGGCCTGCATCCAGTCACTTACCAACTTTGGGGTCTCATGATTTCCAAGTTGGGAGGGACCTCAGTGGCCATTAGGCCAACCCCAACCCCCAGAGGAATCCCTCCCTTACAACACATATGACTAGTCATCCAGGATTTTCTGAAGACCTCCAGTGATGGGGAGCTCACTACCTGTCACGGCATCCCACTCCCCTTTGGACAGCTCTCCTTGTTCGAAAGACTTTCCTGATGTTGAGTCCCCATCGGCCTCCATGTAGCACTCTATCTCCCCCACTCCCTCATTAAGTGCTGGCCACTTGCTTAGCTGGACACTGTGTCCCTTATAAAGAGGCCCTGTGTCCATTAGGGCTTGGGTGGGATCAGGGGAGACTGCCACCCTGTCTTGCTGACCCCCATTGGGGTCGGAGGCCCAGGTCTTGGTCAGCTGATGAGCTGTCTAACACACCTCTCCCATCTCATATTTTGAACCCGGGTGTAAGACTTTGCCTTGACCTCTGTTAAATTTCATCTTGTCGGATCACAGTCTCCTAGAACCAGAAGGGACCTCATAGGCCACCTAGTACAACATTTTATAAATGAGGAAACTGAGTTAGGCCAGGTGACTTGCTCAAATGATAGGTATTTGATAAATGCCTATTATCACAGATAATAGCCAGAAGTGAAATTTGAACCCAGCTCATCAAATGCCCTCCCCATACACTGACCCGATGCTGTCTCAGAGCCTACTCATCATGTGTTCTTCTGAACCCTCGCCCTCAATGGTCCCAGGCTGCCTTCTTATAAAGGTGTCCCACGATGACAGTTTGGGGTGTACGAGAGAAAGGAGGATGCAGGTCACAGGGAAAGGGGCCCCTAAGCACAAGAGGAGCCTGTACCCAGGCCCACCCACATACACCCACATGCCCTGCAAAGGCATCCACATGCCCTGGGAAGGCACCTATTCCTGGGAAGCTGTGCTGCTTAGGGCCCAGAGTAGGTTGCAGAAAGGACAGTTGGAAGAATTTTACAAGACCTCTGACCCTTTTCCCAGGGCTGTCTAGTCTGCAAGAAATGCCCAAGATGGAGGCAGACAGATACATCTCCACCAAGAAATGGAAAGGCCAGTTCCCCTCTGCTTGGTGATCCTGTTCAGCTGGGGATCAGTCAGCAAATAGCGCCAGCTCTGGGCAGGCTCTGGGTCTGCAAAGCTTTGTTTCATCTCAGAGAAGGTCACAGAAGATCCCAGTGTGGAATCCTCATGGGGGTTCTTTGATTCCTGGCAGGTGGAAGGGGCGATGGAGTATGGGATCACCAGCGATGACCTGTTTTGGCTGAAGGAGTCTCCAGGAAAAACGTAAGTGAGCCTGGCGAGACAGGCTACCACGGGCATGTGGGTGGGAATAGGTAGAGCTATGTTTGGCCACTTACCCTCAGAACGATGACTCTTCACTGTTTGCAAAAAGTGACCTCCAGGATTGGTTCGATTTGGTTTGTTTTTTTCTGTGATGTGGGGAGAATACCGGGTATCAAGTGTTGGGGAAACACCTTAAGTTTCCTTTGAGCAAGCCAAGGTGCTCACAGAGGAAACTGAGGCTCACTGCACAGAGACACATGGGAAATATTGGGAGGTTTTTAAAAATTCTTTTCCTTATTATAATGTTCTATTGCCAAACAACCAATGTGAGCGTTCCACAGACCATACAGCAGGCCTGGGTATGGCCCCAACACTTAACCTTGTAGTTGCAGAGAGAGGGAGAGAGATAATGATGCACAGATACAGAAATAGAGATAGAAAGAGAAAGAGGAGGGAGAGACAGAGAAAGAGAAGAGGAAGGGAAGGAGAGAGACAGAGGACAGGGAGAGAGGGAGGATTTGGTGACACCCCCCCTCCCAAGCCCAATAGAGAGGCATGGGGGCAGCCCATTTTCCAAGTCCAGCTCCTCAAGGTAAGCCACCCTGGGAGCGCTGGGCATGGGCAGACAGGCCACCTGGTTCTGCAGGATATTCTGTCCCTGACTGTTGAATCTTCCATGGGGTAGAGGGGAGGGAGGGAGGGAGTCTCTCTCTCTCTCTCTCTCTCTCTCTCTCTCTCTCTCTGGCTTCTTGTCCATCTCTCTCTGTTTCTGCCTCTGTCTCTGAGTTTCTCTGTCTATCTTTTTCCATCTCTGTTTCTTTCTGTCTCTTCATCTCTCCCTCTGTCTCTCCATCTGTCTCTTTCTCTGTCTGTCTCTGTCTCACTCTCTGTCTCTGCTTTTCTCTGGCTCTGTATTCTCCCTTTTTGTCTCCATCTCTCTCGGGCTATCTCCATTTCTCTCTTTCTGTCTCTCCATCCCTGTCTCTATCTCTTCCTGCCTCAGTCTCTCTGTCTCTCTGTCTCCAGTGTGCATAAATGCTGAGGTTCATCTTAAAGCCCAGGAGGATTTGGGGAAGTGACCTGTGGCCTGGTATTTTATGAGAATTCCACTAGAGGGCAGCAAACACTCATTAATTGAAGTGATCCTGGCGTGGGGAAGGACCTGTGATAGTCCAAGGGGCTGGAATATCTGCCTAGCCTTGGGACCGGCCGCTGGGGAGGGGGTGCTTGCCTGGAGTCCAGTCTCTGGCCTCCAGCCAAGCATTTCTGCCACCCCCTCTCCCAGGGTGACTCCCTCTAGGCCCAGTGAAGATGGCAGATCCTCCCCAAGCCCCCACAGCCCCTGTGACCCTGCTTGGCCACCTCCCCAAGGAGGAGGACTGAGTTTGGGCCTGTGATGGGGAATGAGCCTGCACCCTTCTGGGCACACGTTCCCTGCTTCTTGTCATATCCCACTTTGTGTCCTGGAGTGGGGAGGGATCTGAACCAGGGTGGCCCCAGGCCCTCTGGGGAAAGGGGCAGGCTGGGGAGGATGAGGCCCCTCATCCCCAATGCAAGAAATAGAATTCATAGGATTGCAAAGGAACCAGTTTTGTTGGCATATAGCTGTCAAATTATTTTTTACAACATGTTCTCAGAGCCCAGGTTGAGACCTCCTGGCATAAATGAACTAAGTAAACTGCTTGAGTCTTAGTGACTGAAGCCTTTGGCAGCCTTGGCAGTGCCCAGTCTTCTGCTTCCTTCTGATTATAATGAAAGGAGAGGGAATTTTCCAGGGGAGCCAGTCAGGAGGTGGGCACTGGGGCTGGCAGCAGGGCCTGGCGAGGAGCTGAGGGGCCAGCCACAGGGCTTGGGGGCTGGCAAGGGGCCAGGCAGGGACTCAGCCTGAGGACTAAGAGTCTGTGTTTGGTTCTCCTCATCCTCCCTCACCGCCCCCAAGAGCAGGCCTGCTCTTGAGCTATGTGGGCAAGAGCTTCGTTTAAATAAAAGGGGAAGCAGCTGGAAATCAAGTCAGAATACCCATTTCAGCCCAACAGGCATTGATTAAATGCTGGTTGAGTCCCAGGGACACATAGGCCAGGCACCCTCTGCCCTGAAGGGTCTGCCATACACAGGAGGGTGAGAGGCTAGGAGAAGAGATATGTGACTGCCCCTTCCTCTCTCTCTCTCCACAGCCAGGGCCTCTGGGGAACCATGTAGAGATCAAGGGACATCAAAGGTCAACCCCCATGCTTTACAAAAGAGGAAACTGAGGCAGATAGACTTACACAGGGTCACAGGGCTCCAGGTTTGAGGCGGGATTTGACCCCCGGCCTTTCTGCCTGCTGGTCAAGCACTATCCACTATACCACATGGCCTCAGGAAAAAGCTCTGGAAACTGCAGAGGAGAGTATCCAGGAGGAAGGGGCCACCAGCAGGACTTGAGGCTGCAGTGCCCCAGCAGACTTGGAGGCTTCACTTGTGGGGCACGGGCTGTGAGGGGCTGTCAGGGGGATCTGGCCCCACAGAAAGGCAGGTTCAGTGGAGATAAAGAGTAACCTGAGGGTGCCAGCTCTGCAGCGGAGGGAGAGAGTTCTTCAGGGCTTTCACTGCTTTTCGCTGAAGGTGGCATGAGTACCTGTCTGCTCCTTGAGGGCTTCCCTCTCGGCTCTATAGGTCAGGCTGCATCACGGGCTGCTGGGGCGCCATGGAGACAGCAGGAATGGAGTCGGGAAGATCCACCAGATTCTAGTTCTTCCTCTGATAGTCACTAGCTGTGTGACCCTGGCAAAGTCACTTCATTGCTCTCCCCCTCAGTTTCCTCTTCTGTAAAAAGGAGGTCATACTAGCACGACCCTCCTAAGGTTGCTTTGAAGATCAAATGGGATATTTGTAAAGTGCTCTGCAAACAAAGCATTCTGCCAGCCAGCAGGCATTTATTAGGCCCCTATCGTCACATCAGGAGTCCTTGGCCTGGAGTTCACTCGCTGCAGCTCATCTTTTAGCATTTCCTTCACTCCTCTGAGGACCTGAAGCCCCAGACTGCCTGGGGCCAAGCATCCCAGGGCCTGTTTTCGAGGGATCCAAGGGCCAAGGATGGAGCTCTCAGTCCTGCTCGGACTGGAGAAATGTTAGCCAGTCTTTGGTGACCTCGGAGGTCTGCTGCCACTCTGGAATTCTGGGTGATGTAAGCTTGGGCCTGGGCTCCTCTGTGCCCCTGTTTCCTTGATGGTCTGGAAGTGTCAGCCCTACCTGGGTGGCCATCCTCCTGTGTTTCTGCAACATGGACCGGTCCATTCCCTTCTCCTGGGGCTGCTTCCCCCTCTGCAGAGGTCTCCAGCAGCCTGCTGGATGTCCCCAGTCATCTGGTCTAGCATGGAGTGGGGAGCGAGCATTCAGGAAGGGACAGAATAGCAGTGGGGAGAAGGAGGTGGGCACTAATAGGCCAGCAAGGCTCCTGGGGTGGCCACTTCTCCTCAGACGCTTCCCCTGCCCTCCAGAGTCATAGCAGACTGCCCCCTAGGGCTGAGGGTGGCTGAATCCACTCTGCCTCAGCTGACTAGGAGACACAACCTCAGACACTTTGTGTAAAGAAAGAAAAATGCCGTGTATATTTTCTTCCAAGAAAAAAACTGTCCTGTCGATGGTACTCCGAGCTTTGTTGCTGGGCAGCCCATGCTGTGTTATTGTTCCCGAGGGCTCGCAGTGCATCAGTCGTCTGTTTGGTCTTGACCATGATTTATGTGAGGAAATGGACTCTCCCTTTTTCATTTGAAGCCACCTAAGAGATCTCCCCCAGTCCAAGGGTTCTGGGAAAATGCTGCTTTGTCCAGCGGCTGTTAATGCAAGTTGTAACACAGTGTAATATGGGAGTCACTGTTTACATGTTACATTCCTAAGCTTTAGTCAAAATAAGCCTGGAGGGGTTACAGTAGCATTTCTGTATTTTATCAGCCTGGGCTGGAGCTGAGCATGAAGGGAGCTGGGCCTGCTGGGGGCTCCAGGCTGCTCCTGGCCCACCATGGGCTGGCTGGATGGGTGGCCAGCCAGCCTGAGGCCAAATTCCCCACAGGGCCCTTGCCCGCTTCTGATCAATGTGAAGGGCCCCTCATCAAGTGCTGGGCCTGAACATACGTCTCTGTTGTAACCTGGGCACATTCCTCTGCCTTCCTGCTTTAAGAAAGAGGCTTCCTGCATTCTTCCTTGTGAATAAGAAGGACAAAGGAAGTACTAGTTTGGGCTGGCAGACTTGGGGGGCCTCAGTTTCCCTCCCTGTTGGCCTCCGAGTTCCCTCTGGATGCATGAGTTTGGACAGTCACCAGACAGACCCTCACTGGGGCCTTGGTCTCTGTATCTCTGCAGTGAAGGGGTTGGAACAGCTAGACTCTGACCCTCTATTTCTCTCCATGAATCTGTGCACCTGCAGATGGAAATGGAGCCCTCCCTCTCACCATATTTTCACCACAAATGTGCCTGGAAAGTGCTTTGCTGGCCTCTTCCTATTTTCCAATAGTTGATAGATTGGCTTTCCTGGCTGGGGCAGGAAGCACCTCTCATTTCCCTCCCAGAGGATGTTGAGGGAGTTGACATCATAGGGGCTCAGGGCCAGGGCTGGGGGTTGTACAGTCTGCTGTACATGCTGACTGGGCTGTGGCCTGTTGGCAAGGCCTTGGGGCTGTCCCCGAATGTGGCCCCATCCCCAGGAAGACAGCAGGGCTCAGGAGGGAGAAGCAGCCCCTTAGTAATGCCAGGCTCTGGGGGGGTTCAGTATCCATAAGATCAGCTTTCTGGTCACCCACATACCCGCAGTGGCTTCTAGCCACACTCCACAGATCACAAGCCTTGCTTGAGCTGCCTGGGCTGCCTCTTTGATGCAGCCTGCCTGGTGATGCGCAGGACTGCCTATTCTCTATTGGAGCATCGCACTGCACCCAGCTCTCGAGAACACACCCAGTGTAGCCATAGGGGCCTTTTAGTTAGTGGAGTCCCAGCAGAATGAGGCCTCATGGGGGTGACTGAATCAGCAGAGGTCATGCATCAATCAAGGCTGGATAGCAGCTGTGTCTGTCCTTCTGGAGCTTCAGACAGGAGGAGGAGAAGAAGCCTCACACACCCATTTCTCGGCAGGTGTCTTTGGCCTCTAGAGTCCCTTCCAAACCTGAAAGTCTGTGATTTTGGGAAATTAATGCACAAGCTTTCCATAAGTGCCTACATTTTGTCCAAAGTTGATAATAAAGGAAAGAAATAGGCTCCTTGCCCTCCATCAGCTTCCGTTCTATCGCAGTGGGAGGAAATCCTCAATCCTACATGACAAGCACATGAGGAATCCTGGCAAAGTGCTCTGTGGGGTCTGTAGCAGAGGCTGAAGAGCCTCCAAGAGGATGCAGAACCTGGATGGGCCTTCGGAGGCTGGGATGGGACCTCGGAGGCATTGGGCCCAAACTGTCCCTGACCATCCCTGACAAGGGGCCCTCTAGGCCCATTCAGACCCAACCTAAGGAATGAAGCTGGTTCTTCCTGTTCAGAGTTCCTGAATGTTTCTCCTTCATAACAAGAACCAATATTATTAGGAATTTAAGACACTCAGTACATCTTCCTATTCTTCCATCTTTTCTAGCCTGAATATTAATTAATTAATTAATTGATCATTTATTTAGCTCCCACTTCAGATCTGTGTTTGGCACCAGGGATATACCTAAAGAGCTACATTTCCCCAGGTTGTCTGTCTCCTGTGCTGCACAAAGCTGCTGTAAAAGCTACTTGGGTGAGTGGCTATATAAGAACATGGAGCCACACAGTTCTTTGGGATCCATTTCTATTGCTTCCGTGGCCCCCACCCATCCTCCCTCTTGCTGCTTCATTCTGGGCCCATCCTTGCCTGGGGTAGCACCGTGTCCCAGCATGTGGGAGGAACCTTCCTCCAACCCCATCCTCGTCAGACATTCCTTTCTCCTGGTCTCCCTTGTACCATGTCACATCCTACCCAGATCACTGCAGTTCTCCCTTTCAAGTCTCCGGAAGCCACCTGGTATCACTTAAGTATCACTTCCCTCATGCAGGTCACTCCCGTGTTTGCTTACTTACAGAGGCCACCTGGCACTCAGGGGTCAAGTCTCCACATCCGCTGCTTGACTCTTGGTCCAGGCAGGTCCTGCCTGTGCCCACTTTGCTTAGGCCACTCCCGTGCTTTTCCTGGAATGCTTGCTCAGTCGTTCTGTCTGCTCCTGGCCTGGGATCTGCCCACAAGACCTTCCCTGACCAACCCATTCCCCAGCTTGGTAGGTAAACTTTGTTATTGTCTCCTGTAATCTGATGGTACTCTCCTCGAGGTCTACCACTCGTTTTTCTTTCATCTTTGTGTCTGCCTTAGCCCTCGAGGCCGTTTGGGGTAAACCGCAGGGGCTGAACATAGACTTAGCTATTTCTCCTGCACTGGATTGTGAAAGCAGAGGTTAGATCACTGTGTATCCCCCATAATCGTCTGTAATTATCCATAGGAGTGCTGTGTATGCAGTCAGTGCTTAGTAAGTGCTGGATGAATGGATGAAATCTGAATTTGCCTGAGACCGCATGGCCCTAGGACTGCAAGCTAGAAAAGACCTTCAAGATCATGTGGTCCGAACCCCCCATTTCACAGGGGAGGGGATGGAGGCCCAGAGGTAGCCAAGCTCAGATTAGAACCCTGGTCCTTGGGCCACATCTTGGGCTGCTGCTCTAGGAGCCATACTCCGAAAAGGTTCATACTCTTGATCGTGGGCATCCCAGAGAAGCCAGCGATCTGCTTTCTGTGCTGGGTCCCTGGCCCATACACGGAGTTGACAGTGGGGCCAGAGCCTTTACTAGGATAAGGCAGGTGAGGCTCTCACCTTAGGTGCACAAAGTTGAGAAAGTGGCACAACCCGTGTCCTGACTCAGGCACCAGTTCCAGCTCTGACTGAGATGCTGCCTTTGCCACATGGCCCCTAAGGGACTCCTGAGACTGGGGGATCTTCTCTGAAGAAGGGACCTTGGAGGGGGCACCCAGACGAGCCCTGCTGTGCCATCTGTGAACCATAGGCCACCTGGCACTTCCCCTCACTCACTGTAACTTCTCAATGCTAACACAAAGGACTATAGATGCCATACGGCAGCTTTGCTTAACCAGAAGAAAAGAAAGAAGTTAGGAAAGAGGGATGAGGAGGATGAAGAGATAGGCCCAGGATCTGACCCCGGGAGCCACGAAGCCCAGCGACCGCTGGTCTTGGCAGTGAAGCCTCTGTTGAACATTAGTCCCACACAGGCCTCAGGAGGTGGGTGTGGGTCCTGAAGGAGCTTCCTAATTCTGCCTCTCCTGATCCCAAGACCCTGGGCTAGTCCCTTTCCATTCCTGGGCTGCCCTGTCTACCTCATCTGCAAAGTGAGCCCATGTGCTGGCTTTGCACAGGCCGGAAGTGGCCCCAGCCATCACCAGGCCAAGCAACCTATTTTACAGATGAGGAAGCTGTGACCTGCTCAGCAGCCCCTTCCAGTTCCTAATCCTCAGAATGAATGCAGAAAAGGAACAAAAACGGGCATTTTGTGTGACTGACTCAGAGGGTGCCACATAAATGTCAGTATAAATGACCACCAGCACTTATTAGACACTTACTGTGTACCTGGCACTGTGCTAAGGGGAGCAGCTGGGGCGGGGGCAGTGTTAACTGTTAAATCCCAGCAAAGGTCCAAGAGTCACGTCTTCCACCAGGGCTGGCCAGCCTTGGGCCTCAGGAACATGTAGGTGCCCTGACAGACAGGCAGGAGCTCAAGGGAAAAGTCTCCTGCCCCGCCACCAGTCCAGGCATCTTTGCGTGTAAATGGGCATCTGGCTTCTGTCCCACATCAGGCATATTTGCCTTCACTTTAATGTAGACTCCACATCACTGACCCTGGAATCCACGGTTTGGCCTAAGAATGTCTGATGAGAGGAAGAGGACTTCCAATCCACGAGGCTTCCTAACCACCCTGCCCTTTCTGGGATTGCTTCAAGGGACATGTCCAAGAGGTGGAGGGTCATAGAGGTCACTGAGTAGGCCTTCAGTGCTCTGGCCTGCCCCAGGGTCACACAGGGAGCTGACCTAAGGTTTGGACCCGTGATCACTGATGGTGTTGAAAGAGCTGGCCTTTAATGTCGCCCGGGATGACTGAGTTTTTTCCAAATAAGTGAACACTCAACTACATGTACTTCCCCGGGTTGTAGGAATTACATGAATTCCCCTATTGTACTTTCTGAAGAATAACCCAGAGGCATGAGCTGCACCCCAGCTGTGGCATTAGGGTATTGGGCCTGGTGTCAGCAACACGAGACCCCAATTCTGCAGAAGACGTAGAGCTGGGAGACCTTGGGCAAGTCACTTCACTCCTGTACCTCATATTGTCCATCTGTTAAATGGGGATAGTAAGAGCACCTGTGGAGATTGAATGAGATGGTGCAAACCCAGTTCCATCTGCAGACAGGAACGATCGGGGAATGCCTTCTCTCGTGGCTGCTCCTCTCCACTCTCCTCCCTCACCTCCTCCTCCTGCCAGGCATTGTGCTCACATGTCTATGTGCACACGTGTGCACCATCTTCCTGTTCAGATGTGCTCAGACACATGCATGTGCCCTACCCAGAACACAGGTGTATGTATACACACATACCCACATATTCCTCTTCCTGATGCACATACACACACACACACACACACACACACACACACACACACACACACACACACAGAGTCTACTCCCCAGTGCTCTTCCTATCCTGCTGCACGGACCAGCAGGAAGGATGTCGCAGACGTGAGCTGTCCCGCCCAGTGCTCAGAGCTGAGGCCATGGTCACCCTTGGCACTATGTCCACGTGAGAAGTTCCCAGGCTCCCTCTGGGCTTCCGGAAGGGGCAGATGTGTTTTTATCCCTCTGGGTAGGTTTTTCATTGGCTGTCAGAAGTGTGTTTGTAATGGAAGGAAGCTCATCCTGGTGCCTGAGCCCTGCGGTCAGACGGGGCTGGGGGTCATCCAATAATGACAGAGATGCCGTAATCATCTTTCTCTTTTGCTGTTCTTTCAGTGTCCTTCCTTAAGGCAGGAGGGGAAAGAATGTCAAATGTGTCTTGGGAAGAGTCACAGCTGTTTGTTTAAGGCTGTTGTTTGCGGTCAGTTTTATGAAATCATTTTTCCACTTGGCACGTGCATTGGCTTGTGTGACCCTCTTGTCCCTGACCACACCGAGATTACATTTATCTGGTCAAACCCTGTGGAAGCCAGTCTAGCCTTGGGTAATGTGTCGTGACTAGAGCCCTCTGGAAAAACATCCGCTGTTCCCACCTTCTCCGTGCACTAAATGAATTTCTCTTTTTGGAGGAGGTCCTCATCATTAGTGAAGGGCTGCTTCTGAAAAAAGGAGCCAGTACAGGTACCCTTGGGGCATGCTGATGATGTTTGGGTCCAAGTGTCCTGGCATGGCTCCAGGTGCAGGGGGTGTGAGGAGTCAGCCAGCTGGTTCTCCCCACCTAGGACAAGATGTACCCAGCTGGTGAATGGTTCCTTGTCACTGGTGGGATGCCCAACAACTTGGTCCGATGCTGAGTTTACCATCAGACCAGTCTTTGGGGCTACCCAAGCCTCCTTCCTCCCTGTGCTCAGAATGTAACCATCCTGGCAACTGTCTGGGGCCACTGTGATAGCCAGGCCAAGGGAGGGGGCTGCCTGCCTGGTGCCTAGGACAGTCCCTTCCACCTAGGGAAAGCTAAGCAATTCAGGACTCCCTGCTCCTCCTCCCATGGAGAAAGAGCTTAGTTAGTTTGTGTCCATCCTGAAGACTAAGGTATAGATTGGAGAAGGGTCTAGGGCCAAGTCTGGAGTGAGAGCTGCCTGCTTTGTTCATGTTGGCTTCTGGGGCAGGGGAGCCCACCTGTTTCCCTTTCATCTCAATAATGAGAGTAGAGCTGTGCCAGGCTGACTCCATACACTTTGGGAACTGTTGGAACTGCTCTATCTCTGCCCCAAGAGTGTCCAGAAACTTCCATTTTCTTTTCCTGCTTCAGGAAAGATGCTTGTTCCCATCCTGCACAGTGCTGGTACACAATAGGAATTTAATCAATGTGGATTGATGGATTGATTTTTTTCTGGAGGTAATTTACGGATTATTTCATGTAGCACTTGGTTCTCTCTGTTCAGAAGTTCTGGGCAATTTTCTTGTATTAATTTTCGCATCGTGGTATTCAGGTCTTTGGACTTGTGTTCTTCTGAGAAACTTAAAATCTTTCGTTTGTCCCCTGGTTTTGAGATCGTGATGTTTTCTTTGAACAGTATTGTCCTTTGCTCCTCTTTTTTCCAGATTGTTCTTTGTTTTTGCATATTTGTGTTCCTAGGCACTTGCTCTCTCTTGTCTCTTGGGTGAAGTTGCCTCTGTGGTTTCCAGTTTTTCTTTTCTGTGAATTATTTTTAATTATCAGGCTATAAATTTCCTTTTCACAATTTTCATTTCCCTTTTGTGTGTTTGTCCTTCACTCTCAGAGGACCATGACATCAAGGAATGAAGACATGACTCGCAGTTGACTTGGATTTGAGGGAGGGAGGGCTGTCACTTTCTTGTCCTGAGCCACCTGACTCCAGTGGCCTGGTATTCATCAGAATGACTGGAGATGGCCCAGGATGCAATGGGAGACCCTGGCCCTCTTAGGCTCTCACTTTGAGATAAAGCCCATTGAGTGAACCTCTTTTAGAAGTGGTTCAAGGGATGGCCCCTTGGATCAAAAAAAAAAAAAAAAAAAGGAAAAGAAAATCAGACTAGGAGGGGAAGACCCCCAGGGTTGTTGGCCAAAAGAGAAACAGTTACTATTTATTATTTACATGTAAAAAGTAAAATTTCCCTTTTACCCAATCCAGAAGCATCCTGCTGGGATTCCATCCAGCGTCCTCTGCCTCATCAGTTGTTGAGTCATTTTCTTTTTTTCTCATGTCATTTATTCATAGATGTTTGGACTCACTGACCTGATCTGCATGTCCCATTCTGTTGTTAAATTTTTCCTTTTGGTTTATCTGCTTCTGCTTAGAGGCTTTAACTGAGTTTTCTTCTACCTGAAATCTTTGGTCATTTCAGTCTTTGTTCCTTATCCCCTTATTACCCACTTTCTGACTCCTTTCCCCTTGATGGCAGTTTCCTGGGGGCTAGACCTCAAAGCTGTCTCAGCTTCCCCTCGCACAGGCAGATTTCACTGGCCTTGGTCTTTGCTGCAGGTACCTTCTGGAGGGACAGAGCCATCTCCAGTTGGCTGCCCGTCCCCTTTCCCTCAGGCTTAATGGAGTGCTGCAGGTACCCCACCCTCTGGTGTCTGCCCCTCTCTTTCATGGACTGCTCCTCAGTTCTATAGCTGAGGCTTGGGGCAGCACAGAGCAAGCAATCAGGGAGGGGGCGGGGGAAGCTGAGAGATGAGTTTTGTGGTCAGCCCATGGGTCAGCTTGTGCAGCCCTGCAGAGCTTGAAGGTGGCCGAGGGGCAGGGAGTGGGGCTACCAAGGTGCCTTTTCTGTAACTATTAGTTCATTAGGTTTTTACCTTGAGTTCTTGGTGTTGTAGATTGTGGGGACAGCTGAAATCCTTCGCCTCTTGTACATCATTCTTATCTTGGAGAGGTTTGAGAGATCGTGAGGATCAGGGAAAATGCCCTGTCCATCATCTTGTTAGTCACATCGAATCTCCCCATTGTACCCAGCAGTGAGAATTGGCCAGCCAAGTGGCCCCAGAGGAGTTAGAACACATCAGGCCACTGTTGTGGTCAGCAGAGCAGAATTAGCTGCTGCCAAGCTGGAGTCAGGGGGAGGATTGGGGCCTTCCCCAGATCCCATTCTTTTGTGGTTGTAGCAGGGCCTGCAGTTGTGCCCTTTGGAGTCAGACTTTGTGGATCCACATGAGTTCCTTTAGGATGTTGAAATGGCATCTGCCTTAGAGCGGGACCTTATCTGAACACCACTGGACACTGGACACTGACCTGGGTGGGGTGCATGAAAGGAGGTCTGCGGTTCAGTTTGGTGCCTTACGGGGAGCTCTGGTCCATCATCAGGAGGCCTCTGACTTTAGACAAGCTACAGCCATGGGCAAGTCCCTTTACCTCTGAGCCTCAGTTTCCTCATCTATAGAAGGGCCATCAGAGTTCCTGCACTGCCTGCCCACCTCTTAGAGTTGTGTGATAGGAAGGGGGACAGCTGTGATTCCCTCCATAAATTCACGGTGTGACGGGGCAAGGCCACGGGCCAAGCATTCACATAGGCTGCTCCCAACTGCCTCTTTTTTTCAGCCTGATGCTCTTATTTATGCAGGAGTTCATGTGCTGATCTTTCCCCCAAGACGCTGCAGCTTCCTTCTCCTGGTCATGTGCCTTCCCGTTGCCTTGGGGAGCACCTTTTGAGCTTGTAGGGTGATGGAATCTTCCAACACATCTGTAGGTTTGGTTCTGGGCTTCCCTGTTCAGGAGGGCCATCAGCTGGAGAGCCCCCAAAGAGACCAGAGAGAAGGGTCAGGGACGGCATCTGGGTGGGAGATCAGCCTTGCTCTGCTTGGCCCCAGAAGGTGAAACTAGGAGCAGTAAATGGATGTGGCCAAGGTGGATGGAGGGCTGAGGTCTGGAGACAGGTATTCATCCCTCAGGGTGTGCCTCTTCCCTGGAGGAGCTGATGGGCTCCTCATCAAGCAGTCCCCATGTGGTGTCATTTTGAGGCTTCCTGCCATCCTGGTTGCCCTGCTATGGATGGGTGGGCTCCTAAAATGCAGTGCCCAGAGCTGAGCACTGCAGGTGGAGTTTGACCTAAAGGTCAGAGCACCCATCACCTCCCTCATTCTGGGCACCATGCCTATTAGTCACAGTGGCTCTGGGGACTGCCATCATGTCACCCTCTTCTTGGTTCACTGGACTTCTCAGTCCACTAAGGGCCTCAGATCTTTTTCAGATGAACTGATAGCTAGGTATACCACCCCTATTTTGTACTCTTAAAAGTTGTTTTTTTATGAACCCAAGAGTAGGACTCTACATATTTGCCTTCATAGACTTCATCGTCCTCAGTCCATTGCAACGTTCTAGGCTGTTGAGATCCTTTTGGATCCTGCCTCAGCCATCCACCGTCTTAGCTCCTACTCCTAGCTTGGGCAGCCTTATGTGGGTTGCCAATCCCTCGGGGCCCCGATGCAGATGTTCTGCCGTGTTGGCCATTGAACCATTAATGATACCTTGGGGTGTGGCCACTCACCCAATTTGGAATCCAGTGATGTTTCCATTTTGTCCACAAGTAGGGAAGGAGCTGCTTTATCAGTTCCTTGCCATTTCTCTCCAGTTCAGACTGCTCTCCTTGGCAGAGAACATAGAAGGGAAATAAGGCTGAAATGCTCCTGTGTCCCTCTGTTGTCTGCTCTTCCCAGCAGCCTTCTCTTCTCCCTAGGACGCCTTAAAAACACTTCTCTGTGGCCCATCGCCATCCTTGACCACCTCTGCTGACTGGGGTCTTCCACCCTCTCGGCCTCAGGGTATGTCCCTGAGTTCCCTGGGCAGCCACAGGAGTCCCTTTAGTACTGGGGGATTGCGTGGTAGTAAGCGGTGTGGCATCCTCCCAGGCCTCCCCTCTGCCTGGTGGGTCCCTCATTGGCCTTGCTCTGTGGTCCTCTGCCAGGGCCAATCCCAAAACATGTGTTAAGCCCTGTAATATGCATAATAAAGGATTCAGAGACAAAAGGAAAAGCTGTCTGTGCTTGCAGGGAGCTCTGTCTGGAGTGGGCATTATGGTTCCATCCAGTAATCTGTACCAGAACCCAGGCAAAAGCTGGAGCATGTTCAGTATGGGCCTGGGCTTCTCCACAGCCTTCCCTCCCCTTAGAATGTAAGGGCCCTGAAGGCAGGGGCTCTTCTGTCTTTTGTCTCAATGCCTAGCATATAGTAGGTACTTAATGAAAGCTGACCTGATTGACTCATTATTTTTCAGTGATGGCTTCCTAAACATACTGGGGCATGTTAGTGCAGTCAGTTTTTTGAAAAGTGGGATCCTGTGCAATAATTTCACGCACCCATTTGCCCCACTTCCTCAGGCCTAGTGTCAAGACCCAGAGGACAGCGTCCTTCCCCCCCCCCATCCTGGGACGTCCATTGTCCAGATCCCAGCCTGATCCCACTGACCAGTGGTCCAGTTTCTGGACAGCGGCAGGTGGGGCCAGAGCCTCTGCCCTAAGTCTCGATCCCAGCTCTTCTCTGGGGAAGGGGCTGAACACCCGTCACTCCCCACCACTGCCTCCAGAGTGATTCCAAGGGATAGAGCCCTTTTGGAAAGGAATTAGATTGTTAGTAGCTCTGAGGATTAGGGCTGCCATCCCCTCATCCGCTCTGACCTCCTCCCGTTCAAAGGACGGGGGAGCCCCGGTGCTGGCCCACCCACATCTGCTGCTGCCTTTCAATGCTCCTTGCCATGGAGACTTCGATGTTGGCCCGGTGGCAGTACAGGTTTGCCCCTCGAGAATAGCAAGGGATTTAGACTATTAGAACAAATATTTAAAATTATTTAGCGGGCTTGGCTTCACCAAGTTAGTTGCCTTAGTTTCTTGGCACTTGTGTCTTTGAATTAAAATGGCTTTCCTCCCTCACTCCCCAAAAAGCAACCTTTTTGAACCCACTTGGTTTTTGCTTCAGGCTTTCCATAATAACCAAATATTTGAGCCCAAACAGAGGCTTTATTGGGGCTGTTTTCTCTTTCCATCTGTGACCCATATGGGAAAAGGAAACATTTTGTGGGTCTTAATGATAGTTGGAATAATGTGGATAGTAGGGAGAAGCTTCCACAGAGTGATTCTGCACTGCCCCCCTTCCCCGCCCCCCCCACCCCTGCCAGTGTGCCTCAGTGGAAAGAGCCTTGAATCTGGAGTGTGTGGCTCTGGGTTCAGATCCTGACTCCTTCCCTTCTACACACGGTACAACTTTGGGCAAGTTTGTTGACTGCCCTGGGCCTCAGACCCCTCATCTTTAAAATGAGAACTCCTGACTTGATGGACTCCCAGGCCCCTTCCAGCCCTCCTTCTGTGGTCCTAATGTAAGCCCCTTTCCCTCCCTGGGCAGCAAGTTCCCCATATATAAGACAGGCCCCCAGGGCCCCTTCCTGCCCTCCATCTGTGGTCCTGTGGTTCTCATTTTAAGTGTACGTCCATCCTCCCTTCCCCCAGGACCCAGGCAGTGAGGCTGGAACTGGCCCATTTGATCTTTTTCGTTTCTCCTAAGTAAGTTTTCCTTAATATGTGATGGAATCAAATGCTGATGATACTAATGATGGTGATTGTCCATTCCCGTACCTTGGTTAAAGGCCTGCATGGTACTTGCAGGGGATGCTGGTTCTCATAGATTGACCGGCCCAGGAGACCTTCCAAGGTGGGGCTGGCTTCTGTCATGGGCCATGGGCAAACAGACTCCTCATCAGAAGGCTGGCTGCCAGCCAAGTGGAGTCTTATGAGGCATTCTTCCTATACCCTCCAGATCAGGCCCTGAGAGAAGGGGCACCCCAGGTCTTGGGACCTCCCCAAGACAGAGTCCCAGCTGAACCTGGTCTGTACAGCCCTCTCCTCTGTGGCCTGAGAGTCAGCACTGCAGGAGGATGGCGGACGAGCAGTGCTTAAGTTGGCTGTTTTTATTTCCTTTACAGGTTAGTGGTTGGAGCCAGCTGTATCCTTTAGCCAACGTGAAATTGACTTATGGTGATAAGGGCTATTGCTGTCGGTGAGCATGCGTGTGTGGGCGCATGTGTGTGTGTGTGTGTGTGTGTGTGCACATGGGAGAATGTGCATGTATGGCTGTATATGTACATGTGCTGTGTATGGAAATGTGTGTGTTGTGTGGTCTGTGGGCAGAAAGCCTGCTCTCTCCATTGTAAACTGTTCTTGCTCCTGTTCCCCATCTCAGGACATTGTCTCACTGTCCTGGGCAAGTGGTCCCAGGCCCTCGGCCCTTTGTTCAGGCATCCAGCAGCTTGGGTGCCTTGGGGGATGGAACAAGTGTGTCTCGGGCCAGCTGATGCATGTTGGGAGGGCCTGGAGTATGACCCTCTGATCCTCCCACAGAAGTCAGAATTAGAAACAATCCCCTCTCCCTCTGGCTCTTCCTTGAGGGTCCGTGCCGAGCTCCAGGAGCAGAGGTTTAGAGCTGAAAGGGACCTTGCAGATCCTCATTTTACAGATGCCCATAGAGGAGGAAGGCCTTGCCTAGGGTCACCCAGGCAGCACGAGGTGATGCTGGGGCTCTCACCCAGTTGCCCTGAGTTCAGATCCACCACGTAGGCCATGGAGATCCCACAAAGACTGACGTGGGTCAGTTAGAAGCTGGAAGCTGGAAGGGAAGCATGAGCACCATGTGGCTCCCTTGGACCAGGGGAGAGCTGGGGAGGGGGCTTAGTTAATGATGCCTTAAATAGATGATGAGCTAGGTCTCCTGAGAGGCCCTAGCAGCTGGGCCCCATCTCCTCGAAGGGCATCCACAAAGAGCCCGGGCTCACGTTTCAGCAGAAATGGAATGAGGGCCTTGAGTTGTGGTGAGCGTTGCCAGATGCAATGGAGCCTGCTGGAGCCTGGGGGTTCATTCCCCTGGAAAGCTCTAGGGAAGGGCTCTCATTGGGGAGGGGGTCCTTAGCCTCAGGCCCCTGGAAGCAGAGGCCCCGGTCCTCCTCCCAGGACAAGAGGTAGTGCAAGGAGTGAGACCCATGGAGTCCAGAAAGGGGATAGGCTGTTGGAAAGGACCAAAGACGTTGTCCCAAAGTGGACAGCAGGCATACCATGGAGTCTGGCTGGCTGCTTGTCAGGGGGGTCCCAGCAGGGATCCCTATTCAGGGGGTACTAAGGGGCCTTCTAGGCCTGACAGGCAGTTAGTCTGTGGGATGGCACTTTGGGCAGGAAAAAGGCTCTCTGGGGGCTAGTAGGGAAGTGATCCATAGCACTGGACCTGGAGTCAGAGAGATCTGAGTTCAAATCCTGCCTCAGACCCTGGCAAGTCACTTCCTCCTTCTCAGCCTCAGTTACCTCATCTCTGAAATGGGAACAATAATGGCACTTGCCTCCCAGGGTTGTATTTGTGAGGATGAAAGACACCCATGTCTACAAGGTGCTTCACAAACCTCAAAGTGCTACATAAGCACTCACTGTTGTGATGATTTTGCTTCCCCAATCTCTACGCACCATGGTTCTTTCCTTGAATCACTCCTTGCCCAGATGTGTCCTTGGAGTGTGCTGGATTCCTCACGGGCTTGGGCCTAGATACCACCGTCATGATGAGAAGCATCCCGCTGCGTGGCTTTGACCAGGTATATGTTGATGCATTCTTGGCTCACTGTTGACCTGTGCTGCTTGGCTTCCTCATGGGTGGTGGGCACTCCAGGGACCTGTGAGGCTGTGGGCCCTCCCTGAGGTCAGGATCCTTCCCTCAGGCTTGTCATCTACTACCCAATTCTAGAAACCTGACCCCCAGATTGAATGGGAGGCCCCCTCACCAAGGGATCCACATCTACCTGGGTGACTCAGGAGAGGCACAGCCTATGAGGGCTTCTGTCTAATGAGACAAGATTCTCTAAAAGGAAGAGGGTAGGCTTGGAGGGGGGCTGGGACCTAACAGAAGCCAGGATAGCCAGGAGGTAGAGAGGAGGAGGGAAAGCCATTCTAGGCCTTCAGATAACTGGGAGAAGCACACACATGGGAGGAAGCTTCCTACCTATTGTGCAGGTAGAAGGGCTCAGGTCATGACGGACTTTCAGTGCCAGACCAAGAACTTTATCTGGTCCTGATGGAAATGACCTGCTTTAGGAAGGTCAGTGTAACAGCTGAGTAAAGGATAGTAAAGGATGGCTGGGAGCAGGTTGAAGGGAGAGACTTGAGGCATGGAGACCCTCCCAGGGGCCCTAATGATAATGGGGGAGTGACGTATGGGGGCTGCAAGAGAGGAGATGAGAGGATGCACCTGAGAAACATGAAGGTCACAGCGGCAGTATTTAACCACTGATTATATACAGGGGATGAGTGTGTGAGGAGTTGATGATGCCAAGGTGGTGAACCCGACGCCAGATTAGCAACATCTCACTGTGAGGGAAGCAGGGAAGGCAGGTGGGTTAGGGGTAAAGATGAGGAGTCCTTCAGCCATGCTGAGGTAGAACTGCCTCTGGGACATCGAATTGGACACGTCCACAAGATTATTTGTAACATGTGACCAGCTCAGGGCAGACTAGAATTGGAGATAAAGATCTGAGCATCATCCCCATAGAGCTGGGAATTAAACCCAAGTAAGCTGACGAGATGACCCAAGTAGCACAGCGGGAGGAGAGAAGAGAGCATATGTATGGTGAGAGGGTGTAATCTGGAAGAGAAACCAGCAGAGGAGATGGAGAAGGAGCCAGGGTCAGAAAAATGGAAGAGAGCCAGGAGAGAGAGGGAGGGGTGTCCTGAAAACCCTGAGAAAAGACAGTACCAAGGAGGAGTGATGGATGGTGTCCAAGGCAGCAGAGAGGCCGAGGAGAAAGACTGAGAAAAGGCTATTGGATTCGGCAACTAAAAAATCATGGGTCACTTTGAAGAGAGCAGTTTTGGGGGAATGATAAGGTTGGAAGTCAGACTACAGAGGGTTTAGGAGGGAGAGACAGAGAGGAATGAAAGTGGAGGCACCAAAGGTAGATAACATTTTGATGAAGTAGAGAGATGGAGGTCAATAGCTAGTGGGGATAGACAAACCAAGTGAGCTTTTTGTGTGGATGGGGAAGACACAGGCCTGTAGCATTTATTACAACCTGTTGTGTACCAAAGAGTGCAGAGCAGACTTTAAAAAGTCATAAAACAGACAGACAAGGAGTGGGGGAGCAATAGATCTCCCCACAACGTCAGCAGATCTCAGGAGAAGACTTTTTGTTTTACATTTTTATTTTCAGTTCCAAATCTCTCGTTCCCTCCACCCCCTCCCACTTATTGAGGAGGCGAGAAATATGACACACTATTCATGTGATGTCATGCAAAACATATTTCCACATTTAGCCATGTGGTAAAAGAAAAGTAAAGAAAATAGAGAAAGGGAAAAATAGTGGTTCATTTTGCACCCAGAGTCCATCAGATCTCTCCCTAGGGGTGGATAGCATGTTTCAAATCCAAGGTCCTTTGTAACTGTCTTGGTTCATTGTCTTAATCAGATTAGCCAAGTCTTTCATAGTTGAGCTTTGTTACAATGTTGCTGTTACTGTATACAGTGTTCTTCTGGTCCAGCTCACTTCACTTTGCATCAGTTCATGTAAGTCTTCCTAGGTCTTTCTGAAACCATCCCTCTCATCATTTCTTATTGCACAATAATATTCCATTAGAGTTATATGAGTATTCAGTCATTCCACAATTTGTGGACATCTCCTCCATTTCCAATTCTTGCCACCCCAAAAGGAGCTGCTATCAGTATTTTTGAACATATTGGTCCTTTTCCTTTCATTGATTTCTTTGGGATACAAACCTATTAGTGTTGTTGCTGGTCAGAGGGTATGCAAGGTTTGATAACCCATTGGGCCTAATTCCAAATTGTTCTCCAGGATGACTGGACTAGTTCACAGCTTTAGGAGACTTTTAGGGACATTGAAATTCTCTCCAAGCCTGCAATGAGTTCAAGATTGCAATAAGTTTTAACTAATGCTTCAGGGCAGCTAAGTCAGTGAGCCCTTGGAGGTTTGTGGAATGTGTTTTTCTTCCCCATTAGAGTATGAGCCCTCTTAGGGCAAGGACCTGTGTTTTTGACTTTCTTTGTGGGTACAGGATCCAGGTGCTTGGCACACAGTAAGTGCTAAAAAATGCTTGTGGCCTGACTCAGTGACTGATGGTCACAGAAGGTGTGATGTCAGGAGAGTCTCTGGGGTGTCTTCCTTTTCTGCATATTTTGTTTATACAGAATTCCTTCCAAGCCACTGGGCACTGCCTCAGTCCTGCCTTTCCAACCCAAGACCCATGTGTTCCTGCCTGTCAGGGTCAAGAAGCCAAGCCCCAGGCTCCTGCCTGAGTTGAGCAACATTTGAGGGGCCCTCCACCCCCTAGAACTCAGAAACTGTGGGTCTGCCTGATTCCAGGTGGCAGCTGAGCCTGGGAGGCCAAGAAAACCAGGTTGGGAGTTGGGCTGGGAGGAGCCCTAGATCCGGTTTCAGAGAGGGCTCGGCCTGAGATGTGCTTTACAGTGGTGCCAGCCCCCCATTGTGGGCTGAAAGTAAAACTTTCTCAGGTGAGCCAAGAACGCCCTTCCTTAGTTCTGTGTGGGTGGCTTGGTGTGTAGAACCTCTCTGTGAGCAGGAGGCATGCTCTTTGAGAATGGGCATCACTGACTAGACCCATCAGAAGGATGTGGAGGCAGTGGCTTCACTTTAGGTGCTCAAATTAGCAGCGCCTCCTCCCCAAAATGCACGTGGGGCTTCCATAGCAAAGCATTCCTGGCAATTCCAACACAAACACCTGCCAGGTGGTCCAACAACAGGAAGCTTGTGCTAATTAGCCTGGGTAAAGAATCTACTTCAAAAAAAAGAAACCACAGCACTTCAAAGGAAATTTATTACAAATCCACATATCTGTCAGTAAAGCTGCGTTTCCAAGGTGCTTTGTGTGGTGCCAGGCCCCATGCAAAGCCCTGGGGATGCGGAGAAGGGCAGAAGACAGCCCCTGCCCTCGATGGGCTCCCCATTATAAGGTGCAGGCAAGAGGCTGTCCCTGAGGGATTGCCAAAGGCCAGTGTCTTGGTTTCTGTTGTTCCATCACAGCAGAGGCGAGGGACAGAACCAAAGATTCCGAGGTCAGGCAGGCCTAAGAAGTGACCGGATCTGTCCAGGCTCCCAGAGCCAGGATAGGTGTGAGTCGGAGTCTGAGCCCGGCCTTAACTACTCATTTCTCAATAGCACCGTCTGAGACGGCCCAGTTTCTGAGCTTGGTCATGATAAACCCTCTCCGTGGGTGTTAGAGAAGCCAGAATCAGGGGACCCCAAGGCCTAAACAGGTTCCCCCATGACGGCTTCCCCAGCAGGGACCCCCCAGGGTCTCTGGCTTTTCCTGAAAGATGTCCAATGAGGGAAAGCTCCTTCCACTTTGTGAGCATCAGAGCTAGAGGGGACCCCGGAGACCCCAAAAGAAGAAGAGGCTTGCTGGAGGTTAAGTTACCAAGTCAGTGGCTGAGCTGGGAGGACTTTCCATTCCCCCACCCACCCACTGCCTCAGTGAAGCATCTTATTCAGTTGCATCCCCTTTGCCCAGACTCTCCCTCGCACTGTGTGCCCCATAGCACATCCGTGTGCCCTGCAGTGCCACAAATTCTATGGCTCTGGGTGGGGATTCCTCTCTTTCCCTACCCCCTACCCCCCAGCATTTGTCTCAGTCCCTCAGGGCCTCAGTGGAGAGTCTGGAGGAGCTTCAGTGGGCTGAACTTTCATCATCCTGCAGCCAGGAGGGGATGGGCCCCTCAGGCCAGGGCTGTGCCTGGGCCCATGCTTGGAGTCAGTGTTGTATGGGCAGAACCATCAGAGCCCTGTGTCCCCTTCCAAACCAAGAGGAAGTGTCCATCACCAAGGACATTAGTGAAGGAGATTGCGGCAGAAAAGTTACAGGCAGGGAGGCATGTAGACTGAGATTGTGGATCTGGAGCTGGAAGGAACTGACATCTGACTCACCCCTTTCCTGTTACTGATGAGTAAACTGAGGCCCAAGGAGAGGCCACACGTGTCAAGTCAAGATTGGAACCCTCCTCATATCCTGCTCTTTTCCGGTTCCATCCCTGGACTCTTGTGATGTTGCTGTCCATAGAAGAATGGGCATCTCATTGCTCGAGGGTCCTCATCATCCATTCCCAGCAGCTGTCCCCTCCACCTGAAAGCTCGAGGGAGAGCAGCATCCTGTGGTGCCCTCAGGCCCCCAGACTTCTCCATCCTCTCCCAGGTGATCTCTGAGCCCCTTTCCAGGATTTGAACTCAAGTCCTTCTGACTCTTGATCCAAGGCTCTCTCTACTGCCCCACTCTGAGCGGTGTGATCGTTTCATGGCTATGACTGATTCATTTCTTCAAGGGAGTCTTAGACTAGCCCAGGCAGTGGGCAGAGGTGGGCAGTGGGTCCTCAGAGCGATCTGAGGAGCTCGATGCCATTTTTCCCATTTCAAAAGGGAAAACTGAGGCAGGCAGAATTGAAATGACTTGCCAGGGTCACCCAGCCAAGCTAGTAAGTCTCTGAGGCAGGATTTGAACTCAGGTCTTCCAGACTCCACATCTAATGTTTTATCCCTTAGCAGCCCAAAGCACTGTTTCCTCTGTGGGGCCCCTTGACCTCTCAGAGATTTGATGGAATGACCATGGGGCCTTTAGAGAATGAGTTTTTCCATAAGGACACCTTGGGCTGCCCCAGGTCCTCAGGACTTGTTTAAGAAATTGGGGGGTCCATTGGCTCCTCCAGGCCACTCATCTATACACTTGTGGGTGTGGGAGGTGAGCTTCATTGCAGTTTGTCACTACTTATGGCTAGTAGGTTTCCTAAATTCTGTAAGACATGAATTCTAATAGTCCTAGGTTTTACATGAGGCTAAATGGACACATCTGCTCGTTTTTCTCCCCAAAGGGAAAAGTTGTGGGACGGGAACCCCTGAGACCAGGTTCCTGTTGCTGTAGGAGCTGAACTGGATGGTCAGACCCTCTCCTCTCTGCCTGCGCAGTGTCCTGAGCTGGAGGAAGGAGCACACGGACAGACGTTTGTCCCCCTTCCTTCCTGCTGGAGTCACTAGGTCAGGGTCAGCTGTGGCTCCTTTGTGGATAACCAGGCTTATGTGTGTGTGTCTGTGTCTGTATCTCTGCGTGTATGTGTCTATTTGCATGTGTGTGTCCATTTGCATGTGTGTCCGTGTGCATGTGTACATGTGCACATGTGTGTAGAGGGAAGTCAGAGGACAGATTCCTACCAGTCCTGCTTTCTCAAGCTTTCTGGGCAAATTGTGACTCTTGGGTCAGCTTCGAAAGCTCCTTGTAGACCCCAGCCCAGACCCATTAGCCAGGGCACATCAGCGTAGATGACAGCACCTGTTGATCATTAATATAACCAGAATCCCCAAAGGCTGGAGCTGGAAGGGAAAGGCTATAAACTTCATAGAATCCCAACCCACTTGTTTACAGATAGAGAAAGCGAGGCTCGGGTAGGGGAAGGGAATTGTCCAAGGTTCCCTAGCTAGTAAATGGCAGAGCCCAGATTCGCTCCAGGCCCTCTGGCTCTCCTGGTCTGGGTCAGTGCCCTTTCTCCCACACCTCCTTCAGAACCCTCAGGAAGCAGCAGGCTCAGTCAGGAAGTGACATAAATAACAAGAGTCAGTAAATGTTGAAGAAGATGTGGGAGAGTTAGAACACTAATTCATTGTTGGTGGAGCTGTGAGCTGATCCAAGCATTCTGGAGAGTAATTTGGAGCTATGCCCAAAGGGCTACAAAAATGTGCATACCCTTTGACCCAACAATACCGCTTCTAGGACTGTATCCCCAAGAGATCATAAAAATGGGAAAGGGTCCCACATGTACAAAAATATTTATAGCAGCACTCTTTGTGGTGGCCAAGAACTAGAAATCAAGGGGATACCCATCCATTGGGGAATGGCTGAATAAATTATGGTGTATGAATGTAATAGAATACAATTGTGCTATGAGAAATGATGAACAGGAAGACTTCAGAGAGGCCTGGAAAGACTTATATAGACTGATGCTGAGTGAAAGGAGCAGGACCAGGAGAACTTTGTGCACAGCAACGACCACAGTGTGCCAGGATTTTTTCTGGTAGACTTAGTACTTCATTGAAACGCATGGCCTTAAAACATTCCCAATGGACTCGAGGCAAAACGCATTCCACATCCAGAGAAAGAACTATGGAATTGGATCACAGAACGAAGCAGATCATTTTCTCTTGTATTATGTTATGTTTTATGATTTCTTCCATTGATTTTAATTCTTCTGTGCAACACGACTGAGGTGAAAATGTGTGTGTGTTCGTCCTTCATTGCCAAAGAAGACCAAAAACGCATTTAATAGGAATGTATGTGTAGAATCTATATAAAATTGTATGCTGTCTCAGAGAGGGAGTGGGGAGGTACGGGGGAAGGAGGGGGAGGGAGGGGAAAAAATCTAAGATATACGAAAATGACTGTAGAACACTGAAAACAAATAAAATAATTTTAAAAATTTAAAAAAAAAAAAAACGAGTCAGAGCACCTAGGTAAGACCTGTGGAATGGCCAGCGGTGGTTCAGATGGGGAATTTGTACCGCCACCCCCACCCCTCCACTTTAGCTAGTGCCCAGGGGTTTCCAGGGCTTTATGCCTCCCTCTGCCCCATTTTTCCATTCAGCTGGGGTTTCCTTCTCAAGGGAGGTGTTCTGTGGTGTTCTCCTCACACCCAGCCAAGGCAGGCTGTTTGGGAGCCCAGTAGGCTTGGGCCCCATGACTGCCCACTGGCAGGACCTTCTTAGGGCACACAGAACCAGTAATGACCTTGCACCCAATGGGAAACAAGACAAAGCTGTTTTCTCCACTTTCCTATTTGTGTACAGTTGACCCACAGAGCATGCGCACTTTCCTCTCTGGTGCAGGCTCAAGAAGGTGCTCAACCGAGGTGCAGCTCTGGAAGGCGGCACACACACCCCTGGAAAGGCATCTTCCTGGGTCAACATTTGTGGTTTTTACTTTCCAGCAAATGGCCCTATTGGTGACTGACTACATGGAGTCCCATGGCACAAAGTTTTTGAAGCATTGCACGATGAAAAAATTGGAAAAACTTGAGAATAACCGCCTCCGAGTGACCTGGAACAACCACGAGGTGGGCACAGAAGAAACGAGTGTCTTCGACACAGTCATGTGGGCCATAGGTGAGTCTGAGTTATCTAGAACCGCAAACAAATGACTTGTCCCTTTCCGCATTTTGTCTTCTGTCCCTGGGGTGGCCCACATGGGCCTTCCCAGGTGGGGAGAGGGCAAATGGTGCCCTTCCTAACATGGTCTCTGGGTCATAGAGGAGCCTGGGTGGTGAGCTCCCTATCATCTCCCTGGGTGCTTTAGGAGCAAGGCCTTTAGAAATGTAGCTGGCTATTTTTCATCCTCTTTCTTTTTTATTGTTGTTTGAGTTTTCTCATATAAAATGATTAACATAGAAATGTTTTACATGACTGCACTTGTATAACCTGTGTCGAATTGCTTACTGGCTTAGGGCGAGGAGACAGATAAAATTCGCGACTCAAAACTTTAAAAATATGTTAAAATTTGTTTTAACATGTAATTGGGGAAAAAATAAAATATGATTAAAAAAGAAAAGAGTCTCGTAGAATTCAAGACTACAGAGGCTCATCCCTGCCTGAATCCTCTTCTTCTAAGTGTCTGAAATGTCCTCTGCTTAAAGACCTCCGGGTGAGGGGGAGCTCACTACCTATTGGGGTAGTCACTGACTACCCTGGGCTAACTCTGTTAGAAGGTTGTAGCTTTTGTATTCCTGTCTGCATCCCTTTAGCTTCTGCCTTTCAGCACTCAGAAGACCAAGGCTAATTCCTACCTCAGGTGAGACCATGCCTCAAGTATTGAAGACAGGCACCATGTCCCTCTCCCCAGGGTGTCCCCAGGTCCTTCTCTCTAAAGCTGATCTTAGAGAACTCTAGGAAATTAGAGCTGAAAGAACCCAAGTCAGAGAATGTCAGAACTCAGAAGGGTCTGCAGACTCCACTGGGCCAGGGAGGGAGATTGAGGCACCAGCCCTGACCCTCCTAGGCAGGCATGTAGGCAGTCCATCAAAACTTAGTAAGCACCTACTGTGTGCCAGGCACTGTGCTGAGCTCTGGGGATACAGAAGAAGGCAGAAGACAGTTGCTGCCCCAAAGGAGATTCCAATCTAATGGGGAGGCACCAAACAAACAAATATACCAACAAGCTATCACAGGCTAAACAGAAAATCCTTGAGGGAAGGAGGGGCCTGGAATTAGGAGGAGTCTCCAGTGCAAACCTGGGCCTTCACAGCCTTCAGGGCTCAGTACTGGCAGAGGCTTCTGCACAGGGGCCCCTCTCAGATGCAAAGCCCATTTGTGTTTTACTGGAGGCATCAGGGGAAGCTTTGCCCACTGGGTCCCTGCCCAGAATTCTGCCATCAAGTCCTGGGGATGCCTTGGGGTCTGGTCCTCTGGCTCCAGCCCTGCCCCTGCCCTGACCTTGGTGGCCCAGGCATGATTAGAGGGGCTGCCATCTACCTAACACAAATTCTCACTGAACACTCTGAGATTTGGCCTTTATGTAGATAAATAATCTCATTGTCTCCATATCCAACGAGAAGACCAGTAGGGCCTACCTTAGACACTGGGTGGGCCTCCCAGAGCAATGGTCCTGTGTTTGCTGCCCTCTAAAGTAAGAGGTTTGGTCTCCCAGCCTCTGAGGGCCCTTGTAGCACACTGGGCTGTGCAGATAATAACCACAGTCAGCCCCAGGGTCCTACCACACCTTCACTCTTTGAAAAGACGTCCTGGAGCCATTGCTCTATTCAGAGTGTTATCTTGAGGATACTGAGGGTGGCACTGGGACTTGAACTCCAACCCATGTTTTCTAATTGCTGTGGACCCCCAGCTCTGAGCTGCTGCTCAGCGGTTCTTGCACTGGGGACCACAGATGCACAGGACATGAACATTATCACCACAATTCAAGGCCTTCCGTGATTCAAAACCCTTCCGTTGAGCAGGGCAGACTGTCCAGGGGCTCCAGGACACGCAAGGTGAAGAGCCCTTGGGCAATAGTGAGCTGGAAGGGTCCAACCCCTCATTTGACAGATGAGGAAACTGAGGCTTGCCAAGCTCTTTGACTCCAAACCAGGCTCGCTGTGCTCCCCACTGCCCTAGGAGTCCAATCTCAGTCACCAAGCTTGAGTCCAGCTGGCAGCCAAGATCCTCAGACATGGGTGCTTAACTAGCAATTACGTCCCATGAAACAAAAGACCAACAGAGGTCAGAGGTTGTGAGTCTAGCACCTTCAGGATTTACCACTTCTATCACATCCCTTACAATCTCCATTTTCTGGCTATTAAAGACCACCCTCTTTACCTGGAATCAATATTGATTGTGTAATCAGCATTATTGAAGAATGGAAAGGCTGTTAGACTAGGTGAAGGACAGAGCTGATGGATACTTCTAAAAAGTGGGATGCCTTCTCAGTCCTTGGACAGTGGCCCTCAGAGACAGTCTCATCTGGTGGAGGAAGAGGAGGATGAGCCCACAGGCTCAGCTCAGTAGTGTTTGCCCTGAAATCTGCAGTGTCTTAGGAGTCAGGCAGGACTCTTACGGTGCCACCTGACCATTTTAAGAAGGGAAAATGTGGAAAGACACAAGTTACCTACAGGGTAGCCCCTTTATTTTTGCTTAAGGAGGGAAATAAAGGCCCAGGGACTTGAGGGAGCCCACCTCCTGGACTGATTTGCACACATTTCAGTGTGTGATGCTCACTTTGCATCCCTCAGCACTGTTGAGGGAAGAGCTCATTTCTGTCTGGATTCGACTCTGGGTTAATGGCCTGGGAGAGACAACGGGCAGAGAGAAGATGGAGACCTGAGTCAGCCATTCATTCATGTCTGGGCCAAGGTGTGCTGGAAGGCAGAGGTGGCCAGAATCAGAGCTCCTTACTGGTTCTCATGAGGGACTTGATAGTGAGTGCTTTGGAGCCACATGACGGGGGCTGGGTCAGGATGACAGGAGCCAATTGTCCAGATAGCCTCAAGGAGACAGAACTGATTAGAGGGGCTAACGCAGCAGGGTGGGAAAGGGAGAACAAGGCCCAGACTTCCAGCGCTCGGCACTCTGTGGGTGACTTTGCACAAGTGACTATCTTTCTGAGCCTGTTTCTCCTCTCTGTAAAATTGAAGTAGCATTGGTCCTTCCCACCTCCCAGGGCTTATGGGCCAAAAGGACTTTGGGAACTCCCGAG
This sequence comes from Notamacropus eugenii, assembly GCF_028372415.1. NCBI lineage: Eukaryota > Metazoa > Chordata > Mammalia > Diprotodontia > Macropodidae > Notamacropus > Notamacropus eugenii. The sequence continues at coordinate 11,262,072 of NC_092875.1, forward strand.
AACTAGGCCATGGTTCTTGTCCCGGGCAACAGGACCCAGTGGAGAGGGAGCCAGCCTCCCAGCCAAGAAGACTCGGGTTCCAGATCCACCCCTGACACCTGTTAGCTTGGGGCTCCTGGACAAGTCCTGACCCTCTGGGCAGCAAGCTTAGACTAGCAGTTGGAGAGCAGGGGGAGGGTCCTCACATCAGTGGAATCCCAGAAGCCTGCCCTCTCTCTAGCTGGAATGTCGTAACCAGGCTCCTCAGTGTTTTGGCTAAATCTGCTAGTTGGATGATGAAGCCATTTTTCCACGTTAAAAGTTCACATGAAAGTCCTCCATTTCATTCTAAATATTTAGAATCACTTTTCATCACTTACGGGATCAAATTTCAAACTGTAAAGGGCCTTATTGGGGAAGGAAGGAGGGAGGGAACAAGCATTTTAAGCCCCTACTATGTGCCAAGCACTGTGCTAAGCACTTTATGGATATTATCTCATTTGATTCCCACAAAAACCGTAGGAGCTAGATGCTGTTTTTATTCTCAAATTACAGCTGAGGAAACTGAGGCACACAAGTGAAGGGACTTGCCAAGAGCCACACGGCTGATCTCAGGTCTTCCTGCCTCCAGGCCCAGTTCTCTGTCCACAGCTGCCTCATTGGATGTGGTCATCACCTCCAGCCTGCTTGGGAGGGCGACCTACCCCAGGGCTAACTGGTTGTGAGCTAAGATTTTCGCCAAGTAAATCCAGGTTGGGCTCTTGAGAAAAGCTTGTCAAACGCCTGTTCCATCAGACTTCTCTCTTGGCCTGTCAAGTTCCGTACGTCACTGGAAATAAACTCCCTTTAAATAATTCTAATGATCCAGTGGAGCCAGGGAAGGAAATCTTAAAGTGTTAGCCTTCTCATGTTTGGCTATTTGTCTTTAAACATGAAGTGAGTAGGAGAAATGAGGCTTCCAGCCCAGTGTTTGCCGAGGACAGATGGTGGGCTGGGGCCATGGTCTCTGTTTATGGGCAGACCCTTTGGGGGAGGGTCTCAGGACCTTTCCTAGGAGAGACTGAGACTTTCACTGCGATCCGATCATGTATTCTTGCTAGGCAGAAACTGGAACATTCTTTGAGACTTCATACCTTTTTATTGCCTTGCTCCACTTAGGTGGGACAGCAGGTGAAAACAGCTTGACCAGAGGGATGAGCCTGGTCATTGCCTTTCACAGAAAAACTATCCCTACTTCTTGATGTTTAAGATTTTTTTCTAAAATTTATCCTGCCACTTACACTAGAAGAAATAGTCAGGGGAGTCTCCCACTATGCATGTTGATAGCACAGATGGGATGGGAGTCCCAAGAAAGGAAGAGATCTGCAATGCCCAGGACTCACCTTATTCTGGACTCACTGAATGTGCTGGCCCATCCTTAGTGGGGGAGATGCTTGAGTTGGAGCCTTCTGAGTGGCTGGAATGCTAACTAAGAGTCCAGCACCCACATGGTGAGGGTGCTGGAGAGGGGAGGCTGCCAGGCTGCCCTTAGAGAGGCGAACTATCCCTGGTGACTAAGCCCTCACACTTGTTCACTCATCATTGGTTCATAAATAGTCAAGGGCTTTTTCCTGTTTTAAACAGAAATTACTTCCTCAGCCTCCTTTGGAGGCCAGGGCTTCATGGGCCCCACCATTGACTGGGGAGGGGAGGAGGGGATGAACTGTTTGCCTTAGAGAAGCGATCCATTAGTAAGTAATGAGGGAGGATTTCCTGTGTGCCAGATGCTGGGGTGCCCAGGCAGAAGTGACCGCCAAGGGGCTACTGCCATTCAGACAGGGAGATGCCATGTGTTGAAGGGTGCATCCAGGATGCTAGAGAGGAGATGACAGAGAGGCTCTGGGGGTACCTGCTCCTGACAAAGGTGCCATGTGGGGACATAAAGCTGTGGTTCCCTGATAACCAAGGCCTCTCATATAGTCTGTAACAGAGCCATCTGCTCATACAAGGCTAGAAAGGAAAGGACCTCTTTTCCCTTGACAGAGATTCCCCAAAAGTCTAAACCACCCGTTAATACCTCCATCACCCCTACAATTTGCCAAGTGTGCCATGTGTATTATCTCCTACAGGCCCTTACATCTGGGCTTTCCTAACCCATTCATAGCTTTAAAAAGCATTGAATGCAATGCCCCCAATCCCAAGTGATACTCCCTCCCCAGACCAGTTAATCCCTGTTGGCCCAGGCAGTACCCCCCTGTGTCGGGTGCACCTTGGCCTCCCTCATCCAAGCTTGGCTTTGGGTGGCTGTTTCTCCACTGCTGCCCAAGACAGATTTTAAGAGAATGAGGTCCTTTTGTTCACACTCCGCCCTTATGGATTAAGCACATTAACAGTTAAAGCTGGTTAATTGAAGTGTAGTCGGGCTGTGATTCATTGTTTTTCCCTGTATCAACACACCCACACCAGGTGTCCCAGATAATAGACTGGGAAACTTAGCGGTGTGGAGGATTTCCTGTCTGCAGATGTGCCAATTACGCCGCTGATTGAAAAAAGTCAGCCTGTTGGGTTAGCGGGATCCAGCCTGGAGAGTTAACTAGTTGTATCCTGAATTAGAGGGCTTCAGGGTTTAATTAACAAAATCCTATCGGTAGTACCAGGATGAGATATGATTGCAGGAGATCTGAGCGATTATAGGCCCTCTCTAAAGTGGTACTCAGCCTGAGCTTTCCAAAGCAGCCCTCATGTCACACCTGATCGGGGGAAGGGGACGTGTTTCCATCTGACCCTGTGTTCTCAGGAGGTCCGACCCGGAGCAGCCAGTGAGGACCTTTGCTGAGCTGTGACTGCCGTGACTCATGTCTGAGAGGAGGGTCTCTGCACCAGCCAGTCATGGATCCTTCAAGGATTAAGGCAGGGCTTCAGAATGTTTAGAAAGCTGCTCTCTGAAGCTCTCAAATGTTGGTCCTGGAACCCTGGTTCCCCATCTCCCCAGCGGCTCACAGTGATTCTCTTGAACGTCGGGCCTCTGCTCCTTTAGAGTAGGTCTGCATTTATTTATAGTGGGTTTATGTCCAGTAAATGGAAGAGCCTCCTTTTTAAGCTGCTCTTCCCTCTTAGTGCCTTCCCTCCCTGTTTCCACCATTAGACAAGGCGCTCCTCAAGGGCAGGTACCACCTTCTTGTTTGTCTCTGTATCCAGTGTTTAACACGGTGCCTGCTTCTCCCACTGTAGTTTCTGGTGCTTTTGTTCAGTCGTGTCCAACTCTTCATGAACCATTTGGGGTTTTCTTGGCAAAGACACTGGAGTGGTTTGCCATTCTTTCCCTGGCTCATTTGACAGTTCAGGAAACTGAGTCAGACAGGTCAAGAGACTTGCCCAGGGTCACCAACCTAGTGGTGTCTGCAGCTGATTTGAACTGAGGAAAATGAGACTTCCTGACTTAAGACCTGGCATACTAAACACTGGACCACTGCTGACTGAAGGTTAAAAGTGAGCTTCCAGCAAAGGCATATTAAATATATTTGCATAAAAAGATTCTGGTGTATACCTGCATAGGCCTTCTGTCTCATGTCCAGAGATGGAGCAATAAATGATGACTGTTTATTCCTTTGAGGAGCCTGCAAAGACTGGGATGGCGGGGGTCACAGGTGGGTCAGGGCCTATGGCTCTCCCCCTACTCCCTGAGCCTTAGAGGGGGCCCCCAATCTCCCCAGGGAGGTCCTTAAGGAAGGAGGCTCAATCAGCATCTAATAAAAACCTGTGTGTCAAAGGCCCTCCTTGTAGCTGAGGTGAATCCCTCTGGGGGTGCGTGAGCCATTTCCTTGTGAGCCCTCGCTGGAGCTACCCTGTTTGACTGAGTGTCTTCTGATGGTGTGTGTCTGATCTGGGTCATGTGAGGCTTTTATCCCATGAGGCTGACTCATCTGACCACGTTGAGTCCCAGAGAGATGCAGAGACTTGACCCAAATCCCCAGAGCATGGCTGAGCCAGGATCTGAGGCTAGTCTTTCATGCCTCCTCCTCCTCTGCCTCCTGCGTTGTCTCAGTAAGACAGGTGACCAGGGAGGGGCACCATCAGTTGTTTGGATTACTGAAGCTCCCCCCCCCCCCCCCCCCCCCCCGTTGCCACAGTGTTGTACTTCCTTGCCAGGCTTGTCCGTCATCTGTTTCCCAAGTTCGTTAGCTCTTTCCTTTCCCGGTCCAGATGGCCCCCGGTGTCCTTGGATGACAGTGTCATTTCTGTTTGTCCCTCCAGTGATCTCTGTCACAGTGTCACTCACTTTGCCATCTGCCTGCCCCCAGTAGTTAATGTATTGTGGACCTCTTGAGTCATTCACCCCTCCAGAGGTGTTTCTAATCATGGTCACATTTCTAATTCTCCTTGTGTATCACTCATCCTTTGTGCATTTATAGACAAGTATTTATTAAGCACTTAGTGTGTGCCTGGCATTGTGCTGAGCACTGAGCACATAAAGCAAGGTGAATACACCATCCCTGCCCTCCAGGAGCTTCTAACAATATGTGCAGGTACCAGGACATACAAGGCAAATGTAGAGTAGTTGGAAGCGCTTTAAAGGGGAGGGCTCCTCAAAGCATGGGGGGGGGTAGGGGAGGACTTGGAAAGACCTCCCCAACAAGGTGAGATTTGAGCTGGATCTTGGAGGAAACTGGCAGAAATGAGGAGGGAGAGCATTCTGGGCAGGGGGAATGGTGAGTGCAAAGACAGAGAGGTAGAAGAGGAGGGGTAAAGGGTGCCTCTGTGACTGGGGGCAGAGTATGTGTCCAGGGAGTGAGGTAAGGGGAGATTGGAAAGGTAGGATGAGGTCAGGCCACATTTATGTTTGATCTCCTAGACAGTGGGAACCCCTGGGATCAATTGGGTCGGGAGAGGCAAGATCAGGCTGACATTTTGGGAAAAGTAGCCTAGAGAGGGTGATTGGAGTGAGGAATGGCCTGATTTAGACCATTACCATAGGTCAGGAGAGGTGAGTAGGGATTGACCCTGGGCAAGACTCTTCACCTCTGCCTACCTCAGTTTCTTCAACTGTAAAATAGGGATCACAGTAGCACCTATTTCCCAAGATGGTTGTGAGGATCATATATAAAGTGCTTTGCAAACCTTAAAGCTCTAAGTAATGCTTGCTACGATGATTATACTAATGAGGGAGGGTACACCAGTAATACCATTAGAGAAGAAGACACTGCCAGCCTGCCCAAGGACTAGAAAGGCCTGCTGCAGCAGGTGGCGTTTGAGTTAAGACTTGGAAGAAGCCACGGATGTCCAGAGCTGAAGGGGAAGCCCTATGGTCATAGGGACAAGCCTGTGCCGAGGAACCATGATGGGACTCAGAGTGGGATGTGCAAGGAATGGCCAGGAGGCTACAGAGTGTGTTTGGAGAAATGGAAGTTGTAGGGACACTGGGAAGGCAGAAGGGGACCAGTTATGAAGAGCCTTAAACGTCATGCAGAGGAGATAACCAAAAGCACTGGAGTTTATGAGTAGTGGGGTAACATGATTTGACTCTGGTTTTAGGAAAGTGTGCATTGTATTTTTTAGTGGTGGCTGAATAGAAGCTGGGTTGGAGCAGGGAGAGACTTGAGGCAGGCAGATCCCCTCAGTAGCTACTGCTGTAGTCCAAGTGTGAGGGAATGGGGGGGGGGGAGTATCAGAAGAGAGAAGTGTAGTTGAGGTTTTTTTGCAGAGGCAAAACTGATGAGAGATTTTGCAAAGGTGAAATGGACAAGAATGCCACAGAGGTGAAATCAACTTGAAATGTTGCAGCAGTGAAATGGACAAGAAATGCTGCTGAGGTGATATCTACCAGCGTGGACATGGAGGGTGAGAGATAGTGAGGAGTCCAGCATGATTCCTAAGGTGTGAGCCTAGGGGACTGGGAGGATACTGGGCCCTGAGGCAGTGAGAGTGGAGAGGGAGCATTAGGGGAACACCGGATTTGTGTGGATTTGTATAGTTGCCTCCCCTGGTGGAACCTGCTTTCTGTGAATTTCTTGGGTCATTTTGCATGCCTCCCTCCCAGGGTTGGACAGCCTTCAGAGGAAGGTGCATGTTATTTTCCAGATTTATTACACCCTTTCTCATAGCAGGCAAAATTCTGCTATCAGATAGGTTTGTAGCTGTCAACTGAGAATGTGAAAGGGAAGGAGCTTAATTAAGATCTGTCTCATCTAAACCTGACCTGGGCACATTCAGTAGGTGGTGTTGAAGTGGACAGTCAGGAGCCCCAGAGATCGCTTGCATCAATCACATATATGAACAGTCTTTAGATTTACTTCCCAGGGTATGGGTTAGCATTCGGCAATTAACAGCTTGTCTTCTACATGGTGTTAAGTCTCAGTGTGAAATGGTGATCAGGGCATGTTTTATCTGCCAAGATCTTGGAGTTCATCATTAATCCTTGTCCTCAAACAAAGAAAAGGCACTCAGAGGCTGCCATTACCACCACCACCCTTTTTTCTCAAGGCTCAAAGATGGATATTTTAAAAACATAAGCAAACAAAATAATAGACCTCCAAGGATCTGACTTAAGGTTAGAAAAGAAAAGGAAATCTGCTTTAAGGCTTCCAGCTTGAGCTTCCCTCCTCCTTGTATCTCGTCCAAGATCCTTCTCCACCACCCGCCCGTGCCAAGACTCGTGCATTTGGTGGTGTATGGCATCAGATGTTACCTGTCACTTGAACATCTTCCTTCTGCTTCATCCAAGGAGCAGCATGACTGTGCAGGCAGTGTGACAGATACAGGTGCAGTGACAAAGGCCACACACAGCCTGTGGGCTCCATAGTTTTGCTTGTTGTCAGGACTGCCTCATGTTCACAAACAGCCAAGCCATGAGAAGGAACCAGAGAAAAGTTTCACAGCCATCTGTGAAAAGCTGAGATTCTCTGATTCTGCTTCTGGCAAGCTGGGTCCCCAGAGGGCAATTACTGTATGTCCCCAGAGTTCTAGGGGTGACCCTGAGGATTGCTGGAGTTTCTAGTAATGTCAATTATAAGCCTCCACTGGTGTGCTTCTATTGATGAACAGTCAGACTTAATTGGCTTTTATATTTTAGAAAGTATATTTACTGAGTAGGTAAAGCAAGAATGGTCATTAAAGAAACAACCCTCCAAGCCAGGGTTTGCACACACCAGGACCCTGGGTGCAGTGGGTCAGGATTATGGTAAAGTAGTAATGGAATACATGAGGAAGAATCCCTGTGCCAAAGGTGAAGTCCTCACGAAGCTCCCCTTAGTTGTGTCTCTGATGAGCTTCAGGGCCCAGTCCCCTCATTGAGTTTCCTTGTAGTGACAGGTTGGTTCTCGGTGTGTCTCTCAGCAGAGGTCATTGTCAGCCACTGCTGCTTCAGCAGACACAGTCCCCGACACCAGCAGACTCCCCAAGTCTCTGAATTGTGACCTGGGCAGTCCCTTCTCTGGACACTCAGTACCTTTGCTCAGGGGACTGTTTGCCCTTGACGCATCTTTGTCTGCTTCTCTCACTAGTCAAAGTTCTCCAGGAATGTGGTCACTGGGGGGAGTAGGAGGAGAGAGGGAGGTCCTGGGGACTCCCTCTCAGGGGCCTAGAGTGCTGGGCACTGGGCTGAGTCCTTTACAATCATTAAATTGTGTTAAAATCATCACACAGCTCCTAGGAGTCAGAGGCAGCATCTGAACATGGGTCCTCAGCCTTGAGAGCCAGATACTAATCACCGCCTTGGCACTTGAACCCAAAGAGGACATGAAGCTGGTTGGTTAATTAGAGCAAAAGTCGTCCACTGACCCTTCTAAGAACTCGGATGGCCAGCCCAGCTCCACGTGGGAAGGCCAGGGTGTTCCCTTCTAAAAATGACAAGGGACAGTTTTATCAGAGGAACCCATCCTTTACAGAGGAGGAAACTAAGTCCTAAGGAGGGGTAGGGACCTGCCCAAGGTCACCAGGGAGCAAGGGTCAGATCAGCTTTTCTTCCTGCTTGCTATTCTGTCTTGGGGCATCACCAAAGTACATGCTGGAGGCTGGATGGTTCTGTCGGACCCATACCTGCTCCATGATGCCTTGATGTGTTGGTAAGCTGCTCTCCAGGCCAAGGAGCCATTTAAAAATTAGAGGGTGTCCCAAAAGTCTTAGAGCACTCCTGAGACAACCTGTAGGTGTCCTCCCTGGTAGTATCTCGTAAAATGAGATAATGATTGTGAAGCACTCAGTCCAGTGCCCAGCACATGGGAAGCGCCTGGTAAATGCCACCCCACAGTGATGGTGATGGCTTTACCTTTTCTGTGCCCATGAGTACTTTTGTCTAGATTACCCCTCTCCACTTCCCTCCTCATATGTCTGTCTGGTGTTTAAATCTTTCCTAATTAAATGTTTTTTCTTTCACTCATCTTTATACGTACTCCAGGCAAGCATGAAATTTGAAGGAATGTCAGTGTTCCCATCATTGATTGAGCAAAGACTGTGAACTCTCCTGTTAGTTGTGATCTGTGTGAGTGTCCCTCCTGGGCCCTGGGTAGCAGGTGACTTTGGTCAGGTTCCTTCCCGACCTCCTTCAGCGCCTCCCTTTGGAGGACTGCCCAACCTGGCCAGGGTGGACCAGGGAAAAAGACATCTTGGGCCGCTCTGCCTGCTGATGGCCCACAGCTGGTGCAGAACTCCCATCGAGATCAGAAGCAGCTGCGCCACTGAATGCTTGTACGGCTTCACATTTTTTCCTCCTATCAACCCCTGTGGTATTTAATCAGGTTTTCTGCTGTAATTTTAATGCATCTCAAGGACAGAGATACATCATTAGACACAAACTTGATATCGGGAAATTTGAACTGAAAGAATTCTGAATCGGTGTAGAATGTTGGCCTCCTGGCTGCTCCACATTTGTAAATGCCTCTGGATATGGTTCAGGGTGTCGTTTGCCGAGTCTGCTTGGCCCCCTATCCCAAGAACACTGGCCCCTGCTAAGTGCTGGTGATAGAAAGGCAAAGGCAAAATGGCTCTGCTGTCCAGATGCTCCCTATCCAAGAGCATTAGGCATCTAGGGGGTCGCTCGGAGCAGGAAGACCTGAACTGAATCCAGCCTCAGGCACTTCCTAGCAGAGTGGTCCTGGGAAAGTCACTTTACCTCTGTTCGCTTCAGTTTCCTCAACTGTAAAATGGGAATAATTATAGCACCTACCTCACAAAGTTGTATCAAAGGAGATATTTGGAAATAGCTTAGGACAGGGCCCAGCACATAATAGGTGCTCAATATATGCTTTTTCTCTCTTCCATGTCACATTCTTGGGACTTGTGTGTCTAGGTTGGGGCCAGCAGAAGTCCTGGGCTTCTGACACATGGCCCATTCAAGTTCCTCTAGGCCCAGCTCTGTCACGCTCCCAGAACAGTCATGATTTGGGCAACTAGAGAAGGAAAGTGGAAGGAAGGAAGGAAGGAAGGAAGGAAGGAAGGAAGGAAGGAAGGAAGGAAGGAAGGAGGAAGAAGGAAGAGAGGGGGAAGATGGATTAAGTACCTACTATGTGTCAGGCACTCTGCTAAGTGCTTGACAAACATGATCTCATTTGATCTCATAGCAACCCAGGGAGGGAGGGGCCCTTATCATCCCCATTTTTTACTTGCCCAAGGTTATCCAACTAGTAAATGTCTGAGACTGGATTTCAACTCAGGTCTTCCTAACTCCTGGCCAGTGCTCTATTCACTGGCCCAGCTAGCTGTCTCTGGCAAAGGGAAGTGAGCCCTCTTGCTCCACAGGCCTGCATTCATCCCACTACCAACAGTGACCTGGAGGAGCACTGGAGCACTAAAAAAAAAAACCTAAATCCATTCTTCCTTTATGTGTGCAGTTGTAGCCTTTTGCTTGTGACATGCCAGTTTAAATGAAAGTCTCTGTGCATGCTGAAGCCCCTGCAGCCCCCTTCCTGCGACCCCACAGGCTTTGGTGACCCCTTGGCCTTCCTGGCACTGACTGAGATTGAGACAAGAAGGGCATAATGGGAGCAGGTAGAGAAGGAGGAGGGCATTTGGCTGGAGAGGAGCCAGCTGGGGAATTAGGAGGACCTGGTTCCAGACTCCCTCTGCCACCCACTGGAGACATCCTATCCCCTCTCTGGGCCTCAGTTTCCTCAGCCGTAAAATGAAGGTTTTGGCTTGATGGCCACAAGGGTCCCTTCCACGCTAAATCTATGACCCAGTGACCCTGAGTCCCAGAGAAGTCATCTGTGCTGCACGCAAAGGTTTCTCGTGGGGTGCTCTCCAAGCAGTGGATTTAATCTAAATTTGAAAGCAATCCTCCTGTAGCTAGATGGACCAAAGTCTGTAGCTAATGGTGCTCAAAGCCCAACAACTTGCAGACTCCCCAGGTCTATGGCCGCACAGCTTGACTCAGCCTCCCTGTTTTGACTTGGGACTTCAAGAGAGCAGCTGAAGACTAAAGCTGAGCCTTTCACACGGGGGATTCATCCCCCAGATGGAGACACTGGAATGAGAACATTTCCAAACCTCATCTCATGCTCCCTGTTGTTTGGACTTCCCCAGTAGGGAGCTATGAGAAGTATGCCTTTGAAATCAAATCACCTTTCCTAGCCAAAGGAATTAGGCTCTAAGCCCTTTGGAAAACTGAAAAGCTATCTGGCATTGTGGGGGGGGGGGGGCCTCCCAGCATGCCCCCCACCATCTCCAGGCACCACAAAACTCGATGTCCTGTACCTGCAGCTCTTCAGGTTTTCAAGGGGTTAAGTGTGCCTGGATAGTTAAGGCGCGTTGTCTGCAGGCCTTAGAACCCCATCAGTCTGAATTAGTAAGGAGAAAAGGACCTTTGCTTTGACATGTTCCATATGTGGTGCACCTCCTGCCAGGATCCAGGGGACATAACCCCTCTTGCCCCTTTGGTGGAGGGGTGGAACCAAAACTCCCCTACAGGGACCAGCTTGGCCGGGGAGTTTCTTAACCTTTGAACTGTAAAAGCTCCAGTAATGCTCCTTATCGATTGCAAGGTTAATCTCGGCTTATTCTCTCCACTGACTGGCCCAAAGTACGCTGGGGTGTTGGATTCTGAATTGTTACCACATTCATTACCAGCTGTTTTCTCTGGACCATCCATAATTCACTTCAACAACTGTTGGAGCCCTGTGTGCAGCACATTCTGGAGGATTCTGGAAAAAAGACAGGGCCCTTGCCTTGGTTGTGTTCTCGGTTTGCTGGCTAACATGGAATTCCTGCTGCTGCTGCTGCCTCCCAGGCCTTGTCCCTGTGTCACATATATATGTACGTACATATTGACATATGCATGTGTCTAGAAAGCAGCCAGGGATATCACCGGCGCTGTTTGAAGTCAGAAATTCTGTGAGCAAACACCGGAAGATCAAAAGCGTTCTCACATGAATGAAATCAATCCAACAAAATTAAGAAGAAAAGTAGTAGGTGCAGTTGTCTTTGAATCAAACACCTTTGATGAAAATTGGACAAGCCAGAATCTAAAGGCATTTGATATAAAAATGGAAGACAAGCCACGTCTCAGAAAAAGGTGGGAATCATTTTCTAGAAATGACGTACAAGCGATCAAAAACCAAGTTGTTTAAATGTTTCAGATCACTAATAGGGAAAATTGAGATGAACACAATTTTGAACTGTTGCGTCCTATCCATCAGCGTGGCAGCTGGTGGCACAGTAGTTAGAATGCTGGACTTCAAGTCAGGAAGACTAGAGTTCAGATCTGGCCTCAGATACTAGCTTTGTGACCTTGGGTCATTCACTTCTCCTCTGCTTGCCTCAGTTTCCTCCACATGAAATAGGGTTGTTGTGAGGATCCCATGAGATCCTTGTAAAGCACTTCGTGCAGTATCTGTATATAAATGCCTGTTCCCTCCCCTCCTCTTGACAAGGACAGAAGATGGAAATCACTGAACAAAATGCAGGTGCATTCACACGTCATTAATGGAATCATGAATCGCTCTGCCCCTTTCTGGGAAATGATTTGGAATTATGGAGGAAGAGTTCCCATGATGTTCCTCCCTTTTGATCCAGTGATAACACTAGGGGGCTTATTCACCCAAGGAAGTCAGGAGCAGAAAGAAAGGTCCCCAAAGTACCAGAATGTTCCCATTAGTGAGCAACAGATGGGAAATCATGAACTTGAGGCATCTCCTCACTCCCCTTGCCCTTCTGGAGTTAAGCAGAACAGGCCTAATCTGGGGCAAAGGAAGTGAAAGGGAGAGACCCAGGTGCCCCCCAGGCAGGGATCACAGAGGGACAGTAGAGGAGTCAGGAGAGCACTTGGTGTTGTCAACGCTCCCAGGGCAGAGGATGCCCAGAAGGAGCAGGTGGTGAACAGGGAAGTCAGAAAGGAAGAGGCTGTACCATCACTGGAGATCTTGGCCTCTTGTCTCAGGGGTCTGTCAGTGGGCGGACCCTGCTGCCCCTGGCTCCTGGGCAGGACGTTTGGCAGAAGTTTGCCCAGGACCTCGTGGGTTTTCTTTAATTCTGTCCTTTGGGAGGCGGTGGGTTTCCCATGGAAGCTCCACTTCAGAGATGCCCATTTTTGGGGAGGGGGTAGCCTGTGAGGAGCATCTCCTGACTACCTCTGGCCAGAAGATGGCAGGATTCTGATAAAAAGCTGTTGAGTCTGCTCTGTGTTGTAAAACTGTCCTTCATCAGCGTGTGCTCTTATTAAGCACCTATTGTGTGCCAGATGCTGTGCTGAGCTGTGGGGCCTTTTGGGGAGGTGGGGAGGGGTGGGATTTAATCAATAAGATTTTTCTTTGCTCTGTGTTTGCCTTTTCTGGCTCTCTTGTTAACACTCTTTGCAGCATAGTACTTAAAAAAAATCCGGCTCTAAGAGTCACAGAAACATAAGCTGCAAAGCTATGAGAGATGCAACCCGTGCTTTCTGATGAAAAGTGGGAGCCTGGGCACTGCCCCCGCTCTGGCAGATGGGATAGGAGGCCTTGGTTTTTACCAGGAAAACGAGCTGTTTGGATCCCTTAGAGTTGAGCCCCAGAGAAGACCCTTGGCTATAAGCAACAGAGCTGTGACTCGAACTCCAGGCATGGGCTTTTGCCTCTGGTCAGTCCAGAGCTGCCATCACCCCTCCTAGAACCCTGGAACACAGACTCTCTGGGGACAAGAACTCTTCTTTTCTCCCCTGCTGCCTGACAGAAAGCGCTCAGGCTTGATGGTTGAAGAGACTTGGCATCCAGGAATGAGGAAGTGATTGGTGGTCTCCCCAGGGTCCTGTGTTCCATTCTGGTGCCACCAATTAAGATGGACATTGATAAGCTGGAGAGGATCAAAGGGAGTCCCTCAAGTCCCTGCCCTGGGTCGGGATGGAAGGACCTGGGGGATAGATTAGGGAGGAGACAGAGGAGCCATTGCAGCACAATCTGGGGTTAGGCCTGTCACATGGTGGGAGGATCATTGGTCCCACTAAAACAGAGCTGTCTCAGCGTGGAATGGTCCTGCTTCCTCAGAGGCTACACACTCTCTGACCTTCTCTTCTCTCTCTTTCCCCTGGCCAGAGGCAAGAGAGCTTTCTGACCTTTACCCATCTCTCTGTTGTGACCCAGCTCACCTGCCTGAGGGGTGGGGGGGGTGTGGGGCTCACACTACCATTCAGTCTGGTGTTTATTACCTTGCCCACACTCCCAGGAC